>NW_027204048.1:11522500-11895000 GCF_024711535.1 Dipodomys merriami
GAACATAAAAACTGAGACACTGACATTAAATATGAAGGATGCTATAGTAATGTGCTAATAAACAATTTTTTGCAACCCTACCAGCCGCAATAGATACAAAATTTAAGCAAAAGGGTCTCTGACCTTCTTAACCTTAGCTGAGTTTAGATCCACCCCCAGAACTCCCTTCATGCCTAGTGTGAATGTAATTAAAGGGAAGCTGCAGTGGTAATTTCTCTCCTCATTAACTTCCTGATTGGTTTCAGCCTCAGGATTCTGCCGGGCAGTAGTTTGTCACCAATTCCAAATGGCCAATCGTTAATACTAATGTTTGTGTAACTAACTGCCAGCATCTGCCACGGCTTCTTGTACGACAATAATGGTGAAAGGGTACATTAGTGCTCCTGTGTTAATTCAGCTTGTGTTCATCAATAGGGAAATCTATGATGTAATTAGCAAAATGCACCGGGAGCTGAGTGCTGAAGTCATTTGGAGAGAACTAAATCCTAGAAGAAGCTGTACTGGGTTCTGAAATGTTTGCCATCAATACTTATTATGTTTGGAATTTAATAAGGTATATTATGCTGAAAGAGACCTTTTTACAAGAGAACACTATTTACACTTGTTATGCATTTGGAAAAGGTCTGCTTCCGCTAGTGGAACCACAGGGAAATAAAAAGATCAGAGCTGCGATTTCACAAGTGGACCTTTAACCATTGGACCAAATTATTTTCTTCCCCCAGTGTGACATACAGATAAGACAGATGGACAGGTTGTTGTTGTTTTCTCACCCAGCTACTTCTATAACCAATAAAGGATGCTCTGAAGACTTCATAAGGTGAAGAAATTTGAAAAGCCATTTTCCTGACAAGCAATTACTTTTTGTATCAATGATGACTGATAATGAATTTCAGTCTGTTGTAACTTAAAAAGGAACAGTTTGCAAGCGTTCAAAGAAATAGGAATCATTAAATGATGTTTTATAGATGCAGGGGGTGGAGAAGGGGAGAAAAGTATGCATGTGCATCTTCTAACCTTCTTGCAGGCAACAACATCTTACTAAATCTGAGTTGTTAATATGGATTTCAAAGCCCTTGCAAATACAAAGTGACTTATAACTTGTACATACATACTGCACACACCATGTGCAGGCACTGGACTGTGAATATACAAAGGAAGAAATGTTGTTCAAAGGTGGTAGTCTTTGTTCTGAGATCTTGTGAGTATGTCCAGGTGGAGAGCACACTGGAGAGTCTGAGTTCATCTGCTTGCCCAAAGCCACTACCTTTTAGTATGACCCATACTGTAATGAAGTATTTCATCCCTCAAAGCATTCACAGAGAGCATAATTCTCACCCATTTTATAAGGGAGACCCTGACTGGCATGCTCTTGCAGTTTATTCTAACCCTGATCACCTTTCTAGTCCCTGTGTGGGATTAAGGGGATGTAGAAATGAACCCTGCCAGGCAGATGCAGAGTCTGTTCAGGAATGAGCAAGGTTCTCCAACACTTCTGCCCTGGGCCTGCCTTTCTCCTACAGTTAGAAGATAAAGAAAAGTGAGTTCTTGCCCAACCCCCATGTAGCCAATTTGAGACGAGAAAGAGGGAAGAGTGGGAATTCTGGAAAAGAAAGAAATTTGGGAAGCGCCTCCCCTTTTGCTCTCACTTGCCTAGGAAATGTTTCCTTGGAAAGTCCCCGTGTGATGTGAGATACAAAGAATGTGTTACCTGCACAGATCGAGCTCGGAGCCCACTTAACGCATGACTGAGCTCCTGAGAAGGAGTAAATACATGAACTCAATCTGTTTTGAAAAGCACCTGCATTTAGAAAAAGTGTTTCTCCACTCAAAATCTAAATCTGTATTATTGTTTTATTAACCCATTCAAGGCTTAGTATGGCTTTGAATATTAGCCTGTAGAAATTAGGGACAGTGTCTGTTCAACTCATTTTGTATAGCACTTCATAAAAGTTCCAAACTGCCTAACAAAGATTTAGTGTTTTCCTCCCTTTACTAATACTCAAGATCTATTTTACTGCAATTCGTTTTTTGGAGGGGGGGGGTCAGTTGTGGGGCCTGAACTCTGGGTCTGGGCGCTGTCCCTCAGTTCTTCAGCTCAAGGCTAGCGCTTAACCACTTGAGCCACAGCACACCACTTGCGGCTTTTTCTGCTTATGTGGTGCTGAGGAATTGAACTCAGGGCCTCATGTATGCAAGGCAAGCACTCTACCACTGAGCCACCTTCCCAGCCCCTTTACTGCAGTTCTTTAATACTGTCCTTTAAAGTTATCTTGGCCTACCCCCCGGCCCTCCAGCCTTCTGACATTGGAGTGTGAACTCAGAGCCTGGGCACTGTGCCTTAGATTTTTTTTTTTTTTTTTTTTTTTGTCGGTCGTGGGGCTTGAACTCTGGGCCTGGGCGCTGTCCCTCAGCTCTTCAGCTCAAGGCGAGCGCTCTACCACTTGAGCTATAGCGCCACTTCCGGTTTTCTGGTGGTTTATTGGAGATAGGAGTCTCACGGTCTCTCCTGCCTGGACTGGCTTTGAACCGCGATCCTCAGATCTCAGCCTCCTGAGTAGCTAGGATTACAGGCGTGAGCCACCAGCGCCCGGCCCTTAGATTTTTTTTTGCTCAAGGCTGGTGCTTTACCATTTGGGTTACAGCTCCACTTCCTGCTTTTTGCTGGTTAATTGGAGATAAAAAGTCCCATGGAATTTTCCTGTCTGGGATGGCTTCAATCCTGATCCTCAGATCTCAGCCTCCTGGGTAGCTAGGATTACAGGCACTAGCAGCCAGCTATCTCATCCATTTTAATGCAACTTTAGTACCTTTATTCATGATTGACCATTGCAAATTACTGAATATCAATTAGAAATTTAAACACCCAAAGTGATCCCTTTTCCCTCTCTCTTTTTAAGTGGACTCTAATGGGCCCTGGGCAGGTCTAATCTCAACAGAAAATGAATCATTTTGTAAAAATTCTCCTAACTTATAATGTCCTGGGCTCTGTGGAGACAGTTACTGGAAGCAGTAGAAATTGGTTCAATCTTTCTGGACAGCAATTTGGTGACATGTAATAAGAACCAAGAGACTGTTCAGCCCTCTGACCTGGTAATTCCACTCTGGGGAATAACCCCAAAGAAAGAAAGAATAATTGGCTCAGAGATGCTCACTGAAGATGTGAGTGCCCCGCTTTAGTGCTTGGGGGAGGAAAAAAAAGGGGGCAGGAAGCATTCACAGGCAATAACCAATTAAGGATTATGCTAACCCATAATCACAGCTAGCCTGGCAGCATTTACAGAAATGGAAGAAATGATTCTGGAGGCTAGAGGCGAGGTTGAACAGTAAAGTGAAAGAAAGAAGGAAAACTTGCCCATCTGATCTTTTCTTGTGTTACAAAGAAGGTGGATGGAGCATAGAGCTGACCCCCATTTGAACCAGCAAGCCCAGGGCCTGGTGTCTCTCATATAGCTTACTTGTCTAAACGATCTTTCTTTTATTATTATTTCAAAACAAACAAACCAAAACCTTAGCCAGAACAGTTCTAATCAATATGAAGAAGAAACATTTAAGATCATTTTGGAGAGGCCATCTAACTACCACTATTCTTTTTGGGGAAAAAAAATGATTATACACTGCCACAAGGAAAAAAAAATAAGTAAAAGGAAAAACCCTCTTTAAACAAAACAAAACAAACAAAAAAAAAAAACCAAACCAAACAAAAACCACTCTAACTGCTCAGTCTTTTGACATTGCAAAGACCCCTGACTTTTAACTTGAATAATCTGTTGGAAGTCAATGGGCTGGAACGAGTAATTCTCTCCCAGTGAGGTGAGAAAACGCACTATTCCGTGCTCGAGGGGGAAAAATGTTCTTCCTCTGTATGTTAAATACTATTAAACTCCTACTAAGAAACCATTAAAAAATAAAACACGAGTGGGTGTCAGTTCTTCACTTGGCCACTCTTGCCTAGGAAGAGAAATGAATGGCTTGGTGACTTTCTGAATGGTGGAAAGTGATGAAAATTTCTTCAACAACGAATTCTCCTGCTTCACCATAACAGTCGTGTTTGGAAATAAAATCAGATCCAATCAATACTACTTAGCAGATACTTAATGTTTCACAATAGAAAACTCCCCCCCCCCCCCAGTGTGGCGGCTACCCTTCTCACTAACACTGAAAATAATTAGGATTATCTCAGCCACTGGGGCCTGGCAGGTTCAGCTTGTACTTTCAAACAGCATTAATTCTTGGCACTCAGAACAAGGGATAAAAGTAAAGATATGAATGGAGATCTTTATTCCACCTGATCTATCATGGATTAGCTCATTCTTTTCCAGTTTATGCCTGCACTCTAGTTAAGAAGAAGGCTGAGCTGTAACTGATGTAATTAGAAACCACAGGCTGAGAAAAAAATAGCTCTTTATTAATCTCCCCCATTTACTACAAATTTACTAAAAAAAAAAAAAAAGTAATCTTTGAAACAATTAAGTGTGTTTTTCTCTAAGTGGAATTAACACATAGTGACAAGAGAGAAGGTACTATGCTGGGGAATGCTTTCTTTAAAACCCTATCTTAACTGTCGAAAATCTAACATTACTTTTGGAAGGGTGCCATTTCTGAATCGGCATATTAAGGAACAAAGCATTGGTGATCTATGTACCACGCGATGGTTCATGAAAGTTCGCAGAGATGGAAATGGGGAACTTACCATACTACCCTCTACATAGAACCATCATAACTTTTGCAAACACTGGGGAATACAGCATTTTAAAAACTGAGCGAACAGGGCTCTGCCTCCAATTAAGCAGCAAAAAGCCAGAAGTGTTAAAGTACTTAGGTCTCAGCTCTGCAGTCCTCACTACTCAGGAAGCTGAGATTTGAGGCTCACAGTTGGAAGCCAGTCTGGGCAGACAAATCGTTGAGAAGCAGAGCATCAGCCTTGAGCTGAAAAGGCTAAAGGACAGTATCCAGGCCCTGAGTTCAAGCCCTAGTACCAGTACAAAATGGAAAAAAAAAAAGCCGAGTGGAATTATGGCTCAAATAGTAAAGTGTGCCAGTCTTGAGCAAAAAAATCTAAGCAAGGGCACAGGCCTGAGTTCAAGCCCAAGCATGCACACACATGTGCGCATGCACGCGCGCGCGCACACGCACACACACACACACACACACACATACCAAAAAAAGAAAAACCAACCCTAGCTAAATGCAGAACAGAAATTACTTATGCAACATTGATGATCCCTCCTTTCCTCTAAATTTCATGTTTCATGAACATGTATACCGAAGTCAGAAATGATAGAGCAAACACCCTGCCTCCACCCCAGGTCCAGGGGCTTAAACTCTGTGCCTGTGCACTCTCCCTGGGCTTTCTTGCTCAAGACTGGTATCATACCTCTTGAGCCACATCTCCACTTCTGGCTGTGTGTGTGTGTGTGTGTGTGTGTGTGTGTGTGTGTGTGTGTGTGTATGTGTGTGTGTGTGTGTGTGTGTGTGTGTGTGTGTGTGTGTGTGTGTGTGTGTGTGTGTGTGTGGTTAGTTGGAGATAAAGAATCCCACAGACTTTTCTGCCTGGGGTGGTTTTGAACCATGATCCTCAGATCTTAGACTATTGAATAGCTAGGATTATAGGCATGAGTCACCGATTGCCAGGCTTCATAGAGCAATTTAATTCTCAAAATAAACTGGAAACAGCATTAGCTTCCACCTATAATCCTAGGTACGCAGGAGGTTGATATCAGAGGGTCTGGGTCAGTGTGACAGAGCCAACTACTAGATTCCATCTTCAAAATAAACAGGACTGGAGGTATGACTCAAGTGGTAGAGTGCCTGACTAGGAAAACGAAACCACTGAGTTCAAACCTTCCTAAATTAAATTAATTAAACAGAGACCTATCAAAGAGCCTCTTCCTGGAAGTCTGCAACCTAGGCTCATAGTCTAGACCTACCTTCTTACCTTCCTTCCTTTCTCCTTTTTTTTTGGGGGGGGGGCCCGGTTGTGGGGTCTGAACTCTAGGCCTGGGCGCTGTCCCTCAGCTCTTCAGCTCAAGGCTAGCGCTCTACCACTTGAGCCACAGTGCCACTTCCAGCTTTTTTTTTCTGCTTATGTGATGCTGAGGAGTCAAACCCAGGGCCTCAGGCATGCAAGGCAAGCACTGTACCACTGAGCCACCTTTCCAGCCCCTCCCTCCCTTTCTTCTTTCTTTCTTTCTTTCTTTCCTTTCCTCCCACCCCCCCCCTCTCTCTTTTCTTTTCCAGTCATGAGGCTTGAATCAGGGCCTGGGCACTGTCCCTGAGTTCTTTTGCTCAAGGCTTTACCACTTTGAGCCACAGCACTACTTCAGGTTTTCTGGTGGTTAACTGAAAATAAGAGTCTCATGGACCTTCCAGCCCAGGCTGGCTTTGAACTGCAAACCTTAGAAAGCAGCCTCCTGATGAGCTAGGATTACAGGTGTGAGCCACCAGCACCGCAGCTAGTCTGGACCTTTCTATGCTGTAATTTGTTTTCCTACTGTTCATGGAGTTCACAAAAAAATGCACCTGCTCCTCATCCACCCATGGAATTCACCCCAAGGCTAATAAGCTAAGTCTTCCTTTTCCACCTCTACCTTCTCTACCAGTCCATAACAAACCCTCCAGGATCACAGCTGGATTCTGGCAGCTGAAGTCTTTATTTAGCCTATGACAGCTCCACCCTGTCAGGGACTCAGTTGCCTTAACCCTTCACCTCTCCCCTAAACCCTCTTGTTGATCAGCAGTGGAGATGCTCTGACTTCTCCTAGCCACAATTACTTACCAGCAGCAGCAGGCACTCCCCCATCCCCCAGCCTTGGCCCTGCCACCATACCAGGTAGTGAATATGCTTTTCTGACTGTTGGGGAGGGGGAGAATGCTGGGAAGTGATACTAGGAACAGGCACCATGCAGTCATGCTGAAATCACCTGGCCACAGGCGTAGGATCCAATAGGGACTGGATTATCATAACGAGCATTATCATGATGCAAATTCTTTGGCGTATCAGCCCCCACCAATGACACAGAACTGTCCTCAGGGCTCAACCCTGTCCCCATTTATAAAGGAAGAAGGCAGAGGCAAAAGGCAAACCCCTACCCACCCCCCCAAGCACCAAAGATCAGGTTCAGAGCCTCATTCTGCCAGGGCTAAATACGCCCAAGAGTGGTACAGTGGAAACTTCTTTTGGGATATCTGTGCCATGCTTTTTCAAAATTTAGAACCAATTTCAGCCCCACAATGAGATTCTTTCTGCCTCTAAGTAAGGGAAGAATGGTTTGCTTGCTCATTGGATGGGAATACTATTTTCTAGTAATTTCTAAAGCATGCCCCCAGATATTCCAGTTTACTTCCTATGACATCAACTATCTTTCCCATTCCTGCATCCACGAAAAGAAAAAGAAAAAAGGCTTATGCTACCAAAGTACCCATCGCCTCAACCTTCACAGTCATTAACAGCGCCAAGTCACATTGGCAAGAAGGACATCAAATTCAAAACCATTTTTGGAGGTTTGAAAGTTCATCGTGTGTGTGTGTGTGTGTGTGTGTGTGTGTGTGTGTGTGTGTGTGTGTGTGTGTGTGTGTGTGTGTGTGTGTGTGTGTGTGTGTGTGTGTGTGTGTGTGTGTGTGTGTGTGTGTGTAGCTTGAACTGAGGACCTGCGTGCTATCCCTGAGATTTTTCTGCTCAACACTGGCGCTACACCACTGGATACATGGCTCCAGTTCTGGAGTTCTGGTGGCTAACTGAAAGTAAGGCTTTTTAAAAATATAAATTACTTGCAAGAGGGTTGCCATGTGAATTGGGGTAGAGAAACAAACTCTTAAAGCAGGCTGTGACATTGGCCATTCTATGCCAAGTAGGTTGACTGTCTAGGTATTTTCAGTAAGAAACAGCTTTACAGTGAGAGTGCAGAAGAAAGAATCATGGCTGCTTCAGCCTTAAGGTAAAATACCGTGGCAATTCCAACTTGGTAGGCAGCTGCTATTCTTAAGGCAAAAGGATAAAGGTTTTAGAACTGACCCCACTGGCAGAAACAGGGTTCTGGTCACATGCTGTGAGCATTGCCTTCTAACCTAGTGTCCAGGAGGGCTTGGCTATTCAATCCACAGCTTGCAGTTGGCTTTCCACTTTGTATTTACATCATTGGAAAAAAATAAACATTTCAGATGTGATGTTTTAGTTCTGTGGATTTTGAGAAGCATTTCATTTCAAAAGAGTCTGACACTTTCCAATTAAGTGGATATGAGGAAAGATTCTAGAGACCATTTCTCCAAGGGAACTTATTTACAATTTGCAGCTTATAATTTGAAAATAAATACTGAAGCCCAAGTGATATGCTAGTATCAGGGCAGAGACTGGTATGAAGCAAATTGTTTTCTCTTTACTACCTGGAGACTCTGCTGCTTGCAAAAATCAAATATGATTTCTGGTGGACACTATTGGCTAAATGCAAAACTGCATCAAGGCCTGGCATTCATACTATACAACTGGTCCTTTCCAGCTTCTTCTAACTGCTATTACTGGAAACTTGATACTAGTTAGTAATCAGTACTATTTTTCTCCACTTCAGAAGAGAGAAGCAAGCATCAGGATAAAATACATAAAATAAACGCTGGCCAAAATCAGGAAAGAAAATTTCAAGTGTTTGCAGACAGGAGGATACATGCCCAATCAAAGTTGTTCACACCATTTTATCACCTATACACCACACAGATCTCAAGGATGAGTAAAGTAGTGCAGATTATAGGTCAAGCACATGCATTTTAGAATGGCTTCAGTTGTGTGTGAACAGAAATTAAACAACAGCAACAATATAGTATAGACTACCTCCCCTCCCCTCACACGAGTATTTCTTCACTTTTCTTTAGATCCTAAACACAAAAACAGTTTTATATATGTTCTTACAACGTTTTATTATTATTTTTTGATCGGTCATGGGGCTTGATCTAGCGGCCTGGACACTGTCCCTGAGCTCTTTTTACTCAAGACTAGTGCTCTACCACTTGGAGCCACAGCACCACTTCCAGTTCTCTGGTGGTTAATTGGAGATGAGTCTCTCAGACTTTTCTACCTGGGCTGGCTTTGAACAGCAATCCTCAGATCTCAGCCTCCTGAGTAGCTAGGAAAATAGGCATGAGCCACCAGGGACCTGCTTCTACATTTTTTGGTTTAAAATGCTTTCTGTCCAATTAGCTGCTAAGAAAGGACTTCAACCCTATTGAGGTTTAACATAGGCATCCTGAGAATGTCACTGAGCTCTGCTGTCTACTGTTTGACTGAGCTCAGAATCATGGTTTACACCTCAGGTATTTTAGCCAGCTCTCAAGAAAAACTGGAGGGTGAAGGTGTGGTACAACGACAGAACACATGGCTGGCATTCTTGGGATCCTGGGTTCAATCCCCAGCTGCGATTTAACCACTGCTGGTAACAAAGTCTTCTTTATTTCTTCCTTCCTTTGGTCAACATATTAGTTTCCCTCGGGGATAATGTTCTGTGCTTTATTGTGTGTGTGTGTGTTTTTTCAATTGTTGTAAAATGCATGTGGCATAAAATGTGCCATCATTTTTGAGTGTGAGTTGAGTGGCATCACTCATCTCTGGAACTTTTTCACTTTCAGACACAAAAGTCCATATTTGCTAACAACTAACCCCTGGCACCCTCTCATTCTTCCAGGGCAAACATTGCTTTCCTTTTGTCTCTGGGATGCTGCTGCTCTAGGCACCCATGGGAATGGAATCCTATGCTGTCTGGCTTTTGTGTCTCTCTTATTTCACTTAGCATGATGTTCATGTTACACCATGTGTCAGCATTTCATTCTGTTCTTGTTTTCCTGCCAGGACAGGCGTTTGAACTCAAGGCTTGACTTGCCTATTCAACTGGTGCTCTACTACTTGTGCCATGTCTCCAGCCTGGCTTTTTTGATGATTATGTCAGTGATTGAGTCTCAAACTTTTCTGCCCAGCTGGCTTCAAACCTTGATTCTTTGTATCTCAGACTCCTGAGTAGCTAGGATTCCAGGTAGGAGCTACCAACAACGGGTAGAAATTCCTTCATTTTAAAGGCTGAGTGATATTCTACCTGTTTTGGTATATAGATTTTCTTTATACAGTCATTGAAGACAGTTATTTGAGTTGTGTTTACCACCAGGCTACTGTGAATAATGCTGCTATAAATAGGGATATGTAAATATCTCTTCAAGGCCTTGCTTAAATATATTGACTCACTTATCAGTGGATATTTGGTGGTGGCAGGATGATACCTGGGCTTGAATTTAGGACCAGGGCACTGACCCTGAGATTTTTTGCTCAAGGCTAGTGCTCTACCACTTGAGCCACACTTCCACTTCTGGTTTTTGGGGGGTTTTTTTGCTGGTTAGTTGGAGATAAAAGTCACATGGACTTTTCTGCCCAGCCTGGCTTAGAACCATGTTCCTCAAATCTCAGCCTCCTGAGTAGCCAGGATTACAGACATGAGCCACCAACAACACTTGGCTGTGATCGTTGGATGACATTTCTTTCCTTCACTTCTTGCTCTCTCCCAACCCTGAGCCACTGTCTGGCCAAGTTCACCACCAAGTTCAATTGAAAAAATGGGCTTTGCCAATCAGCAGGCAAAATGGATGCTGCCTAATTCTCAGAAAAATCTCCTTAAGCCCACTCATTGACCTGCTGGTCGCCAAAGCCCATTGCCTCTCTGGTCTTTCCTTCTCCCCACGTGTGCAGGAGACCACGCCCCCTGCTCTAGCCTCAGGCCATAAAGGCTCTTAATTCGTGCAATCTCCTCTTTCTAGATTATCTCTTCTCTAATCCAGACCTCCTTTCAAGCTGCCAGACTTGATACTCATTTGTGACTCAAGATTTTAGTATCACTTCCTTCCAGATGGCTTCATCCACAGTCTCTCCTGCTCTGCATTCTCACAGAGAATGGCTTCTGTGTGTTACACAGGTGCCGGAAGTTCCCACCTGGACAGTGTTCCAGCAGGGCCAGCTTGGCTTGAGATGGACCCTGGATCTCCCCCAACAACCTGGATGCTCACTCACCTCAATGGTGTGCTCAAACTGCAACCTCTGCTTCTCAGGCCCCTCTAGCGGAAGCAGATGCTAAGTCCTACTCCGTTGATATCTGTCTGCTCTACTTCCCACTGATCCCATGGCTCTGAACTTCACCCAACTTCTGGCCCACTACTCTTACATCTAATTTGCTGGTATTCAGTCCATCTATTCAACTCTCTCTGCTTATTTTCCCAGAGTGGCACATAGGCTTCCAAAAAAGTGTCTTGGATATTTTCTCTTAAACACACACTTCTCATGGTTTGGGAAAAGGTGCCAGCCCCACCTTGGTCTGGCATTTGAGAAGCCATCTGACTCCCACTTCTCCTGATAGCTAAGCGCAGTGTGAGCCTTGTTCCCACCCCAGATCCCAGCACAGACCCACGAGCCTCCTTCCTTTGAGTTGGACCCCTTCTCTCCCCATCACATCCACACCCGACTTAAATGCCAAGTACTCAAGCAGAGACAACTCCCAGAGTTCCATACCTTCCTTTGTGCAGCTCTCATTTATACTCTTCTATAGACCCAGTGACTCCCATACAGACCAGGAAGGTCCCTGTCATGTTTCCCCTTCAAGTCCTGGGCTGTCCACTAGCTGAAAGCCTTGCATATGATCAGAACTCAACAGGTGGCTGATAAATAAATAAAAGCTAACTCACTGGGTGAAGCTAGCTGGCGTGTTTCCTAAGTCACTCTGGATGAGCAGGCATAGAAGACGGCTGTAATGAGGAAACAGAAGTGACAGTTGCCAAGTCTACCACAAGGAAAGGCCAGGAAATCTAAGAAGCAGCTAGGAAGCCAGCAGAGGCAGAAGTACAATGATCCCTGTGACAATGAATCTGGAGTCCTGGGGAGGGCAAGGATAGCGGTTCTTTCTTGCAAAGGAAGCAAGGCAGCTGAACATAACACAAGCCCCCTGTTGCCAAAATAGGGTAGTATGGCTTAGGGGGTGGGGGGAAGGGATGTAGGAGTCTTTGGCATTTGCAGGAGAAAATTTCAGTTACATGGGAGTTCATTTATCCAAAACAGATTATTTCTCTCAGTGATTTGAATTCATGAAGCATGGTGAATCTACTCTGCACTCAGCTTGAGTGGGCACAGTTCAACCAAGACACTAACAGAAATGTCAGAATGATGGCAGCTAGAAAGATAAGAGACATTATTTCCCCTCCATGATGAAAGAGGCTTATGAAAGTTACACATTGACAAAAACAGCTAATATGGCCATCAGTTGGATAGATGGCTTTTATTGATGATTAATTGGTTGGCTGATGGATTAAAGAGGAGAACGGTATGATAAATGAGCTTGACTCAACAGACAGATCGAGAACTCCAGCCCCAACCATGAGCAAGCCCATGTTCTTTGTTAAGCACACACACAAAACATCTGGGCAAAATGGCCAGATGTCAGTCTACAAAGGTTTTCAAAACCTTTACAATACTGGAGATTTAAGTCTGTAGCATTTTATTTATTTATTTTGGTGTCAATACTGGGGCTTGAACTCAAGACTCAGTGGGCTTTTTTTTTTTTTTTTTTTTTTGGTCAGTCATGGGGCTTGAACTCTGGGCCTGGGCGCTGTCTCTGAGCAATTCAGCTCAATCCAAGCTCATGAGCCATAGCACCACTTCGGGTTTCTGGTGGTTAATTGGAGATAAGAGTTTCATGAGCCTTCCTGTCCGGGCTGGCTTTGAACCATGACCCTCAGCTCTCAGCCTCCTGAGTAGCTAGGATTACAGTTGTAAGCCACGGGTGGCCAACCCTCCCCCACCCCTCCCCTTAGCTTTTTATTGCTCAAGGCTAGTGCTCCACTACTTGAGTTACAGCTCAACTTCTAGCTTTCTAGTTTTTTGGGTGATTAATTAGAACTAAGAGTCTCAGGTTCTTTCCTGCCTTGAGATCTTTAGATCTCAGCCTACTGAGCAGTTAACAGCCACTCAGAACCTGAGATAGTCTTGTCATCAGAATACTAATGGGCTGGTGAAGTGGCTTACAGAGGGAGCAAAAAAAAAAAAAAAAACAGTCAGCAAGAATATAAATTTCATCCCCTCTGACTATCCAAAAGGCCAAGATTTGCTCACAAAATCATTAATTTCACCCTCAGTGCTACTGTTGAAAGTATTTAAATGCCCGGGCACAAAGTCCAGCCCACACACTCTCCTCCCTAGCCCCACATTCCAGGCAGATCAGATATTTTCACACTTGGTTCATCTTCAGTGAAGACTGTAATTAACTCTCTAGTTTGAAAACCGGATGGGAATTCCTACGCTCACTGTGTTATTGGCTTCCCCAGAAGTTCAGGGTGAAGAGTAGTCAGATAAGAAATGGCTCCCTCCGTTCCTTCAGGTTCAAGTGGAGTCTGCTCATTCCAGAAAGTTCATCTCCAAGTGACTATCTCACCTGTGGAGATCGCTGCTGGAAGCTGAAATGTGCAAGCCTCCTAGGGATTGGAAAAACTATCTGCATTGCACGAACTATCAAATTACACACTTTTCATTGTGCCATAATTCCTTGGGGTATAAATTTCAGGACATTAGCTTTCACACGCCAGGTGTTGGACATAGGGAACTCTGGGAGCCTGGTGGTCCTTCTTCCCTACTTCTCCATTGACCTCTAGCTAAAAACGGTTCTTAGGCACTGGTTACCTCACACACAGGTACCGACTGAGCATCGGTTCTGGGTTGGCCCTGCCCAACACAATAGTTACAAGGCCTATTCCTGTAAATAAAGCCCGTCTCTGTTCTCATAAGAGAACACTGTTAAGAGACACACCTGAGATGAAATCTTACATCGTTCCTTACTAGTGATCTGTCCCAGACAATCAGTGTAACAGCTCTGAATTTCTTTGTTATTGTTGAACTCAGAGCCTGGACCTTGTCACTGAGCTCTTTTTGTTCAAGGTTAGTGCTCTACCACTTTGAGCCACAGCTCCCCTTTCGGTTTTCTGGTGGTTAATTGGAGATAAGAGTTCCATGGGGTTTCTTGCCTGGGATGGCTTTGAACCAGGATCCTCAGATCTCAGCCTCCTAAGGAACTGGGATTATAATTGTGAGCCACCAGCACCCAGCTCTATATTTCAATTCCTCATCCATTATAAGAAAAGAAGACTATCAAAGGCTGATCTAGGCAGGAGCTTGTGGCTCATTCCTGTAACCTTGCCTACTCATGAGATCGGAAAATTGTGGTGTGAAGCCAATCTGGGCAGAAAAAAGTCCAGGAGATACTTATCTCCAATTATCCACCAAAAAGCCAGCAATGGAGGTGTGGCTCAAACTGGTAGAACGCCAATCCTGAGCAAATACCTTAGTCACAGTACTGGGCACATGCGCATGTAACGCATGCATGCACATGCACACACACGCAGGCTGCTGTGATTAAAAACAATCAAGCCTGCTAAGTTCTAAACAAGCATTCAGTTGTCACTAGTTCATACTCCTGCTCATCCTTTCACGTAACGAGAACAGATAATCAAAGTATTTCCAATACTCACCAGGGACCCTGGGGTTTGGCAAAGTCAGGAGAAAGACAAGCTTCTCTATGATACCTGTGACATCTGCACAGTTCTGGGCTGGGGGACAGCTGCACCTCTTCTCTCCCTTCTGTCCTCCTCTTAAGAACCCTGTATCCCCTGTCCTCTCGCAGATCTCCTCTCTGCTGGACAAACGCCTTAGTCCTCCCTTCAGTCTGCTCCAGAAACAGCCAGGAGCTCCTTCAAGGAGAGCATCCAATTACATCAATTCCTCCAAGATGCAGAGGCAACCTTCATGATGCTCACCCCCTTTCTGATACTTTCATGTGAAAAAGGAAGCTTCCAAGCACACAGACATGTTAGCTTGGGGCAGGACAAACTTTAGATCTAGAGTGTCATCTATACCAAAAACGCTGCCCGAGTGGACCAATCACTGAGGTTCATTTTGATTGTGTGAAGGTTCTACAATGTATAGAAAAGGCCCTTTCTTGCTGTATGAGGTTGTAGTCCCTGCCTCCATGTGCAAGCATAGTAGCAGCCTTTCCAAGTGACTTCTTAGTGAAGCCATTTGAATTGACCAGCTGAGCCAGAGGCTGGTGGCTCACTCCTGTAATCCTAGCTACTCAGGAGGCTGAGATCTGAGGATCTTGGTTTGAAGCCGGCCTGGGTTAAGAACTCCATGAGACTCTTAACTCTAGTTAGGCACAAAAAAGCTCTAGCTCCGGCTCAAGGGATAGAGCCAGAGCCTTGAGGGGAAAAAGAAAGCTCAGGGACAGTATCTTAAGTCCTGAGTTCAAGCTCTAGGACCATGTACCCCCCTCCCCCCCACAAACATAGAAATCTCTGTGTTGAAACAACCAAACAGCAAGGGAGAAAACAACATTATTATTATCATTATTATACAGTCATAAAAACTACAGACATAGGGAAGAAGACTGAAAGACAGAAAATCGGGAAGAGAAAAAAACCAAGACTGCTGTTGTAAGCACTGAATTCTGTAGGCGGGACCAGCTCCTTTAATGCGTGGAGGCTGGTGGACAGCTGGAAAAATCACACAGAATTCCCAGGAAGACTGGACCACCAGCCTAGGACAGGTGTACCAAGTGCTGACTTAGCAGTTTTCCAAATGAGATTCAATCCACATTATTTATTAGCATTATGGTTAGTCCTAACTGCTCTCATTCACTGGGTCCCTACTGGGCTCTGGGATTGTACTTTACCGAGCATCTTCACCAAAACTCTTCAGGGAGGTGGATATTAATATCTTCATTTGTCAGGTTTAAAATCTGAGGCACAACCAGGTACCAGTGGCTTACGCCTGTAATCCTAGCTATCCAGGAGGCTGAGATCTGAGGATCACAGTTCGAAGCCATCCAGGGCAGGAAAGACTGTGAGACTGTTTTCTCCAATTAAAACACCAAAAGGCCAGAAGTGGAGCCATGACTCAAATGGTAAAGTACTAGTTAAAAAAAAAAAAAAGCTTAAGGATAAGACCCAGACACTGCGTTTAAGAGCCCCTGGACAAACACAAAACAACAAATGAACAAAATGAAGACACAAGAAAAGGTGATTAATATGCTCAAGGGCACACACTACTACTGAGTGTCAGGACTTGAACTCGGTACTCTCCACCATGAGATCACAGAACCCTGCCCTGTCTATAGTTACTACACAACCATCTGCAATCAGCTTTTCTCTTTTTCACATTCACCATTCTAGTCCCAAGTGCCTAGACAAACAGCCACAGGGTCACTGCAAAAGCTGGTAGCAAACCTTGGCAGAAAATGACTGAGAGGCCCATCTCCACCAATAAGCCAGGCATGGGGGAGCGCACGCCATGATCCCAGCTATAAAGCGCACAAAGACAGAAGATCATGGTCCAATGCTGGCTCCAGGTTAAAAACAAACAAACCAATAAAAACAAGGACATATCCCCAAAACTGACTAAAACCAAAAGGATTGGGAGCAGAGCTCAAGTGATAAGAGTTGCTGCATGGCAATTGAAAGGACCTGAGTTCAAATCCCAGTAGTATCAAAAGAAAAAAAGTAATAAATGAGGGGATGGGCACATGAAGAGAGGGCAAGGGTGAGCAAATGCAGCCATTCTGTTCAAGGTCTACTGTGTAAAAAGTGAACTAAATGTAACTTGAGGATAGGGATGGGAGGGGGGAGAGCTGGAGGCAAACCATGGGAGGCGTACTGGCCAAAACGCATTGCCCTCACAACCTGACTTATGCAAGTGAAACCTCTTTGTACAACTACTTAATAAGAGAAAAAGCAAAATAATAAATACAAATGAAACTAAAGACAGAGGCAATGGTGGACAGGGGAGATTGGATTCACAAGTGCATAATTATCTTCAAACTTATCAAGTTCAATACATTACACAGATGCAGATTTTTGTATGCCAATCATACAGCAATAAAGCATTTTGTTTTGTTTTGGGTCAGTTGTGGGGCTTGAACTCTGGGCCTGGGCACTGTCCCTCAGCTCAAGGCTAGCACTCTACCACTTGAGCCACAGCGCCACTTCCAGCTTTTTTCTTATGTGGTGCTGAGGAATTGAACCCAGGGCCTCAGGCATGCAAGGCAAGCGCTCTACCACTGAGCCACCTTCCCAGCCCTTTGTTTTGTTTTTAAAGAAAGAGACTTCAGGGATCTCTTACATGACTAGGCGGAGTGATAAGATGGGGTATCCTGACTGTACGCTCCATTTGCTGCCTATCAACTTCTTGGAACCAGCTGAGAAGCAAGCTGCCCAGGGCCCATGGAGAGGAAGGGACCTCCATGCAGAGAAATACGCTATCAGATGTGGAGATCAGAGCACTGTGGTTAAAGACTGTCCAAGGAATCACAGTTTTCTTTGGTAGTTAAGTCTCTGAGAGACAAGAAGAGGAAAAGGGGAAAAGAACAAAACAACCCTCTCCCTGAACCCCACTTTCCTACAATGTGGACCCCAGTGGCCAGTGAATCATGCTTGTAATCCTAGATACTCAGGAGACTGGGATGTGAGAAGCATGGTTCAAAGCCAGCCCAGGCAGGAAAATCAGTGAGACTATTTCTAATTCAATTACCAACAAAGTTGGAAGCAGAACTGGGTGACTCAAGTGGTAGAGCATTAGCCTTGAGCACAAAAGCTCAGGAACAATGTCCAGGCCCTGAGTCCAGCCTCCCCTAGAACCAGCACCAAACAAACAAACAAATGCTCCTAAGATGATAAGGAAAACCACGGAGCAAATGCCCAGATGAGGGAGGCGTGGACTGGCCCCGCAAGCTGGGCCGATCTGTGCTCCGCAGCCTGTTCTCTGTGCACAAAGACCACAGAAGGACCCATTCTGTACAAGCCCATCCAGGTGTATTTTCTGAGTGGGTAAGTAATTACTCAATCCTACCCCATATGACCTTCCATGAAGTCAGGGTGGAGACAATGAAAAATGAACCAATTCACCCCAGCAGGCTCTAGCACCTCCTGGTCAGGAGTATCAAGGCCCAGATACATTTAACAGAAATGCTGCCTTGGATGGTGGGGGGGGGGGGCTATGGGGAGATGCGGGGGGCACAAACATATCAATCACTCAGGCTAACACAAGAATCCAGCTCCTGCTCTAATGGACCACTCGGGCAACAGGAAATAGTTAATAATGCAAAATAAAATTTGGGGCTCAAGAGAGAGTATCTTTAAGGACACCTCCCTAGGCAAGCCATCACTGAACTCCCACTTTCTAGATCTATAAAGCAAGGGGCCCCCCAGCTCAGTGACCTGCAATTTCTCTCTTCTAGAACTTAAATTCTATCATCGTGTTATGATTTCTCAAATCTCTATTTCTTTTAAGCTCTAGCGATTTAAGTGCCTGCTCAAAGTCAGAATTAATGGAGTACAAACGGAGTTGGGTAATTTAGCATCAAGTGATTACTTCCGAAGCAAGAAATTAAGACCTTTCCATCCCTAATAGAGACATTAACGTTTTCTGTCAATAACAGACTAAAGCTTTTTCCGATCGCTGGGACTTGGCTTGCTAAATGGGACGAGGTTCAGTTCCTCCATTCTTTGAGCAGTCGCTTCCAGTGACAGCCAGCCCCTGGTGTCTCATCATCAAATGACAATCATGGAACAGCTCAGCTGAAATCAGATCATTAGCTCACGGCACCGAGCATTACTTAACATATTGGTTCTTTGTGATCTTGATGAGCTTGGCCTACAAGTCAAGCCTCTGCAAAGTGTCAATCACTCGTGTGTGTGTGTGTGTGTGTGTGTGTGTGTGTGTGTGTGTGTGTGTGTGTGTGTGTTTTTCCACTAGTGGCCAGTGTAATGTCACAGATCTGAATGGACCATCCTACCAGCATCCCAAAGACCCATCTGCCCCCCAAACATAGACAATCAGGTTAGAACTGCCTAATCCTTTTGGACTTTTCTTTTTCCAGCTGTCTTTATTAGTCCAGATCATCTAGAAATGAGATAGTGCTATGAAATGAAAATCACCACACTCTTTCCAGCTGCCGGTGCACAGCTGACGCCTTTATGCTGAGATTGATTGGGATTCAGCACAAGGTGGCTGTTAGGCAAAGATGAACTGTGCCGAAGGGGCTTTTCTCATAACCTGCGACCCACGGTTACACTTTTCTTGCTAGGAAAGACGGGAGCAGTAGGAGAGGGACTGCTCCAGTTACTGACATGGCAGGTGCTGGCGGAGGGCCCTTCTTCCCCCCCCTTTCCTCCACTCTGACTCTGATGGGAACAGAAAGGAAAATAAAAACATCCCTACAGCCCACTTTCCAAACACCACACTGACAGAAATGTAGATGTTGGGTCATATCACGTGGCCAGAATAGGCCTGTCAGATATGCAAACTGGCCCTGGGGTTTATCTGCTAGTATTTAATACCATCTAAAAATAAAGACTTTCTTTTGTTATGTCCCTCTTAGTATCTTCCCTCCCCCAGAAGAATACCTTTGTACAAGAAGTGGGGTTTGTTTGAACTATCAATAAGAGAATTAACAGGACTGCTCATAAATAAGGATTAACTAATAATTAACTAATAAATGATGATCTATTCAAGCTGAGAAATAGTATATGCTAGTTTACAGTAAAGAAACAGCCGAGCATCAGGGGCCCATGCCTGTAATCCTAGCTACTCAAGAGGCTGGGCAGAAAAGTCCCTCTGAGACTCTGATCTCCAATTAATCACTCAAAATCCAGAATTGGTGCTGTGGCTCAAGTGGTAGAGTGCTAGCCTTGAACACAAATTGATTCAGCGACAGCACTCAGGCAGAAAGACAGAAAGACAGAAAGAAAGAAAGAAAGAAAGAAAGAAAGAAAGAAAGAAAGAAAGAAAGAAAGAAAGAAAGAAAGAAAGAAAGAAAGAAAGAAAGAAAGAAAGAAAGATAAAGAGGGAAAGAGAGAGAGAAAGAAAGAGAAACAGAGAAAGAGAGAAAGAGAGAGAGAAAGAGAGAGAGAGAAAGCGAAAGAAAGAGAGAAAGAGAGAAAGAAAGAGAGAAAGAGAAAGAGAGAGAAAGAGAGAGAAAGAAAGAGAAAGAAAGAAAGAAAGAAAGAAAGAAAGAAAGAAAGAAAGAAAGAAAGAAGAGAGAAAGAGAGAAGAGAGAAAGAGAGAAAGAGAGAGGGGGGAGGGAGGGAGGGAGGGAAAGGAAGGAAGGAAGGAAGGAGAGAAGGCCCACCTGTCCTAACAAAAAGGATCTAAGATCAATTGTTGATTGAAAATGTAAAAGTTGATTATCAATATGAAAGCCAAGTGAAGCTAAGTCCTGGAGGCTCATGCCTGTAATCCTAGCTACTCAGGAGGCTGAGATCTGAGGATCTCAGTTCAAAGCCATCTCAGGCAGGAAAGTCCACGAAATTCTTTATCTCCAACTAACTACCAAAAGAAAAAAAAAAAAACCCACCAAAAAATATACCCAAAACAAAAAGGCAGAAGCAGAGCTCTGTTTCAAGTGGTAGAGCCCTAAACCTTAAGCAGGAAAGCTCAGGGACAGTCCCCAGTCCCTGAGTTCAAGCCGCAGGCCTCAAATGGGGGTGGGGTTGGGGGGAAGTCAAGCAAACTAGATCCATGGATTTCTGCTACGTGAGATACATGAGATACCGTGACAAAAGTTCTGAAAAGAAGTCCATCAAGAATTTAAGTCTTAGCTGGACGCCTGTGAATTATACCTGTAATTCTAGCTACTCGAGAGGCTGAGATCTGAGGATCATAGTTCAAAGCCAGCCTGGGCAGTAAAGTCTGTGAGACTCTTATCTCCAATTAATCTCAGCCACAAGTGAGCTGTGATTCAAGTGCTGAAGCGTTAGCCTTGAGCAAAAGGAGCTCAGTGACAGTGCCCAAGCCCAGAGTTCAAGCACCAGGACTGGCAAAAAATAAAAATAAACATAAAAAAGTCTTGAGGCAATCGATAGTCAGACACAGCTTGTTATTCTGTCAATGTTACAACTGGTAAAAAAAAAAATTCTATCTATCTATCTATCTATCTATCTATCTATCTATCTATCTATCTATCTATCTATCTATCTATGGATCTATTTCTGGGTGGAAGGCAGAGCTTGAGTAGGAGAGCTCTCAGAGCAAGATCCAGGCTGTGAAGTCTAGGCCCAGCACCGTCTCACTTTCACCAAATGTGTGAAATGTGGATGTGTGGTTCTTGTTTGTGGTTTTTGAAAAGCAAGTTGTTGGGAACTAGAAAGAAAATAAAAACACTGTTTCAGCAAAAATAAAGCTGACTAAACTATCTGCTCAGAAGTGTTCTGAAAAACCATTTTCCAGTGGTCCCCCCCTCGCCCCCGCCACAGTGCTTTTAAATTTCCCATGTAAGAAGTACTTTCTAGTATCAAGTTTCATCTTGATGGAAATGTGAAACATTTGATTGCAAAGGATCATAAAAGAAAACCAGTCTAGCTATACTGGGGAAGGTGTATCATTTTTAAAATGTGAAAATGCTACTTTAAAAAAGAACTTGATAAAACTTGCATTATTATTGCCAATTTGTTTTAATACAGACAACCTGTATCCAACAAGAGGTCTAGATAATTCCTTAGGTTAAACTAGCTGATCATGAATGACTTTAGGCAATAAGCTAGCTTTACTAAATCATCTTGTTAATTGAATAAGTGGCCATGCATCTTCTAAAGCAATTAACAATTAGAATTAAAATAGGCCATAACAATGTCTGTTTGAAGCATCACAGAATAATGAATTTTACAACACACGGCCAACTATTATAACTATTATAAGCCAACTATTATAAGCATAAACACTGCAGTACAGGAGCTCAGATACAGAGTTTGAAATGAAGAAAAAATTAAAGGACTTCAAAATCTAGGAATCAGGTGTGGTTTCATGGATAAAAATGAATTATTTACAAAGTTTGAGACTACAGTTTATGGTATTGTCTTCTTGAACTACCTGACATCCAAGAACCAAAACACCAGAAATTTCACCATTCTTTTCTTGATTCTGGTGCCAGTGGCTCATGCCTGTAATCCTAGCTACTCAGGAGGCTGAGATCTGAGGATCACAGTTTAAAGCCAGCCCAGGAAGGAAAGTCCATGAGACTCTTATCTCCAATTAACCACCAGAAAACCGGAAGTGGTACTGTGGCTCAAGTGGTAGAGCACTAGCCTTGAGCTGAAGAGCTGAGGGACAGCGCCCAGCTCCAGAGTTCAAGCCCCCACGACCAACAAAAACAAAACAATTAAAAAAACAAACGTTCATTTCTTTGAGCCTGGTACTGGTAGTTCATGCCTATAGTGCTAGCTACTCAGGAGGCTGAGATCGGAGGATCGAGGATCAAAGCCAACCCATGCAGCAAAGCCTGTGAGACTCTCATCTCCAATAAACTACTCAGAGTAAGGCAGTAGTGGTGCTGTGACTCAAGTGGTAGAGCGCGTGAGCCTTGAGCACAAAGAGGCTCAGATCCAGTGTGTGCTCAGGGACAGTGCTTAGGCCCTGAGTTTGAGTCCCAGGACCAGCACACACATAGAAAAAAAATGTTTTTTCAAAATAAACACTTCTCATTTCAAATGCAAACAAGAGAAGGAAGGCACAAAATCAATACTATTTGCTGAATTGCTTTCTCTCAAAGGTAGAGAGGCAAGAAGAGTTCAAGCTGCTAAAAATCAAAAGATTAAAAATAAAAAGAGGGCTGGGAAGTTGGCTCAGTGGTAGAGTGCTTGCCTTGCATGCTTGAGGCCCTGGGTTCGATTCCTCAGCACCATATAAGCAAAAAGAAAACAGCCGAAGTGGCGCTGTGGCTCAAGTGGTAGAGTGCTAGCCTTGAGCTGAAGAGCTGAGGGACAGCACTCAGGCCCAGAGTTCAGGCCCCACGACCGGACCACCCCCCTCCCCCCCGCAAAAAAAAGAAAAAAAGCTTTTGTGAAGACTTGGGAGAAGAAATGATAGCAGGCCAAGTCCACTAGACCACTACTTTCCTGAAACTGGCCTCCCTGGAGCAATTACAGTAATATTTGAACTAACTCTTGCAGGCTCAAACTCAACAAGGAATACTGCTCTCAGTAAAAGTAACTAAAATGAAACCAGGAGTTGGTAGCTCAGGTCTATAATCCTAGCTACACAGGAGGCTGAGATCTGAGGATCATGGTTCAAAGCTAGCCTAGGTAGAAAAATCTGAGGTTCTATCTTCAGGTCACCAGCAAAATGTCAAGATGGAGGCTTGGCAAATACAAATATCAATCAATCAATCAATCCTTTAGATACACTGTGAAACTCATATTATCCCATTGCCTCCAACCTAAAACCAGGAAAATGGGACTGGGGTCGGGGAGAAACTGCTCAAGGTCATGTGTGTGAAATGCCTGGTGTGAAGACTTCAAATTCAATGCTTTAATCACTGCCTCATTCAACAAAAGAAAACTAATTTAGTCACCAACTATAGAGCATGTAGCCAAGAGCCAGCAATATTTCTCCAAAGGGTTATTAGTACCTTTCAATTAATCTTCTCTTTAGGTAGGTCGAGAGACTATGGTTAAGAAAAGTAAAAATAACTTCTTTTGTGTGGAACTTAGGGCCCTGCAATCTCATGTGGCATCTAGCAGTTAAGTGGAGATAGATAACAGTTTCATGGACATTTTTGCCCAGGCTATCTTTAAAGCTCAATCCTCAAATCTTGGCTTCCTGAGTAGCTAAGATTATAGGCATGTACTACTAGTATCCGGAAAAGTAACTTTTCTCATGATGTTCTTCCTGAGACAAATCTCCTCCAGCATGTAATGCTTGATGATCAAACTGGGACGTTCTGACCCATATCCACCACCTCTCTCCATCCTCTCCTCCCTGTCCCCAGCCAGTGTTCCTTGTCGAAAAGCAACTGCACTTGTCAGTGGATCCAATATCTCACCATCCTGACGACTTTCAGACTTCAAATCAGGCCAGCCCCAAACTAGGATGTCAGGCGTTAGTCTGCATGTGCTGTTTTCATGGAGAACAAAGATAGGCAAAGGCCCTGTCAGACAGGACTTGCACTGACATTCTCGTGGATAGACTGACTAGCGGCCTCAGATAGACAGAAAGATAGATTAGATAGACAGACTGAGAGGCGGGGAGAGAGAAAGAGAGAGAGAGAAGATAGATAGATAGATAGATAGATAGATAGATAGATAGATAGATAGATAGATAGATAGATAGATAGATAGATAGATAGATAGATAGTTAACACCACTTGCTTCGCAGCTTTGAGTTGGCATTTCTTTCTCCCCTTAATCTTTCTGTCTGGTGCCATGGACTCACCATTCACAGAAGTCGTTGTTCTTGGTTCTGCTTCTGGGTGGAATGCAGGATAAGTAAGACTCAATCCTCTATTGCTGACCACAAGCCAACACAGTGTAGAGTCATGAGACTCTGTATGACTCTGTGTGTGTGTGTGTGTGTGTGTGTGTGTGTGTGTGTGTGTGTGTGTGTGTGTGTGTGTGTGTGTGTGTGTGTGTGTGTGTGTGTGTGTGTGTGTACTGTGTACGTGTGCTTTAATCAGGTGTGGGCTTAAAGTCAGACAAGTGCTGAAATCTCAGCTCTAGAACTTACTTGTCCCATTTCGGGTAGAGTAACTACTGCCAACAATCAGCTCAAAAACAACTCAGCTTTTAGTGGGATTGAAAGAAAAATATGGAAATAAGGAGTTTCAAAAAGTCTCTCTAAGAGTAACTATCAGTGGGCTGGAGGGTTCAGGTGGCAGAGCGCTTGCCTAGCAATTGAGAGGCTCTAGGTTCAATCCCAGTACTGAAAGAAGAGACGAAGGAAGGAAGGAAGGAAGGAAGGAGGGAGGAAGGAAGGGAGGGAAAAAAAACACCAAGAACTGTATGTTACACCAACCAAAACTTACAAATGAATAAATGAGTGCTATGAAAGGACCAATAAAACCAACCAACCTGTGGGAAATATGACTATTAACACAAGAAGCGAAACCTGCAGAGAACAGCAATGAACATGAGGAGGTTTACTCTAGAGTCACAGGTGCAGAGTTTCTGAAAACTTAAGAGATGACTATTACAATTCTACGTCATTAAGTTTAAAAACTAAGACAAAATGGGCATTTCTCTTCAAATAAAAGCAAATTGAGTTACTGAAAAAAAGCTGAATGACTAAAAAACAAGCTCATTTGATAAAGGATCGCCTGCACACCAAAATTTATTGCAGAACTATTCACAACAAGGAAGCTTTGGAAAAATTCTAACAACCGATAAATTGGATAAAGAAAATGTGGAGCATATAGAGTATGTATATATAGATATACTATATAGATATATACATTGTATGTACATGTACAATTTAATGCATATACATATATTTATTGTATATATGCATGTGTATATACACATACAATGTACATGCATCCATACATGGTATGTATATATAGTATGTATTACTATACATACCATAGATTATTATTCAGCCATTAAGAAGGATGACATGTTGCTTGCAGAAAAATGGATGAAACTGGAAAACATCATGTTAAGTGATACAAGCTAAGCTCAAAGAGTCAAACACTGTATTTTCTTTATCATCTATGTTATATAGACCTAAAATAATGGTAATGATGATGATTATAGTCATGATGATGGCACATGAGCCATGAATACCATAAAAGAGGGATTGCCTGGGAAGGGGAAGGGAGAAAGGAAAATAATCCATCACACACACACACACACACACACACACACACACAAAGACAGCATAATGAAACCCACTAGATACTGTATTATGATAGTATCACAGGAGGTAAAGTTGCTCAAAGTACAGAGTTCACATCTATGGAAATATCACAATGAAACCCCTGTGTCCAATTAACACATGTTAATTTACAAAACAGATTAGTACATTGTAGAACTGGAAAGAGTTATTCTCCACCTCCAAAATAATCCAGGCCTGGACACATTTCCTCTCTGCCTGAGTAGCAGCAACATGCTATCTGCAGGCTAATAGACAAGTCAGCTGGGCACTGGTGGTTCACGTCTATAATCCTAGCTGACTCGGGAGGTTGAGGATCTCAGTTCAAAGCCAGCCAGGGCAGGAAAGTTTGTGAGACTTTTATCTCTCTAATTATTCACAAAAAAAGAAGTGGAGGTGTGGTTCAAGTGGTAGAGTGCTAGCATTGAGTGCAAAAGTGAAGGGAGAGAGTTCAGTACCTAAGTTCAAGCCCCAGTATTGGAGCACAAACACATGTACATGTACACACACATACAAAGTAGACAAGTCATTTGTCTCCATTGGTTGGAGACCAACATTTGGTTTGATAAGTAGGCCAAAAAATCATTTAAACTGATAAGACCACACGGATAGATATAAAGACTTGAGATTTACTCCAGGAGGGGGTGGTATTTATTACAGTCCACTTAACTCCGTAACAGCTGCTCCTCACAACTTGACATTGATTCATGAAAATGAACAGACGGACTCTTTTCGCAGCATAAACCCTCACCGCCTCAGGCAACTGCTGATAGAGATGGGGTACAAGGTATGCGGAAGGAGCCATTATACCAGCACTTAACCCAACTGTAGCTCATCCCTCATCAGCACTCCCATGGTGCTTAGCCCTGGAGTCAGAGGCAGACAGGCTGACAGGGAACACGGGCACTTAACTGCCCCCCTCCAGCAATTACACTCTCAAAAGCCTGGAGTGTGTCAAATTAAAACAAGGACACATTGACTTTTTCCCTTCTGCAGACATGATGGAGTAATTGACAACTCTGGTCTGCCCACCAGCCTGTCCTCATGACCTACTTGGAGCACAGGGAGGGTTTTATTAGCAATATTACTCGTGGACAAACTGGCTTAAAAATTACCACGTACTACTTTCAAATAGAAAAACGCTAATCCTTTCCAACTAGAAAACTGGAAAATCTGCCAATTTTTTTTTTTTTAACATACTCAATTCTTCTCACTGAATGTAAGTCCTGACTTTAAAAGGATTTCCTTCCTATTACCTTATTCGCCTTTATCTCAGAACTATAAGCAGAGAAGAAAAAGATATATTTAAGAGAGTTGTCAAGGACACAGTAGCTAAAAGTAAAAGATAATCAAGAAAGTATCCACCAGATGGCTGGAGTATAGCTCAAGTACAAAAGAGTCTGCTGCCTAGTAAGTGTGAGGCCCTGAGTTCAAATCTCAGAGTCCTCCAAAAAAGAAAAAAGAAAAACAGGTTCTTAAGCCGGGTGCTAATGGCTCACACCTATATAATCCTAGCTACTTAGGAGGCTGAGATCTGAAGATCACGATTCAAATCCAGCTGGAGAAAGAAAGTCCACAAGACTCTTATCTAATGCTTAGGGACAGAGCCCAGAGGCCACGAGTTCAAGTCCCACAACTGACCAAAACAAACAAATAAAAACCAGCTTCTTTAGCTGTGTTTGTTGTTATGCCCTTGTAATCCCAGCACTTTGGCAGGCAAAGGCAGGAAGATCTTGTGTTCCAGGCCAGCCTGGGTTAGGCAAGGGGAACAAAACGCTTCTTTTAAAAATAAAAAGAAAGAGGGGCTGGGAAGGTGGCTCAAGTAGTAGAGCGCTAGCTGTGAGCTGAAGAGCTGAGGGACAGCGCCCAGGCCCAGAGTTCAGGCCCCACGACCGGACCCCCTCCCCCCCAAAAAAGAAGGATTCAGCCAGCAGAGTGAGGACACCCCACACAATGGTCAGAGGGAATACCATGTTCCCCATTTTGGTCATACTTTTTTTTTTGGCCAGTCCTGGGGGTTGAACTCAGGCCTGGGTGCTGTCCCTGAGGGATTTTTTTCCTCAAGGTTAGATCTCTACCACTTGAGCCACACCTCCACATTTGGCTTTTTGGTGATTAATTAGAAATATGTGTCTTATGGACTTTTCTGAGAGCTGATCCTCAGCTCTCAGCCTCCTTGGGTAGCTAGGATTACAGATGTGAGCCACTAGTGCCTGGCCCGGATTGGCTTTGCACTTCAACCCCCAAATCTCAGTCTCCTTAGTCGCTAGGATTACAAGGCAGGTAAAAGTCAGGCTTTTATTAAATGGTACTTGGAGAGCAGCTGGTACATGTATTCACCTCTCTGTTCTGGGCAATAAACACTGAGCTGCCTCTTTGGGTCGATATTAAAGTCCCAAAGTACTTCGGAATGGAAAACAAAGAACATTCTTTTTTCACAATATTCAGTATGTTGTCCTCAAGTAGGCCCAGGCAGGGCTACTGAGCACTTGACAGAGGTGCTAGATCTTGAATTCGAATTCGAATTCGAATAGCCCTGCATGGCTGGCTTGGCTGATTTCCTCCTGAAAGGAGGGGGAGGATGGGAGACGGATGAAAGAAGATGAAAGTTTCAACAATGGAGCCTAAAGCTGGAGAGCACCAGTGAGATATGGGTCAGGAGAGAGATCACCCAAAGATATCTTAGTTTGCTGCTGCTATCACAGAAAACCTGAGGTGAGGCCACTTATAATGGACAGGAGTTTCTTTGGCTTTTAGTCATAGAAGATGAGAATCTCTTCAGCTTCCCAGCCTGATGATGCAGGCATCTGAGGAAGGTCCTTCAGGCCTCCTTATCTTATGACAGAAGGTAAAAGGGCCAGAGACAGGCAGAGCATGGGAACACATCTCCGTTTTGGTCATGAGCCTGCTCCTGAGAGAGCAGAACACTTCTCTAGTAACTGCCATAATCCATTCTTGTGCGTTTGTTTTATGCCAGTACTGGGGCTTGCACTCAATGCCTCACTTTGTTTTTTTCACTCTTGACTTGCACTCTACCACTTGAATCATGCCTCCAGCCCTGCATTTTGCTGGTTAATTGGAGATGGAAGTTTTGCCTTTTCTGGCTGGTTTTCCACCATGATTCTCCAAGTCTCAACCTCCTCAGTAGGTAGGATTCCAAGCATGGCTGGCCCCTAACACTTAGAGATTAATCCATCCTTGATTGGATTCAGGAGTTCTAGCTTCTAAACAGGCCCTACCCCTAAAGCTGTGACAGTGGCAATTCTATTTCAAGCTCTGAAGGGGACATTCAAACCACAGTCCTGCTCTGCCTCCAGCAGCTACTCAAACTCTCTCTTCAGCAATATGCCCAACTCTAGAATATAGCCAATGGCTTCTTCACCTACCTGTGCTATCATGGAAGGTGCTACTTCTAAGCACCCAGAGCTGCTAAACCTTTGGAATGTTCTAGGTGACAAAGGTGACGGAGACTCTCTTGTTCTAATATGGTGACTCTTGGTGGCCCCTAGATAGCTTCGAAGGAGGACTAGATCTGATTGCCAGAAAGATCAAGCCTTCTCAGAGGGCAGGGAGGGCCTGTGACCCCAGAACCTACCCTGCTCCCTGCAAGCCTGCCCTTCACACACAGCTCTCTACTGCACTCTCTGAGATGAATCCTTTGCCACAAACAAACAAACAAACAAACACACACACACAAACACATGTACACACAAACCAACCTTTTTCTCCCCACAAAGCTCTGCTTTGTGCTATAGCATCCAAGTCAGACAAAGTTTGAGAATATTATGCTAAATCAAAGTTAGACAAAAGCCAGATATTGTCTGATTTCATTCATATCAAATATCCAGGACCAACGATATGGGAGCACTTGCCTGGAATCGACAGAGCCCTGGGTCTGATCACTAGTCTTCATGAAGGAGAAGGAGAAGGAGAAGGAGAAGGAGAAGGAGAAGGAGAAGGAGAAGAGAAGAGGAAGAAGGAGGAGGAGAGGGAGGGAGAGGACATAGAGGAGGAGGAGGAAGAAGGAAAAAGCGAAGAAGAGGAAGAAGAGGAAGAAGAAGAAGAGGAAGAAGAAGAGGAAGAAGAAGAGGAAGAAGAAGAAGAAGAAGAAGAAGAAGAAGAAGAAGAAGAAGAAGAAGAAGAAGAAGAAGAAGAAGAAGAAGAAGAAGAAGAAGAAGAAGAAAAGAAGAAGAAAGAAGAAGAAGAAAGAAGAAGGAGGAGAAGAAGGAGAAGAAGAAGAGGAGGAGGAAGAGAAGAAGAGGAGGAGGAGGAGGAGGAGAAGGAGGAGAAGGAGGGAGGAGGGAAGGAGAAGGGAGGAGGAGGAAGAAAGAAGAAGATCCAGAATAGTCAAATTCACAGCAACCAGAGACAGAAGTTAGACAATAGTTGGCAAGAGCTAAGAGGGAGAGAAAAATGGGGTATGATTGCTAATGGGTATGAGGTTTCTTTCTAGGATGATAGAAATGTTCTGGAACTAGACAGGAAGTAGTGAGAATCGCACAACTTCGTCCATATACTAAAAACCACTGGATGGTACCCTTTAAGAGGGCAAATTTTACAGTATGTGAATTATTATCTCAATAAAACTACTACAAACAAATAAATCAAACTCCAGCCCATGTCTACAGCCGTGTTAAGTAACGAAGTGACATATGCCTGCTTTTGCCCAGAATTAGGCTACAATTCTTGTTGCTCTAGCCAGAGAAGGAAATCTTCATCCAACACAGACCCATAGCCTATAGTTGGCTGGCTGAGATTCAACTCCTGGACTATACAACTAAGTGCGTACAATGGGTATTCAATGGATTCATTTTTTTTCTTTTGGTGCTGGTACTAGGGCTTGAGCTCAAAGCCTGGGTGATATCACTTGGCTTTTTCTCTCCTAGACTTGTGTTCTATCAGCTATAGCTCCATTTACAGCTTCTTGGGATAATTAGAGATAAGTGTCTCACAGACTTTTCTGCTTGGGCTGATTTTTTAAACTGTAATTCTCAGAGCTGGTTCCTGAGTGGCTAGGATTACAGGTATGAGCTGCTGGTGCTGGGCTGGATTTATTAATTCTTTACTGAAATGAAATAAAAATTTTTTTGGGGGGGGTCCGGTCGTGGGGCCTGAACTCTGGGTCTGGGCGCTGTCCCTCAGCTCTTCAGCTCAAGGCTAGCGCTCTACCACTTGAGCCACAGTGCCACTTCCGGCTTTTTTCTTTTTGCTTATGTGGTGCTGAGGAATCGAACCCAGGGCCTCATGCATGTAAGGCAAGCGCTCTACCACTGAGCCACCTTCCCAGCCCTGAAATAAAAAATTTTATTAACTAGAGAGACCCAGGACCTGGCCCAGCACAAGAGCTTCTGGGCCAAACTGGAGGAGAACAACTCATAAAATCCAGGTAAAAGCCTGTATTATGTATTTGGCTCACACCTGTAATCCTGGCTACTCAGGAGGCTGAGATCTAAGGACCACAGTTCAAAGCCAAGCAAGACAGTCTTCTATGACTTTTTTTTTTCAAGTTGTTGTTGTAGAGTTGATATATAGAAGGGTTACAGTTACATGAATCAGGTAATGAATAATAAGTACAATTCTTTTTCAACCATGTCTCCCCTTCTGTTGCTCTCCCCTGGTTTTTTCCTTCCCATCCCCACCCATAAGATCCCCAGTTGATTTTCCACAGTGTCTAAGTGAGTTATCACTGTTGTTCTTGCTCATCATTGTTCCAACTTTTCTGTGCCCTCCCTTACCTTCCTAAATACAAACGAATAAACAAGACAAAAGGAAAACAAAAACAGCCAACAGCAACTAAAAAATGTCTCGTTTCCTTTTCTTGGAGTTGGTTTCATAGAATATTATTTTATATAATATATATGTTAGACTCATCTCCAAGAAACTCAGAAGAAACTCCAAGAAACTGTGGCTCAAGTGGTAGAGCACTAGCGTTGAGAGAAAGAAGCGTAGGGACAGTGCCCAGGCCCCGAGTTCAAGCCCCAGGACTGGCAAAAAAAAAAGAAATACAAGAACAAATTTCCATTTTAATTCTGAATGACAGAATTAATTTCATTTGCTGTTTTACTAATTTATCTAACATAAAATATGGAGATACATTTAGGAGAGGAATACAAAGGCACAATGACTCAGTGCCTCTGATCATATAAAATAATATTTATCAAAATGAACTCCAGAAACTGAAAAAAAAATATGAAGAAAGATGTATGGTTCTCTTTACCTGTGGGCCTATGAATTACCTAAGCAGGCGAAGAAACAATACAGTTAATACGTTCAAGGATAAATTACAATCCACAAATTGCTTTTTACTGAGAAATCCATACAAAGGCTTCAATCCAATAAGGAAACAGCCCTAAGACGGATTAGCACCCCCTCATGGACTGTTCTTAAAAGCAACATGACGCTGGAAAGTTCTGGAAATTCTTAGGGAAGTTTCTGCTGTCTTCTATCCACTTCCCAGTCCGCCCTCTGTCCTAGATATTCAGTGAAATGTGAGGCACAGGTGGTTAGACATAGCACATAAAAACATAAGGTGCTGAATTAAGTTTAAATTTTAGAGACAACAACTTTTTTTTGTACCAGTATTGGGGCTTGAACTCATGGCCTAGACGCTGTCTCTCAGCTCTTTTATGTTCAAGGCTAGTTCTCCACCACTTGAGCCACAGCTGCACTTCCAGATTTTTGATGGTTAACTAGAGATAAGAATGTCATGGAATCTGTTGCCTTGGGCTGGCTTTAAACTATAATCCTCCAATCTCAGCCTCGGGAGTGGCCAGGATTACAGGTGTGAGGAGTCACCTGCACACCTGGCTCAACCTCAACTTTAACACCTCTAACCTAGGTGTAAAATGAAGCAACTGACACCAAATTCAATTGCAGCCAGATATATAAGACCACAAAGGGTTTTCCTAAGAACCTTGCGACAGGTAACGGAAAATTTTAAAAGGTGTGCTAAGCCACCTTTAATGTACCACTTAAAGCCTTTTGAGTGAGGGACTGAAGTCTGCTGTTATCTCTGAATATTCTATTTTGCTGGGGCTCATTTTTAATACCATCCCTTTTAGGGCCAATGTAAATAAACCTGATCACGCTGTAAATTCCGCAAGCGCTTTCTGATTGCAGAGCCTCATCAATCTCCTCCAAGAAGCAGCATCTTTTGCCAAAACGGGAAGCAGTCGCCTCTGTTCTGATACCCAACTCAAAACAACAACAGTCCACACACAGTAACTCCAGTGGCCTCCCCAGATGTGTACCCTCGATGGGACAGACAGGGACCAATAGCAGGGCGATGGGGGCTGGGAGGAGGGCTGTAGTTTCCTCTCTCTGCCCTACTATCCAAGGAGCCTAATGATGTTCAATGATAATTCCAGGAGGTAAGAGTTACTTGGGTTTTTTTTTTGTTCAAGAAAGGACAGTAAACATGATCACTATACACAACGCAAGATCAAGTCCACTTCTACAGACCAACCAACCATCCACTCCAAATCCCCGACCCCCCCCCCCCTCCACAGACACCAAGATTCCATTTAGGTTGATCTCCACGAACAACAGTTGGGTAGGTACATAAAATCCGGTCACCATACTTGTACACCATAGGCTGACCTCCGCCTATACCATCTATCCCCGTGTGTATGTTGTGCACAATGGGAAGTAGATGCCTATATATAAATATAAATACATATAAAGCTAACTTTCAGTGTTCAGAAAACCAAAGCTATCCCCATATAACAGCCAAATTCTGACATAACTCAATGTGGACACCTCATCTGGTGTGCGCTGCATTCACTGTTGGTGTAAACCCCACGGCGCCGGGCAATGATATACTGTAATGTCACATCGCAATCTGGATTTACTATAAAGGGCCGCTGACGAGCTTCAGAGCAGTAAACATTGCAGCGAGGTGTATTTCACACTGAACTGGTTTTTATGAAGAACACTTCACCGCCCAGGCACGGCACCCGGATGATGAATGGTGAAGGATGCGTGACAAGCTTCATCATTGTTTGTAAATCTTAACTGTTCCTGCTCACTAACTCTGGAGGCAATTTTCAAAGACAGCGGGGCCGACAGAAGGACAGCACAGCTTTCCTGAAGGTTATTCAAGTTGTACTTGGTCTGGGCCGTGCCTCTGAAAAGCCAGGCCGGGAAAATAAACTCTTGAGTTACTCCATACTGGGTCTTCCCGCTCCCCCCCCCAGTCCCCGTAACACACACACACAAAAGGAAAGCATGAAGGCCTGGCAGAGTAAAGTCAAAGGAAGAAATCTGAGGAAAACAGCTCAGGTTTGAACACGGTCACTTGCAACCGAGGACCACAAGGATGCAATTGGGGCTGGGGTCACGGCACAAGGGCTTGAACTCAGGCCTCACGCCCCCTCAGCTCGCTTGCTCACTGTTAAGTGCTCTACCACACGAGCCTCGCCTCCAGTTGAACATTGTGCGGGTTCACTGGAGGTAAGAGTCTTCACAGATTTTTTTTTTCCCTGCCTAATTGGCTTCAAATAGGATTGCAGGTGTGAGCCACCAATACCCAGTTCTCCAGGACTGCTCAAAAGAAGAGTAGTTGGTTCAGTGACAACACAGACCAGCTTGATGTGTGACATGACCGCTTATCTGCTTTGTGCCCTGAATGGATAGATAGCTTTTCACAAACAAGTTTAAGATGTAAAAAGGCTACCCTATGGTAAAGACCTTATAGATTAGGCAGAGAGTAAAAATAGCATCTTTTCCAAAACGCATCTGGAAAAAAAATGTACCTTTCATTCACACTAATTTAAAAATAAATGGCTGTTAGCATATGTGACTAGTTAATAGATGATGATCACAGGAAAACAGAAAAGCAAAAAGACTATTTAATAAAACACCCGATAGCAGGGCCTGGTGACACACACCTGTAATCTCAACACTTGGAAGGCTGAGGCAGTAGGTCACAAACATAAGGCCAGCTTGGACTATATAATAGAAAGACCTGGTCTCAAAAAATAGAACAGAAAAAGAAAAATAACAACAGAAGCATCTGACTGTGCTTCTATTTGCATTTCTAATATCCATGTAATAACAAGTTATCTGCTCTTTTGCCACCTGCTCGTCCAATAGGAACATTTGCACCTGACTTTCTTATTACAGAAAAAGGAAGTTCAAATATAATCACATAGCTAAACATGGCTTTGCTGTGCTTGTTGGGTAATATTAGGAGAAAGACGTCAGCAGTAATATCAGTCCTGACATGCTGTTAGGTTTCACACTGCTGTGGAGAGTTTTGCTGATGCCAGCTGCTACCAAAAGACACCCCTAGGTGGTGCATTCATGCATGAGGCTTGTGCCAACGGGTTCTGACATTTCACCAATATAAGAAAAAGTTCTATCTGGACCATGGTTTGAGTCCCAGAAGATAGGACATGTCCTTATGCGCTCTCAAACCCCAGTTCTAGCCATCAATGTCTTGGAAAGACATCAACCCAAAGAGCCCAAGACCAATGGCTAGTGAGGTCTTAGACAAACCACCTCCTCCTTATACCTCACAAAAAGCAGGACCCTGGCTCTTTCCTACCTCAAGCCATTGTCTGGTGAAATGGGACCATAATGTTAACAGAGTTAGGTAAGTTATAACCATAAAGTGCACAGGACGTTATCTTAAAGATGTTGTAAGAACTACGCAAATGTTTATAAGGGAAGGAAGAGTAAAAGGAAGGAAAGGAGAAAAGGAAGGAAGGGAGAGGGAGGAGGAAGAATGAGGAAGGGGAAAAGGGACAAGCAAAGTCTAGGACAAGTAGCTCAGAGGCACAAGTTCTGACACTAGCTCTTCCTTTTTGTTCTTTTTCCTCCGTGTCAGACTGGGGCTTGAACTCAGGGGGTGGGGACTGTCCATAGTTTGTTTGTTTGTTTTTAATTGCTTTAGACTGGCACTCTACCACTTGAGCCACTTCCAGCATTTTGGTGGTTAATTGGAGATAAGAAGCTCGTGGACTTTTCCCAGGCTGGCTTCAAACTGTGATCCTCAGATCTCAGGCTCCTGAGTAGCCAGAATTACAAGCATGAGCCACAAGATCCTGGCTGCCTGTTCGTCTTAAATCCTAACAATCAGAAGTCGCAGCCCTCTGCCCTCACTGATCTTGTTGAGTGGGAATATAGAGAAAACCCCTCCCAACTCTGGCAGGGCTGCGTTCTTCATCAAAGACCAGCCCTATGTGAAGAATAAGTCCTTAAAATTCTAGTTTTCCAAAGGGAAGTTTCCCACCCCCCCCCATGATATAAATCCAGAATGTCTGTGGCCTGGGGGTGTGACCATAATGGCTTGCTCTGATTTACTGCACTGATTGCTTTCCCACCATGCCTAAACTCCAGGTCAGTGAGACCTGAACAGAAAGAATCCAACAGTTGGTTTCTCATTCATTCAAGAAACCATGAACCATCCAGGTGGCAGACCTCTGAGGACACTGCCCGAGGCCGGGCATCACTGCCGAAGGTGGGCATCTGGAGAACGCAGAGATGGCCCTCTGTGAGAGGACACACCCCAGCCACATCTGCTTGTGACTGTGCTGGAGAGCCATTTTCTTCCCATCTCCCTGCCTTGCGTCTCTGGGAAGTTTCTAGATGACAGACTGGCAGTGGTCTTATCAAATACTGGCATCTCACTCCACAGGGGACATGGCAGGACCCTCAATCTCACTCACTTTATACCCTTCTTGTCCTCCCTGAACAATGTCCTCATTATTAATACCTGCTAAGGCCCTTACGTACCCCTCCCCTCTCTTTTTTTTTTTGCACTTCCTGTACGTTAAGTCACCAGGGTGCTTAGCAAACTGTTCGGACTATTTTAAAAACAAACCTTGAAAATGCTTGACCCTGTGGGCCAAAGAGGAAATGCAAATCAAAACAACACTGAGACGCCCACCTCATCCCAGTTAGAATGGCTACTACCATCAAGAATAAAATCAACAGTGGAGCTGTGGCTCCAGTGGCAGAGCACTAGCCTGAGCAAAAGAGCTGGGGGACAGTGCCCAGGCCACAAGTTCAAGCCCCACAACCACCACCAACAACAACAACAAAATATTACAAATAACAACAGTTGCTGACCAAGGATATGGACAAAACAAACGAACAAACAAAAAACTAATATCCTACTGCTGGGAATGTAAACTAGCACAACCTTTCTAGAAATCAGTTTGGAGATTCCTCAAAAAACTCAACATAGCTGGGCATTGGAGGCTCACATGTATAATCCTAGCTAATCAGGAGGCTGAGCTCTGAGGCTTGCAGTTCAAAGCCAGCCCAAGCAGGGGAGTCCATGAGACTCTTATCTCCAATTAAACACCAGAAAACGGGAATTTGAGCTGTGGCTCAAAGTGGTAGAGCACTACCCTTGGGCTGAAGAGCTTAGGGACACTGCCCAGGCCCAGAGTTCAAGCCCCACAACTGACACAAATTAAAAAAAATATCTCAATGTAGAATATACTACAATCCAGAAACTCATTCTTGGGAATTTATCTGAAATATTACAAGTCAGGATATAATAAAGCCACTAGCACAATCATGTTCATTACTGCTCTGTTCACCATAGCCAAGGTACAGAAAGAGCCCAGATGCCCTTCAGTGGATGAATGGATCAAGTAAATGTGTATATGAGCACAATGAAATCCTACTCATCCATTAGGAAAAATGAAAACAGATCATTTGCAAAGAAATGGGAAAAAAAAACATGTTAAATGAAGTTAAATTGGGCTTAGAGGCAAAGGACGTGTATTTTCTCTCATATGTGAAAGCTAGAACTAATTTATAAATACGCAAGTAAACACATGGGATTGAATACAAGTTCATACAGATGCACGACCTGAAGTAAGAGTCTGTATAGGGAAGAATTCAAATGGTGAGGTTCCTTACAAAAATGAACTCATAGTCCAAAAAAATGAACGCCAGAATGAAAATGAAAGTAAGTGTTTCAAAGGTGGGGAAGGATGGACACAGGGCAGGGGATAGAGGAATGAAGAGAGGAAAGGGGGGGAGGATGTAGTCATAATACTCAATGCATATCCTACAAAAATAGTGTTGGGTGGTATGGAGGTGAATGATGAAAGAGATACCACCAATCAAGGTGTATATACTTAACTGATTTTTTGAGTGGCAAATTCCTTTGTACAACTACTTAAAGGTAATAAAAAAATAAATTAAAAAAACAACAACAAAAATAGAAGCCAGGCACTGGTAGCTCATGCCTATAATCCTAGCTACTCAGGAGGCTGAGATCTGAGGATCAAGTATGAAGCCAGCCTGGGCAGGAAAGTCCATGAGACTCTTATCTCCAATTAACTACTTGGAAAAAGCCAGAAGTGGTGCTGTGGCTCAAGTGATAGAAAGCTAGTATTAAGAACAAAGAAGCTCAGGGACAGAGCCCGGAACCTGAGTTCAAGCCCCAGGACTAGCATGCATGCATGCATGCACGCGCGCGCAAACACACACAAACACAAATTGCTTTTAACTGTCCAGAGAAGGGAGCAAACAGAAACTATGGAACCATCAATGAGCTTCTTGCTGTTGGGCCTCGGGCTGGTGTTGGAGCCAGACGTCTTCTAGAAAGGCCTTTCCCTTCCTTCTCCCACTGCGTGCTTGCTCCCGGCCTCTGACTGGTCCACTTGCCTTTCTGCTCAAAACCCCAAGTGAGCGTATCAAGGTCACATAAGGAAAATAAATTTCCCAGCCCAGTGCTCTTTTCTTTGAAATCTACCAAATGAGAAGTCATTTCCCACCGTGTCAAGATTAAGTTCAACTCAACCATCTTCTAAATGTTACATCAAATGTAATCGACTGTTCTTAAAGCAGGGAAACTCTAAGGTCAGCATTTCCCTCTCTTACAGGCTGGCCACGCCACTCAGGGCAAAACATACGCACATGGCAAAAGCAGCCCCAGCCTCCCTGTAGTCTGGACTAGACTCTGAAACGTTTCTGGAACATCTTTGTTCCTTATAAGAAGTGCCAGCCACCCCAGCTTCCCCTGACAGGAAGGCATTTGTGCCTTGCTGGGCTTATTTACCTCCACCCTCCCCCCCTTCCCACTGCATCAATGTGGGCTTCAGAACCTGGTTCCTCACTTAACTGTACCAGGTAGGGAAACTGAGGCAAAAGCAACAGGGACACAGCTGTGGCTACTGTGTGCACACCCCGTACCAGCAAATTTTCACCCCCATCAGCTCTCAGGGCCACCTTGACTCCTCTCTGTATCCAAAGAAATGACTTCTCCTCCATCTTCACCTCTGCTTCTAGTCACCGCTCTGCTCACTCATTCCCACCATAAACTACCTCCCGCCTCCACCCAGAACTGCTGTCTGAACTCTCTACCTGCTTCTCCTCTTTCATGCACTCCTGAATATCCTGTCAGGTTCTGGTCCCACTTCACTATCAACATGGCTAAACAGCCAAGCCACCCACCATGCCTACCTGGCAACAGACAAACATCTCAGGAGCACTGTTTGGCTCTCTTCACTGAAATAACTCCTCCTCTTAGTTTCCAAGACCCAACCACTGATGTGCTTACTGCCTACTCCCCACTCTACCCTCCATCCACCAAAGTTCTGACCACTGGGAGCCCAAAGACTCAGCCTTAATCCCTTATCCTTCATCTACATTCATTTCTTTAGGTCATTTCCTCATCCTGATTTCAAATCATATCTACCCATGAAACCTCAAATGTTTATTCCTAGCAGAGAAGGGTTAGTTTTCTTAGCTTTAAATTTCCTAGATCCAACTCTCACTTGACAATCAATTGGAATGTATCATGAATATTTCAAATATAACAGGTGCAAAATTAATCCCCTAGGGGTTGGGATGTAGCTTGGTGGTAGAGCACTTGCTTGGCATGTGCGAGACTAAGGGTTCAATTCCCAGCAACACACACACACACACACACACACACACACACACACACACACACACACACACACACACACACACACACACACCTTTTACTCCCCACCAACCTATTTTTTCCCATGACCTTCTTTACCTAAAATAAATGGAAATTCTAAACCAGGTCCTGGTGGCTCACATCTGTAATCCTAGCTACTCAGGAGGCTGAGATCTAAGGATCATGGTTCAAAGTCAGTCCAGACAGCAAAGTTTTATCTCCAATTAACCAACAAAAAGCCAAAAGTGGAGTTTTGGCTCAAGTGTTAGAATATCAGCCTTGAGCAAAAAAGTTCAGGAATAGCATCCAAGCCCTGAGTTCAAGCCCAAGGCCTGGAACACACAATACACACACACACACACACACACACACACACACACACACACACACACACACACACATCTATGATATCCTTCTTCCCATCTGAAGATATCCAAAGGTTTAACTTCTCCAAATGCTCCCCACTGTGTAAGCCCTGAAGAGAAAAATGGAAGCTCACATATCCTGAAAGATGAACCATGGGGCCTTAATCCCAGATATTGTGCCTTTGCCTCCTACCTGCTTTGTAAAAATCCCGTGCCTCAAGCTAACACACACTGTGAAATCCTAAAGACATGACTTTCAGAAATTAGCCAGGTTTGGGATAATCCCTTTCTCCATAGTCATCCCAAAGTAATTATTAGCTTTTGCCATTGCTCCTCCTGGTTTACTCCTCCATTTCCCAAGCGTGCACACCTGATCAACTGTGAGATACAGGGCCCAAAGCAGGGCCCAGGTCTCTCAGCATCCATACTTTCAGCTGAGTCCATCTGCAGAAAAGTTGTAAGAAATTCTAGTAATTTCTCTCTGTGAACACTGGTGCATTGGCCTTGCTTTCCTGGACTGTAACCTCTTTTCTTCTGTGTCTATGCTTCTCAAACTCTGCCATAAATTCAAATGCCTCCTGCTCCTCTCCAGATTTCTTCCTCTCTGCCTCTAATAAATTGCCTCTTATAGTTTTGTCTTGCTGCCTTGCTCTGAATTTACACCTTTGTCTCAAAAAAGCCGCCTCTAAAAATATTCCATTATTCCTAGAATAAGAAGCACAGGCAATTTCTTCCTACGAGTGGCTTTCCTGCCTAATTTCTAGAAGAAATTTCTAGAACAATTATTTATTATTACCTGCTTCATTCCTAAATTGTGCACTAGCTCTGTCACATTAACAGTGAGGACCCTGGTCTTTCATGCTTTTGTTTCCCTATATGATAAATTTATTTTAAAATGACAGGCCAGGTGGTGCACACCTGTAATCCCAGCTAACCTGAGAAGCAGAGAACAGGAGGACCACAGTCGAAGGCCAGCCTGGGCAAAGTTAGCTAGATCCCTATCTCTATCAACAAGCAGGATGTGGTGATTTCATGCTTGTGATCCCAGCTTCTCAAGGAGCATTGGTAGGAGGAACACACACACACACACACACACACACACACACACACACACACACACACACACACACACACACACACACACACACACACACACACACACACACACACACACACACACACACACACACTGGCACAGTGGCTCATGCCTGCAATCCTAGTTACTCAGGAGGCTGAGATCTGAGGACCACAGTTCAAAGCCAGTATGGGCAAGAAAGTCCCCAGGAGAGATTTTTGTTTTTGTTTTTGTTTTTTTTTTTTGTCAGTTGTGGTGCTTGAAATCTGGACTTGGGCACTCTCCCTGAGCTCTTATGCTCAAGGCTAGCGCTCTACCACTGAGCCACAGTTCCATTTTCCAGTTTTTGAGTAGTTAACTAAAGATAAGTGTCTCACAGGGACTGGCTTTGAAACACAATTCTCAGATCTCAGTCTCCTGAGTAGCTAGTATTACAGGCACAAGCCACCTTCCCACAAGCCCAGTGAGACTCTTAGCTCCGGTTAACCACCAGAAAACCGAAGTAGAGCTATAGTAGAGCACTAGCTTTGAGCAAAATTGCTCAGGGACAGCACCCAGGACCTGAGTTCAAACCCCAAAACCACCACCAACAACAACAAAAAGGAAAACCACATTTTACTTAGTACAGGATAAGCCTTAGTAGGTTAGTGTCACCTCCTACTCAAGCCTTCCTGACTTCCACTTCCTGCCTGGATTGTGTTTGCTAAAACAAAAGATGGTGTTGTAACACAAAAAATTTAAAAGGAGATCTGGAAACCCAGCACCATAAGACTAGCCTGCCTATTACCACCGCCTAAATGTTTAGGAGAAGGTTAAAACTGAAGTTGAAGAATTATGTATTTCCAAGTGCTCCGGTTCATTAAGCAGCCATTTTTTACTTCAAAGCCATTATATCAGAGTTATTTGCATTGCTACTGCATAAACTCTGAGATCACCTGTATTAAAAAAAATGTTTTATTGGGTTATTTCTACCCCAAAAGATGAATACATCTTCAATTTTAAAATGAAAATTTCTGGGAAACAAGTAATATACAAAAATTCACTTCACACACAGTCTCACACACAAAATATCCAGACTGGAATGGCATGTCCCTGGGTACCAGGAATGGAGGTCCCCAGAAATATCTGCCTAGCATGTAAACGCCCCAAGTTTGTACCATAAATGCAGGAGGGGCCGGGGAATCTGTTTTTCTTACCGGTCTTCCAGAAAAGACATTTTCAGCTACTAAACGGAATTCTCTAATAATTATTGTTGTCACTACAGGTATCCAGAAAGGAAAGGGAGAAAAAAAATTATCCTATTAAGAATCAAACAAAGGGCTTAGCGGTAGAGTGCTTGCCTAGCATGCATGAAGCCCTGGATTCGATTCCTCAGTACCACATAAACAGAAAAGGCCAGAGTGACACTGTGGCTCAATTGATAGAGTGCTAGCCTTGAGCAAAAGAAGCTCAGGGACAATGTCCAGGCCCTGAGTTCAAGCTCCAGGAATGGCCAAAAAAAAAAAAAAAAAAAGTCAAGCAAAATTCAAAAGCAGAAGTATGGTTTAAATAATAGAGTACCAATCTTGAGCAAAAAGAGCCAAGCAAGAATGTAAGGGCTCTGAGTTCAAACCCCGGGACTGGCACAAAAAGAATCAAACAAAATTTAGTCTCAGGAAGACAATGTTCCTAACATGGCTGGGTAAGGATCTACAGGGCATTTTCAAGTGCTCTGGATACAGCTTAAAGAAATATTACTTGTTTCTTGAATATTTTAACAACAGGATACCAGCTTTGAGAGTACAAAATTTACATCTCTGAGACTGCTTTTTTGTGTGTATGTGTGCCGATACTGGGGCTTGAACTCTGGGAACACAATGTCACTTCTAGCTCTTTGGTGGTTAACTGTGAGATAAGAACTTCTTTCTGCCTAGGGTAGCTTCAAATAGGGATTCTCAAATCTCAGCCTCCTGAGTAGATAGGATTACAGGTATGGGCCTGTTTTTTTGGTAGCCGACCTAGCCTTTTCAGAACCACGTTTTATGCCATGTTTTTTGGGGTGCTAGTAAGATAGTGTACATTCTCAGCACAAAAGAAACATGTACTAAAGATGCTTTAGCTATAGTAATTATTAAGCTATCCAAATGTTTGGTATTTCTATTATGAATAATTTTTTTTTGAGTCCGGTCATGGGCCTGAACTCTGGGCCTGGGCGCTGTCCCTCAGCTCTTCAGCTCAAGGCTAGCGCTCTACCACTTGAGCCACAGTGCCACTTCCGGCTTTTTTCTTTTTGCTTATGTGGTGCTGAGGAATCGAACCCAGGGCCTCAGGCATGCAAGGCAAGCGCTCTACCACTGAGCCACCTTCCCAGCTCCAATTATGAGTAATTTTACAGTAGCTGGTTGGAAACAAATTGCTTGGAACATGAAAGATTTCAGTGAGTATTTTAATTTCTGCATATTGGATTAAAGAAATTTTGAGTTTCTAGCAGTTAGGTGAAAAATGCTTTTCAGAGAATGTTGGTGAATCAGCATAACAGCCTAGGGAGGGATCTAGTGGGCTGATTTCCAAATCAAGAGGACTTGGGGCTGTTTGCTCAGCAGAACTTCATGACTGCTTACTTTAAATGTTATATTGTTTATACAACCTACCTTTCTACTTTCTACAAAGGATATTTTGAAGGAAGTCTCCCTTCAAGTTTTCTGTCTATTCTCTAGGAAGCTGCATGCTGAATTCTTTACTCTTGCTCATCTTTTTGCAAAGAATCATTCATTACACTCTAATACAGTTTTCACCATAGAACTGGGTAAGTAAAACTTCTATGAGCTGGCTCACACCTGTAATCTTACATACTCAGAAGGCAGAGATCTGAGGATCACAGTTTGAAACCAGCCCAGGCAGGAAAGTCCGTGAGACATTTCTCTCCAATTAAACACCAAAAGGCCAGAAGTGGAGCTGAGGTTCATGTGGTAAACAGCAAAAAAGCTCAGGGACAGCACCCAGGGCACTGAATTCAAGCCCCAAGACTAACACACACATGCGTGTGCAAGCACACACGCATGCACGTACACAAGAAAAAAAAAAGAACCTTCCGTACAAAAACCAGAACAAAGTTTCTAGAAAAAGAAAATTTACCAATAATTTTAACTTCGGTTCATCCAGTGGCACTGGAAAAAGCTAAGTCAATAATACCAAATTTCCAGGGACTGTTGAGAGTCTTATAGTGCATTTTTCAGAGAATTGAATTTTATGTACGTTCAAGTGTTTTTCTTCCTCTTTGTTTAATCCCTTCATAATCCTAATAAAGTAGGAAAGTAGTGTGTGTGGGGGGGGGGAGGGAATCACCAAGGAAGACCAAGATGTGGTGATGCATGCCTGTAATAATTCCAACACTCGAGGCAGAGGCAAAATAAGCTCAAATTCAAGCCGAGCCTGAGTTACATAGTGAGATTACCTCAAAAAGGGGGGGGGGGAGCTGGTGAGGACATGAGGGAAAAACTGGAGGGAAGGAGTGACATTGTCCAAAAGGAATTGTACTCTTTTATCTGAATTATGTAACTGTAATCCATCTGTACATCACTTTTATAATAAAACAATCTTATTTACTTAGCCAGTCCTGAGGCTTGAACTCAGCTCCTGGGCACTGTCCCTGAGATTTTGCTCAAGGCTAGCACTCTACCACTTGAGCCACAGTGCCACTTCTGGCCTTTCCTGTTTTTGTGGTACTGAGGAATCGAACCCAAGGCTTCATGCATGCTAGGCAAGCACTCTACCACTAAGCCACATTCCCAGCCCAATAAAACAATAAAAAAAAATCAAGCAAAGCATAACCATTCCACAGTTAAATGCTTTCACACACACTGAGCTTGCATCTAGGCTCTTGAATAGGGCTTGAGCCCTAGTGTTGGATGCAATCATTCCCACCCAAAGCCTGTCCCAAGCAGACACCTACCACTCGCTTTAGATTCCGAGTAGGAAGGGCCGTCATCAAAAGTGAAGATCTGGGACATGCTCTGGCCCAGGTAGGAGGGAGGCCCGTAATATGAATGCATCCGGTACTGGGAGCTCATTGCATGGCGGTTCTCCGAGTTTTTCATCTGCAGAAGGAGGAAGAAAGATTGCTGTTAGGGTTTAAATGTGCAATGTGTCCCACAGGCTCATGTGCTGTCTCCAGCTGGTGGCATGATTCGGGGAAGTGCTAGAAGATGGGGTAGAGCTAAAAATCAATGTAGATCACTAGGGATTTCCACTGCTGTCTCTCCCTTCTCCCACTGTCTGTCTGTCTGTCGTGTCTGTCCTACTTGTGCATGATGAGTGAGCTACTCTGTTCCCCAACCAGCTCCCCATCACAATGTTCAGCGTCATCCATGACCCCCAAAAAACAAGGGAGCCAGCTGACCAAGGGCTGAAATCTCTGAAACCATGAGCCAAAATAACTCTACTTCAATTTTTTTTTCTTATTTGTCATAGTGACAGAAGCACTGACTGACACAAAAGCAGTGAGACCCAGGTTGCATTTCACAATTATTGGAGTGTCTGTAAAAATCTGTACAATGCTGAGTTGACAAATCCTAAAGAGAGCAGGGAAGTGGAGAGGAGAGAATCAGTATGTAGAAGCTACAGTCTGTCATGTGTCACCCAGCTTCTTTAGCTGAAGAATGCTATTGATCCTCTAAAGGCTTCCTCATGCGTAAGGTGGCATCTTAACCTTGGCAACCCTATACTGTCCCTGTAAGAATATATTTAGCCTGGTGCCAGTGGCTCTCACCTATAATCTTATCTACTCAGGAGGCTGAGATCTGAAGATCGAAGTTCAAAACCAGCCTGGGCAGGAAAATCCATGAGATTCTTATCTCTAATAACCTACCAAACCAGAGTTCAAGCCCCAGGACTGGCCAAAAAAAAAAGCCACTTATGATCAGAACTAAGAAATAATTTTAAAATTATATTTATTTAACCAAATGTTTAGAATGTTACTTGGTAAAGAAAACAGTGCTAACTAAGCAGAACCTGGCAGATAAAGTATGAGGTCTCCTTAATGCTCTCTAGAAACATTATTTCCCATGACACTCTGGCCTACGTGCCCTTTAAATGTAACGGCATTGCATGGTAGAAAGACCTGATGTTCCTGGTTTCCCTAATTCTGTGAGGCTCTCAAAAATGTGGGCTTGATTCTCCCTAAGCCACTGTATGCTCTGAGGGGTGGATTCATGCCCCTTGGGAAAGCAAAGCCAATCCCTCACAGGTGACAATTTCCTTTCAAATGAGGTTTACCTTGGCGAGTTCCTTCTACTCTTTCAAGTGTGTTTTCCAAAATATATACAGTGGCATCTCTTGTGGGCCAGTCACCCTGTTTTCATTTCTAATCATCCTCTAAATCTTTCCTAAGTAAGAGGTCAAGCAAACTGCACATGGAAAATCGCCAAAGGCAAAGAACGGACTGCCACCCTCCTGACACAGCTCGGGTCAGAGGTCCCATCAGGCAGCCTTGAAATCATTAAGAGAGAGGACAATCGATGGGTGTAGTTGACTATGCAGCAGGCAGTTATCAATTAAGCCAAGGCTTCTCATTGCTCCCTGTACCAGCGCACAAATAACTTGGGGGTCTTTTAAATAGAGCAAATGGAAGTAAGGATATATAGTAAAGCTAGGTGAAGCCTGCAAATCTGGAATGTTCTCCACCAATTGTGAATCTGCCAGTCCCCAAACCTTGCTCTGGTGACAGGAGCTGAAATCAATGACACCCTTTCTCTCACATTTAGGAGCCTACTACCAAAGAAAGACCTTCTAGAAGACTCTTTTAACAACTGTTTATAACCATCAACTCTCCAACAGAACAGGAAAAGTGTATACATTCTGTGAACATGTTTTGGGGTTGTTGGTTTTATTTTTGTGGGTTTTTAGAATTTTTCTACCTATGCATTTCTCTTAGAGCTCCTAAGATTTCTCTTTCTGAGCCCTGATGGCTTCTTGGAAGTGCTACCATGGTAACAACAAACTTCAGCATCTTTCAAGGGAAAAGTCAGTGATACAGTGTGCATCGTGAATGCTGGGTTAACAGGGGGCCGACACAAGCACAGAGGGCCGTTCTGCTCTGGGCATGTCTCTCCTCCCTTAGGATGGACAGTATCTACAAGTCAGCTCTCTATGGAAAATGCTTCTCAGTTTTCCCATGCACAAAGAAACACACAGGACTTGATGTGCAGGCTTTGACAAATACCATTTTTTTTCTTTCACCAGTAAGACAACACAAATCTTAAAAAGAAAAAAAATACATTTGACAAATGTACACAAAAGACTCCACAGCAGGGATTAGCAAGCTTTTTACCAAAAGGAGTAAAACAGTAAATACTTTAGGGTTGCAAGTCATGGAATCTCTAGGCAGCTGGCAAACAAATGGGCCTGACTTGTGTCCCAATAAAACTTTATTTATAAATACAGATTCTGGTTTCTCAACCTTGATTCCCACTGCACTAAGGGAAGGAGGGGACCCACACTGACACCTACCTATAACCCCAAGAAACCAGATTTAACTTGTCTGGTATATGGCTTGTACTGTCTTTCCAAAGCTCCCCAGGTGGTATATGATTTGTACTGGAAGTCTTTCCAAGGCTCCCCAAGGAATTCTGATATGCCGTGTCTCCACCCACCTGAGATGTCTGAGACCCCAACACCCACCCCATGTTAACTAAAAGTCAAGTCTGAATATAGAGTGGGTATTATCTGACAAGTGATAGAGTCTGGTTTTTAAACTAAAGTTTACTGGGAAATGAAGACAATATTGAAGGCTTGCATCATGGAGCCTGAATTTAAGAGCCTGGGCACTGTCCCTGAACTTGTTTTTACCCCCTCAAGGCTAGTACTCTACCACTTGAGCCACAGCTGTATTTCCAGGTTTGGGGTGATTAATGGGAGGTAAGCATGTCATGGACTTTCCTCCCCAGGCTGGCTTCACATCTCAATCCTCCCATCTTAGCCTCCTGAGTAGCTAGGATTATAGGTGTGAGCCACTGGCACCGGGTAAAAACATGCTTATTTTTAGTTTACTCTTATAATTTCTTTCCTGTTATGAGAAACATCTAAAACAAGGATTACCACAAACTAAGAACTGAATTGTTTGTACTTAATCATTCAATATTCCCCATGATTCCTCAAGATCACTAAACTATCAGCCAAAGAAGAAAGAGATACAAAAGACCAGGAGGGAAAAAAGCCAGGCTCATGCCTGTAATACTAGCTACTCAGGAGGCTAAGATCTGAGGATTACAATTTGAAGCCAGCCCAGGAAGGAAAGTCCATGAGACTCTTAGCTACAAAAACTATTCAGGAAAAGCTGGAAGTGGGGCTGTGGCTCCAGTGGTACAGAGATAACCTTGAGCAAAAGAAGCTCAGCAACAGCACTGAGTCCTTGAATTCAAGCTCTAGGACCAGCAAAAAGAAAGAGAAAAGAACAGAACAGGACAAGATCGGATTCAAGACTATCAATCACTTTAGTGACATCCTAGTCAAATAGTAGTCCAGAAAGAATCTACAAAGGCCTGTGAGCTGTCCAATATTTCTGAAAACATAGAATTAAGACAGAATGAGTTTTCCCAGAAAGCCCAAGAAAAGGTACCATTTTGAATCACTTTCTACTCCTGCTAACTTAAAAAAAAAATCACAATCCCACTACTTTGGGCTTCAATGAAATGGGTAAATAATGAAGCCTTTGAAACAGTATCTTACTGCTGTAGCTCTCAAGTGGGGGCAGGCCATCTCCTGGGGGACATGTGGCTGTCTGGAGACACTTTTTATTATCACAGCTAGGGGGAGAGGGGGTGCTTGGCTCCTAATGGTCCAAGCCAAGGAGTCTGGCATCCTCTCAAAATGCCTTGGATGACCCCTTGCACAACCAAGTTTCCAACAGCTCCACGGTGACAAGGTGGAGAAACGGGGTTTTGCACGAACCCAGAGCTCCCTCGACTCAGCATTTTACCTCCAGCTAAAAGAAAACAACAGACAAGGAGGGCCCATTCAATTTTACATTTTTTCCTTTATGCAATGTTATTTTATTTCTCCTCATTTTGTTTATTCCTTTATGCTAAAAAGAAATAGAGAAAAATAAGATCAAAGAGCCCTGGATCCCAATGAATTTTGCTTGCTGCTATTATTAGCAAGTGGGAGCTGGCAGCCAAGAGGCGCAATCTGCTAGGGCCACTGGCTCACACTTGTAATCCTGCAGGAGGCTGAGATCTGAGAATCATAGTTTGAAACCAGCTTAAGACAAACAAATAAAAGGAAACCTTAGCTCCAATGAACTCGAAAAAGGCTGGAAGTGAGTTCAAGCCCCTAGTATCAGAAAAGAAGCAACATATCAGAAAAGGAAAGGTGCAATACATCAAAGCTGGTTTAAGTTGCAAGCCCCAACTTTCCCAAAGGGTAAGAAAGTCTGCGATAACAGGCCAAAACAAATGAAACTATACTGATGGGGCTTTTCAAGAAGAATTCAAGAAAAAGAACAAAATCCATGGTTAGATTCATTAGACTAAAAACTAAAACTGTGAGCTGGGCGCTGGTGGCTCACGCCTGTAATCCTAGCTACTCACGAGGCTGAGATCTGAGGATCGCGGTTCAAAGCCAGCCCGGGCAGGAGAGACCGTGAGACTCCTATCTCCAATAAAACCACCAGAAAACCGGAAGTGGCGCTGTAGCTCAAGTGGTAGAGCGCTCGCCTTGAGCTGAAGAGCTGAGGGACAACGCCCAGGCCCAGAGTTCAAGCCCCACGACCGACAAAAAAAAAAAAAAAAACTAAAACTGTGGCTGGTTGCTGGTGGCTCATGCCCATAAACCTAACTGTTCACGAGGTTGAGATCTGAGGATCAAAGTTCAGAGCCAGCTCAAGCAACAAAGTCTATAAGACTCCTATTTTTAACTAACCACCAGAAAAACCACAAGTGGAGCTGTGGCTCAAAGTGGTAGAGTGCTGCCAGGCGCCAGTGGCTCAGGCCTGTAATCCTAGCTACTCAGGAGGCTGAGATCTGAGGATTGCGGTTCAAAGCCAGCCTGGGCAAGAAAGTCCATGAGACTCTTATCTCCAATAAACCACTAGAAAACCAGAAGTGGCACTGTGGCTCAAGTGGTAGAGCGCTCACCTTGAGTTGAAGAGCTGAGGAACAGGGCTCAGGCCCAGAGTTCAAGCCCCATGACTGACCTGTCCCCCTCCCAAAAAAAAAAAGGTGTAGAGTGCCAGCCTTGAGCAAAAGAGATCAGGGACAATGCCCAGGCCCTGAGTTAAAGCTCCATGACTGCAACAACAACAACAACAACAACACACACACACACACATATACACACACACACACACACACACACACACACACACACACACAGACACACACCAGTTAAACAGTCCTAAAATACACCATGGAAAAATAAAGCAAGTTATCTATAAATACAAAATCAAATCCAACCAAAAGAACATAAAACCAGCTGTCTACCAACTTCTGGAAGTCCTAGAGAATGTGGAACCAGGACCAACTGTAGCCTAGAATTAACTGGAAGGAACAGATACGCAGAGGATGTAGAGATTACACTTGTATTTAGTGAGGGTCCACTGTGCTTGTCTTTATGGGAAAAAAAATTAGCTGTACATGTTGCATTTAAAAATGCAAATGAATTCTTTCTACTGAGTTGCTCAGTTGTTTTTCACAATAGTGCTTGTCAAGGACAACTTCTCTAACACTGGATTTCCAAAAGCAAAACTGCTATTCTTTATAAGGCCCTGGAATACCTCAGTTATTCTTTTCTACTAATGGTAAATAATACAGCCAAGAACAGTGTACATCTCTAGTTCTAGCACTTGGGGCCTGACATAGAAGAATCACTTGAGCCATGAGTTGAAAGACCAGCATGGACAACACAGCAAGACCCCCTCTCCAAAATGAAGAAACAAAGGAGAAACAACAAAAGGATGAGGGAAAGAACAGAACAGAAGGAAAGAGAATAAAAAATACTTGAGACTCTATTGCCCACTGGAATAAGGGCTGTTTCATGGAACTTTGTGCTTTATTTATTTCCGTAACTACATTTTGAATTGCGGCTTCTTAGTCTAATGAAAGACACTGATATATCAATAGGAGAGAAGAAAGCAAAAAAGTACTTCTAGTAAGGAATATTTACTCAGAACAGGCTAAGTGTTACAAAACATCTCCTTTTCCTGGAATCTGGAAACCTTGATGCATTTCAAGGGTTTCACAAAAGAGAAGGTTGCAACGTCCTGGGTTTGATCCCCAGTAGCAAAAAAAAAAAAAAAGGCAAAACCCAAAAAATACAGTTAAAAAACAGAAGACAGGGTGAGGGCTGATCTTGTGAACCTGATCATGATGCACCATCTCTAGCGTCAGACCCCTTGCCTGGCTGATCTTTAACAACCTGTGCAGAATCTTCCTGTCCCTGTGCCAGAAACTTCCATTTGTCTGATTCACAATCTAAAATTCAGACTCCAATTTCTCAACAGAACTCATGCATGGCTAGGCATAAATACAAGTTATTTTACATGAAAATGAACAAGAGCAGCAAGAAACAGTTGGGAGAAAGTGACGTGGAAAAGTATGGATGAATTTCTAGTTAATAATTATCCACACCTAGTACCCTCCACCCTGGCTCAACCATCAACTCTCTGAAGGTCATTGTATAGCCTCTCTTCAGATTAGAGGAGCAGGCCAGAGAAGACGTTGGTACTGACTAAGGGAAAAAGGCAATGGCAGAAGAAGAAGAAAATGAGCATTTACTGGGAAATAGGAAAGAACAGTTTTGCTATCTCCCTTAGTCCTCATAATTTAATAAATCATCAACACACAAAGAAAGGGCTCAGAGAAATGCAGTAACTTGGTTCTGATTTAAGGAAGCTCTTGCTGGAAAAGCTGCTGGTCCTCCTCAAACCACAGTCCTTCTACAGATGCAATCTGATTATAAAGAGCAACTCACTAACACTGGTATTTTGTCAACTCTTCATTTTTCTTTTTCTGTTTCTGCAGCATGTTAGAACCTTTCTTGGGGAAAGGCAGCCTGGAAATGAGGAAAGATGGACATAGCCACGGTCAGAAACTTTGAATTTTAGGACCAGAAACCAAGAGAAGCTTCTCTATCTGTTCCCACCTTGATAGACAAACTCAATTAACCTTTGCTACTCTGTTCCAACCTACTGTTTTAGACAAAGCTAGTGACCCGGAAACAATACGTTACCATCAAAATCTGCACGGCGATGACATAAGAGAGATATAGCCCCATCAGCAGTATCGGGAAATAAGCCAGTTGGATTAGCTGCTCTAAGAAATATGGATTATATTCATGTCACACATGAGCTGTCAGAAACATTAGGATACTTTTAGCATAAATCAGCAGTGTGTGGAGGGGAATCTTATGAGGACTGAACATGACAGACTGCCAGGAGGGCAAGGTGAGACAGTCAGGGGCCACCTCCAAAGAGAAGCACCCGTTCACACGCTTTCACACCTTCCCTGAAATGCTTAAAGGCTCCAATGCAGGCCGACGGTGACCCAACTCAAGGTGGCATCTCACTCCAAGACCAGCATGGAAGGGATGCACCTCCATGCCATTCAACTGACACAGAATGATGGAAAATAGACTACCTCAGAACACATAGAAGTGTGTGCGTGTGCGTGTGCGTGTGTGTGTGTGTGTGTGTGTGTGTGTGTGTGTGTGTGTGTGTGTGTTCAGAAACAGGCCAGAATTTCTAGGTCTCACTCAAGAAGCCTTTCTGGTCTCTGCAGTAGGTAAAGTCCAGCCCATACTGTAAGCCCCTCCTCACCAGCTAATGCTAAGGGATTGCATCTCCCTAAGCCTAGCTTCTCTAATAAGGCTGTATCAGAGGTCAAGATGGAGTAGGAGGTATGAGGCCCAGCACTCTGAGGCTGCTTACCTGTTTGCCCTGTTTAATCCTCTCATGAGTAGTTATACCCAAAGACCCTCCCCTGAGTTTGCTACCAAATGACTCAACAGCCAAAAGCAAGAACAAAACTCCCCATTCCATATAAATTACCTGAAGTATCAGCAATATTTGATACTTGAGCGAAAAGTCAGTTCTCTGAAACTGTTTTACTTTTCCAATTTTAAGACACTGAAAAGCCAACAAGGTCCAACATTGTCATTGACACACATGACACAAACACACACATACACGTACAGGGTAAGGTGGGGGAAAGTTTCTTCCATTTTCTAGTTTTACATAAACACTCGAGACACACAGTTAGGTTGTCTGTCTTCCTTCTAGTATTAGTTGAAAAATGAGACTGCCAAAAAGAATGCTTGTGAGAAGGAATGTGATAAGGAAAAAATAAAATAAAAAGCGGAGCATGGTGGCACATGCCTATAATCCCAACTATGTGGAAGGCTGGCCCTAGACAAAACCACAAGACTGAAATATTACTGAAGGAAAAAGAGCTGTGGTCTGACTCAAGTGCTAGATACCTGCTTAGCAATCATGAGGCCCTGAGTTCACATGTCAGTAATGCCAAAGGATAAAATAAAATTTTAACCTTTTTTTGGCCAGTCCTGGAGCTTGAACTCAGGGCCTGGGCACTCTCCCTGAGTCTCTCTGTGCTCAAGGCTAACGCTCTACCACTTGAGCCACAGTGCCACTTTCAGCCTTTTCTGTTTATGTGGTACTAAGGAATCAAACCCAGGCCTTGATGCATGCTAGGCAAGCACTCTACCCCTAAGCCACATTCCCAGTCCAAAATAAAATTTTAAAATAACACCTTTTGCTTCATGGTACTGGCCCACAACAATAATCCAAGCTACTCAGAAGGCTTAGATCTTCAGGATCGTGGTTCAAAGCCAGCCCAGGCAAGAAAAGTGTATAAGGCTCTTAACCACCAAAAAGCGGGAGGTGGAGCAATGGCTCACATGGTAGTGCTAGCCTTGAGCAAAAAGTAATTAAATAAATAAAATATCAGGGTTAACACTGGGGTCCTGAGTTCAAGCCTCAGGACCAGCACCAAAAAAATAAAAATTAAAAACAAAAGAACACTTTTGTACCTGATTTTCTGGGGGGGGCGTTAGTTATGGGGCTTGAACTCTGGGTCTGGGCACGTCCCTCAGCTCTTCAGCTCAAGTGCTCTACCACTTGAACCACAGCACCACTTCCAGCTTTTTCTGCGTATGTGGTACTGAGGAATCGAACCCAGGTTCTCATACATGCAAGGCAAGCACTCTACCACTGAGCCGCCTTCCTAGCCCCTGTACCTGATTTTAAATCGCCTTTGACTAACCCCCCTCCAGGATGTTCATCTGAAGGGTGCCACCCCTGTCCCCACAAGACCTAAACTATACACTAAGGAGGGATTGCTGGCTCAACCTGTTCCAAGTGCAGGAAATAAAGAGGTACATGCTCCACAGAGAATTTTAAGATAATAAAACTCATTCAAAGTCAGTGTGGTTTTCACTGTCAGAAGGCAATGACAATTCTAAACAACAGGGGTCATAAATACACAGCCTCACCCTGCCTGTCTACACAGAACCCATCTTTCCACAAGTCATCGTACCTTGCCCCAGGAAACCTCCACATCTTGATAATAACAGGCAGAAAAGTATTGTGTCTGAGGTCTCCTTCCTCAGTGGTTCCACTGCACCAAGTCTGGAACAGGCCTCAGCAAGAATGATCCGTGAACAAAGAAATAAGGAGTTTCTCCTACATGCTTTGTCATATGCTAGAGATTAAACACACACACACACACACACACACACACACACACACACACACACACACACACACACACACACACACACACACACACACAAATTGTTCTTTTCTTTTCCTCTTGTACTTCCAATATGGTATTAAAAAGACATGACAAACTTGTCTCTTATGCATTCCATTGATTTGGGCCTTTATTCAAATAAGGAACTCTCAACTAAATAAATGTGGACTTCCAAGGAATCTGAGAATAGCTCTTTCTAAAATGTCCCTCATTTATGTGTATATATATGTATATATATATATATATACATATATACACACACATATATATATGTATCATATTCACATCTACTTAGCAAGGAAAAAGAAGCAAGAGAAAAGGGCAAATGTAAACAGATACAAGTTTGGCCACCAGCCCAACCAGATCAAATCTAAAAGCTTTCAAACATGGTGATCTAATTATCTAATTTTCAAGCACATTACAGAATTCCCAAAAGGCTGTTATTATTTCCTAACCCGTAACAACCTGGTAGTAGATGTTAATAGACTTCATTCCAACTCTAATTCAATGACACAGTAGTCTCTGGAGTACAGCAGCCTTTCATGAGGCTTTCCAAGTCAGTCCAGATCAAGCTGAACTCATAGAAGAACGGAAATAATCTGGGAATCTCGGACAAATGCAAAGATGCTCCAGAAGATCTGGTCCATGTCCATCTCCCAGGATGCTCCTGGACTACCTCAGGCAGGCCGAGGAAGCATTCCTTAGGATGCTCCAAGGCCTGGTTTCTGCTGTTCTTGAGTCAGACTTGCCTGCTCCCAAGTGTCTCAGGCTTCCAGAGTTCAACTTCGGTCTGGAATCCATCTGTGTTTAACTAAGTTACTCTGTAAAAAAGTCTTCCTCTCATACTGCTGTAGCTATTGATAATCTTCTGTATCTGAAATGCCTGTCACATCTGTCCCCTGGTTTGGATTCCACATAAAGCCACAGACAGACATTTTTGCTTAACCCTTGTTATCTGAATCATACACTAAGAACATACGTTGGAACTGCACTCAGCCGAGCATTGGTGGCTCAGGTCAGTAATCCTAGCAATTCAGAAGGCTGAAATCTGAGGATCATGGTTCAAAGCCAGCCCAGGTAAGAAAGTTCATAAGGCTCTTATCTCCAATTAACCACCAGAAAACCAGAAGTGGAGCTGTGGTTCAAAGTAGTTGAGCACTAGCCTTGAGCAAAGGAGCTCAGGGACATGGCTCAGGCCCTGAGTTCAAGCCCCATGACTGACCAAACAACAACTGTATTCAAAAGGGAGAATGTCAGGATTTCTGCTTCTATGAAATGACTATCTATGTAGAAATTCTAAAATAAACTATAAAGTTATTGCAATTACTAAGTTTATAAAAGATGGGGGAGAACAAAAAGGAAGGGGTGACATTGACCAAGAAACATTGTACTCATAACCTGATTTAGACAACTGTAACCCCTTCTACAACTACTTAATAATAACTACTTAAAATAAAATTTTAACTCCTTAAAACAAAAATTTAACTACTTAAAATAGAAAGTACTGCAAAAAGGTGAATAGATATAAAATAAATGCACATGATAGCATTAGAAAAGGTATAAAAGGAATCCTTCAAGCATCCACAGAAATGTATGCTTCTGTATTTTCCCTTTAAGAAAAAAAATTGAGGACTGGAGGTATGACTCAAGAGGATCTCTAGAGCACTTGCCCAGGAAGCCAAAACCCTGGGTTCAATCCTCAGTACTGGCAAAAAAATATTAAAAACAGAAAGTGTTTAAAAACAAAAACAAATTATGGCAGACATACTACTGGTGCAAACCTGTAATCCTAGTGACTTTGGAAGCGGAGATGGGGAGGGGATTGTGGTTTGAAGCCAACCTTAGTAAGAAAGGCATTCTCCAGACTCCAATGAGCCAATAGCTGAGCTCGGTTGGGCACTGTGGTATATGCCTGTTAGCTCCAGGGTCAAAGGGCACAAGGCCAGGATAACAGCCCAGACTGGCTTGGGTATAAAGTGAGACCTTACCTCAAAAATAACTGATGCAAGACTGGAGGCATGGTTCACATGCTACAGAAGAATGAAAAAGCCAAGATAAAAAGAACAAGGTCTTGGGGGCTGGGAAGGTGGCTCAGTGGTAGAGCGCTTGCCTTGCATGCATGAGGCCCTGGGTTTGATTCCTCACCACCACATAAGCAAAAAAGAAAAAATCTGGAAATGGCACTGTGGCTCAAGTGGTAGAGCGCTAGCCTTGAGCTGAAGAGCTGAGGGACAGTGCCCAAACCCAGAGTTCAGGCTCCACAACTGGACCCCCCCCCAAAAAAAGAGCAAGGTCTTATATTCAAACCATGATACATACACACACACACACACACACACACACACACAGACACACACACACATACACACACACACACAAAAAAAAGGACTGGAAGTGTGGCTCAAGAGGTAAAGCACTTGCTTGGTGAACGCAAGGTGTGGTGTTCACTCCCCAGTAGCAACAGAAACAAAACAGCAACAAAAAATTGCATCTATTAGTCTAAGACAAATATCGTGTCTATTTTCATCCCCTCTTCCTGAGCAAATGCTCTAAAAATATTTTAAATTGGATTTGTCCTTATAAATGCATATGACTGTTTAAAAATACTGTCAGTTTATCTTTGTGGAGGAAAAGGCCAGTCAATTCCTGTCTAATAACCAGTTTTGCTCTAGAAATGTGAGTCCTGGTTAGTTTTCTTGCCGGTGATGACATAAGGTTATGAGACAGACAGACAGCTTCATAAACTGTCACAGGACTGTAGAATGAGCAACTGGTAAACACCTCTCCCAAACATACCTTCTATCTATATGTCTGCCTGAGTGTGTGTGTGTGTGCGTGCACGCGTGCGTGTTTGTACACACATGCACACATATAAGAACCTCCCATTTGGATTTGTCTCTTGTCCTCCTGAATAGCTAGTATTAAAACAAAGGCACTTGACACCCAGCTCAATTTTTTAAATGATAGAATATTTGCACACTGCACAGAGTGGCACATGCCTGCAACCTCAACATGTGGGAAGCAGAGACAGGAAGACTGAGAGTTTGAGTTCTGCCTTAACTACATAGTAAGATCCTATCTCCCTATACACAGCCCATACTATCTGGGCCAGGTCTTGCCCTTTGGCCCCCTAGCAGGCTAAAGGGGTGCCTTTTCTTAGATGCTGGAATCTGGTCTCCTTCTGTCTGTATCTTAGTTCAAACACACGGTTATTACATAGGCAATTCCCATCTCCTCTCCACCTTTTCTACCTTTCATTAATTCTTTCCTAAAATTTTAATTTCATGGCCAAATAATAAGTGTACATGTTTCTAAAGCACCATGAGATGGTTCCACTTTGTGCATCTCAGGGGTAATGATCAAATCAGGATAATTGGACATATATCCATCAGGTCAAACGTTTCGATCTTTTTTGTTTTTGAGGATGCACACACATCCTCTCCTTTAACTATTCTGAAACATAACAATAAATTATTGTTAAGGACAGGCACCCTATTGTGTTTTAATTATAAGTTTCTGTTCTATTCAGGGATCCGTCCTACTTGCTTGATACATGTCTATTTAATAAATGAATGCATTCCAGTGAGGTACGTAATTAGCAATAGGCAGCCATATCATGGAAGATGTCAGACTGAGACCTAAATGACTATCAGGAGGAATGAAATCACCCAGGCTGCCATCTGACCACGCCTAACTGTGGCTAGAATGTGGTAGCACAAACTGCAAGGAAGCAATCAAGAAGGCGCCCTGAAGGAAATCTCAGGCCCAGCTGGGAGCCCTCCCATATTTATTTCTGCTCACTTCCTATGCACCTCTCCCTTGTCAACCTGGTACAACATGTTTATTTAAGAGATAATGTTGCCGTGGAGGAGTGCACAGGGCAATAAACAGCTTTTGCAGGCAATTAAATGCAGAAGCGAAATTGAGCTGCTGGTCAGCGGAACCAGCCATTCATCCTGAGTTTGTTCCAGTGTCACAAATGTTATTCCTGTTTCACAACAGGACAGGAATCTATGATTGGGCCACAAATCTCTGCAGGCCTGGGAATAGAGCAGAAGCGATTCAAGCAGCTCTCGGCTTCCAAGTCAGTCACAGGAACACGCTCAGCAATTGTAAGGGGCTGTCCCAAGAGACTGCTTTCTCCTTTCTTTTTAAATAGGTTTTGCACTTAGTAGGTGTTATGCAACTTGCTGGATTTTTTTTTTTTTGGGTCCGGTCATGGGGCCTGAACTCTGGGCCTGGGCACTGTCCCTCAGCTCTTCAGCTCAAGGCTAGCGTTCTACCACTTGAGCCACAGCGCCACTTCCGGCTTTTTTCTTTTTGCTTATGTGGTGTTGAGGAATCGAACCCAGGACCTCATGCATGCAAGGCAAGCGCTCTACCACTGGGCCACCTTCCCAGCCCAGCTTGCTGGATTTTTATAAGGAAATTTACAGTAGTCTCGACTCTACAGAAATTCCCATGGAGTCATTATATGAATAATCGAATGTCTATCTATAAGAAGCTTAAAAAAAAATCATTTCTACTAGTTGGCATTTTCTAGGAACCAGAAAGTGGAGCTTTGGGTTGAGAAACACAGGGCACACAGTGGTACTCAATGTTGCAAGGAAAGGCAGACAAAGTACACAAAGAAGACTCCATCTAGTCAAGAGTTATGAAGCAAGTTGGGTCTCAGAAATAGGCTCAAGTTAATACAAAAGACATGGCTTCTGCTTCTAACTCTAGGCTAAGCCTAGATGTGGCCAAGGGCACCAGGCAGCAAAACAGGACAGGTATGCACAGTTGAGGAAAACCTCCCAAAGGGAACAGAAAAACAGGGCGGCAGCCATGGGAGTAACCCATTCCATCCACCCTCTCCTGAGTAGCTGTCACCAAGAGGGACAAGGCACTACCGAAAGAGCAGAGTCAAGGACTTCCCAGAAACAAAGCAAGGTGAGGGGCACCTCATCTTCTGCTCTCATGCTTCTCTGCTAAGCTACAATGATCATTTTGGTTACAAAGTAATCTGAATTCATTCCTATCCTTTCAACATTAGCTAAAAGTACCTACCATCTGTAGGTTTATCTGACTTCATAACAAAATACTTTTTATGACACACACACACACACGTGCACACACACACACATACACACACATACTTTTTTCTTTTTTGGTCAATCGTGGGGCTTGAACTCTGGGCCTGGGCCCTGTCCCTCAGCTCTTCAGCTCAAGGCTAGTGCTCTACTGCTTGAGCCACAGCGCCACTTCTGGCTTTTTCTGCTTATGTGGTGCTGAGGAATCAAACCCAGGGCCCCATGCGTGCAAGGCAAGCACTCTACCACTGAGCCACCTTCCCAGCCTGACACACGTATTTTAATGAACACATTTGGTACCATTCGTATAAGCTTTATCTATCCTTTACAATTTCTATATCCTAAGTGAGTCAAAAATGTTTCCTCCAAAGATAAAGAAATCATTCCATGGGTACTCCTATGTGGTCCATTTTCATATCATAGTTTGTTGGGGGTTTTGTTTGTTTTCTTGTGTCAGCACTAGAGGTTTGCTAAAATCAGGGCCTGAGCACAAACACCCCTATTTTTTGCTCAATGCTAGGATTCTACTACTTGAGCCAGAGCTCTACTTCCAGTTTTTTTTGGCAGTTAATTAGAGACAAGGATCTCATAGACATTCCTGACCAGGCTAGCATCCAACCTTGATTTCAGCCTCTTGAGTAGCTAGGATTACCTTCCTTCTCAACAGCCACCAGCACTGGACTCGCACGGTCTTTTAACAATGCATGAAGTATGAAAGACCGACCTAAATTTATAGCAAAAAAAAAAAATGCAATCACATCGGCCCCACAAATGATGACCCCATTCCTTCCCTTACCATTCTCCATGCAAACACACGCAATTCTAACATTTGCACTTCCCAGGGTACAAATTCATCAGGAAGGGTAGTGCTGCTCAGAAAACTGAGCCTAGTTTTTCCTAAGGGCTCAAGCTACTTGCACACCTAACTCTGGCTGGCAGGGAATTTATGCAAAATGCCAGTGTGAGCAAGTAAAAATCAAAGTGAACCCAAACAGATGCATATTTCCTCTCAGGGTCCCCACAATCAACCTATGGGGTTAAATGGCTTTATTAGCAGAGGGGAAGACTCTTTGCACGACTTACATACTATGCCTACACATGTGTACACGCATGCCTCACTGAGCACGGGTCTTTATGTGCATGTGTGTGAGTGTTTCACATATCCGGTTAAGTCTTCTTGATAAGTCTCCTACCTGCCATTGGTTTCCTGTCTGACCAGGCACGTAAGGTGTTGGAAGGCTCCGAAGGCTGTTCTTCACGGGGGACCCCCCAAGGGAATTTCCCACATCCCCAGAAGAGGACTCAGCAGACAGGGCCATGGAGTACTGCGGGTAGTTGTACAGATTGTTGTAGTAGGGGAACAGAGATGGCTGGTAAAAGCTGCTGTAGTAGGTGGAGTCTGAAACCAGGTCAGGTGTGTTCTCCATGTGCCCTCTGCTGGTGACAGCAGGAATGTCCTGGATGACCATGCGTCCCTCTAAAAAGGAAGAAAAGAAGGGGGGGGGGGGGAGGACATAGCGTTAATGTAGAGGTCCATACAATTTAAACTCTGAGTGCTGATGATGAATGCACCCCCTGCTTTCTTCTCAATATATGCAGAGCAAAGTACCTGGAAGGTTCCAAGGTTGGTACCATTACAGGATATAGCTGAAAGACCCTTGCTGGATATGTGGGAGTGGGGTGGGGGAACTTTTACTCAGGGCTGGGACTCTGTCTCTGAACTTCTTTTGCTCAAAGCTAATGATCTACGAACTTGAGCCCCACAGCTTCACTTCCAGTATTTTTGGTAGTTCAGTGGAGATAAGAGTCTCATACTTTCCTGCTTAGGCTGGTTTCAAACTCAGATCTCAGATCTCAGCCTCCTGAGTAGCTAGGTTTAAGGTGTGAACCACGGGCAGCGTTTGGCTGGCTGAGTTTTGTTTTTGTTTTTGGGTTTTTTGTTTGTGTTTTACTGAGATTACCAACTAGTTTCAGAGGTAGACCTAATTATATACAGTTTGACAGTCTAACTTCAACCTAGACATTCCCACCCTTATGTCAAGATACTAAAGACCAAACCCAGTTAAACTGCATTCTTACCATAAAAGTCACTGCAGTTTACTTTAAATAAAGGAAATAAATACCCCGACACCCTAAGTCTGGCACCCTCAAAGATGGGCCAGAAAGTAGAAGGCAGAGGCTAGGAGGTTAAACACACATTATTTCCTTCACAGTTAACACTGTATCCTTTAAAGTCTGAACTATGGTGTAGACGGGGAGGCAGACTTGTAGGTCAGTCCAGTGAAGCATTCTGACAATATGAGTGCTTTTGTATAGAACTTTTTCACATAAATGGGAAAAGAACCAATCTGTCCCAAAGAATTCAAACTGCCAAAACCTGACACACAGGATTTAAACTGCTTATTGTCAAAGTCAAAGACTGAATGAAAACTGGGCACTGGAGGAGACTGAATGAAAGCCCGGCACTGGTAGTTCATGCTTATAATCCAAGCTACTCAAGAGGCTGAGACCTGAGGATAGCAGTTCAAAGCTAACCCAGGCAGGAAAGTCCATGATACTCTTATCTCCAATTAGCCACCAAAAAAAAAAACTGGGACTGGATTTGTGGCTCAAGTGGCAGAATGTCTAGCCTTGAGCAAGAGAAACTCCAGGATGGTGCTCAGGTCCTGAGTTCAAGCCTTAGGGCCACCACGAACTAACAACACACAAAAGATTGAATGAACTCATCAGCCATCCTTCTAGCTAAGAGACCTAACGAGGGCTTCAAGGTATTCTGCCTTTCCCCGAAAACACACACTCAGGAAACATATGGTCTAAGATAGGATTACAATCACAGTACCATCCCGCATCCCCAGAATGCCCAGAAACAGGAAGAGGAAATCAGAGAAAGGAAAGATGTCCTGAAGCCTAAAAACAAAAAGCTGGGTCTGATCTGCACCTTATAAATGGAGTAAAGGAATTGGGTGGAGGGGATGTAGCTCAGTAGGAGAGCTTCATGGTCTGGAGGCAGACAAGGCAAACCCTGATCCAGCTTTCAAGATCTCTGAGATGTAGCAAGCATGTTCCGAAGATCCCTGGACAAGGAGGCTACCCAGAAAGCTGTGCAGTGGGAGATCTGCCTAATGGAATTCTCAACACAAAAGAGGAGCCAATGGGAGTAGGAAGGCCCACTTGTGAGTCACAGAAATAGTTTGGGCAGAGACTGCAAATGTCGGGGAGCCTGGTCTCCAGGAACATGTCAAGCATGAGACCCAACAGACCTGGAAGAATGAAGAAACAGGGGAAGATGGAGAGCAGGATCCTTGGAGCAGAGAAAAGAAGTAGGGGGTGTAACCTAGACAAAGGAAGGCCCAGGATGGAGGGTGTGAGGAGTAAGGACACCTGTGATCTTGGAAGACACAGAGACCAGAAGCTGGCATTCAGGTGTCACCCAGCCATGGCCGAGATGGAAAGAGAGCAGAAGCAGCAACCATACAGAAGGGAATCACAGTACCACATAGGCCAACGTTGACATGGCTCACAGAGAGGGCAGCCTGCTCAGTGATCAAGCAAATGCAAGCCAGACATTGGTGGTTCACACCTGTGACCCACTTAGGAGGCCGAGATTTGAGGATCATGGTTCCTAGCCAGCCCGGGCAGGAAAGTCTATGAGACTCTTATCTCCAATTAAGCATCAAAAGGACTAGTGCACATGCACAAACACACACACACACACAATCAGACTGGAAAGGACTGGCAGGTGAGTAGGTCTGTGGGACCTGGATTTTAGTACCATGGGACCAGCAGAAGCCAGTTAAGAAGGGATCCTGGACAGCAAAGAGGAAACATGCACGAAGGAAATGGCCGCCTCCCATCATGCCTCAGTTCATCAAGGAACAGAATGACAACAGTAATAACTCTGAAGGTAACAAGGAAACAGCCTCCATAAATTGCATGGTAAACCTCACATAAAATGCTAGGGCAGGTCAAAGCGACCATCTGCTTTGCTGCAATCATCTGCCTGTAATTAGTTAATTACTAATTACTTCTCTACTTTCTCTTATTTTATTTCATCTTTCAAGTTATAGTATGTTTGAATGATAAACTGATACAGCCATGTTGGAATGGCAGAGTTCCACATCAGTGTTTGAATAATATAACCATATCCTCTTTGCAAGTATACCTATAAAAAATGTTTAAGCCAGTCGTGGGGTTTGAACCCAGGGCCTGGACACTGTCTCTGAGCTCTTTGCTTAAGGCTAGTGCTCTACCACTTTGAGCCACACGGCTACTTTTGGTTTTCTGGGAGTTAATTGAAGATAAATCTCTCACAGACCTTCCTGTCTGGGCTGGTTTCAAACTGCAACCCTCAGATCTCAGTCTCATAAATAGCCCAGATTACAGACATGAGCCACAACACCCAGCATACCTACAAATTTTATAGCCATAACATGGTTAAGCATCTTAAAAATGATATGCATATATGTGTGTATATATATTTATATATATATATATATATATATATAGAGAGAGAGAGAGAGAGAGAGAGAGAGAGAGAGAGAGGGGGGTCTGGTACAGGGGCATCAAATCAAGGTCAGGGCACTATCCCTTAGCTTTATCCCTCAAGGCTGGCACTTTGTGTATGTAGTTAACTGGAGATAAAAGTCTCATGGGCTTAGCTTCCCACGCTGGCTTTGAACCATGATCCTTAGATTCTCAGCCTCCTGAGTAACTAAGATTACAGGCTTGAGGCACTAGAGCTCAACTAGTGAGATTTTTTTTTTGAGCGCTGTTTATACACCACCAACTGTTGGGTTTTTTGTTTTGTTGTGTTGTGTTGTGTTGGTCGGTCATGGGGCCTGAACTCTGGGCCTGGGCTCTGTCCCTCAGCTCTTCAGCTCAAGGCTAGTGCTCTACCACTTGAGCCACAATGCCAATTCTGGCTTTTTCTGCTTATGTGGTGCTGAGGAATCGAACCCAGCGCCTCATGCATGCAAGGCAAGCACTCTACCACTGAGCCACCTTCCCAGTCCCTCTTGGATATTTTTTATTTTTAGTTTTTACTAGATCTAGGGATAGAACCCTGGGCCTTAGCACATGCTAATCAGGTAACTCTTTAATCCTAAACCACAACCTCAGTTCAATGCTACATTTCAAAGTTCCAAATTAAAACTCACAGTCAATGTTAAAGGCAGCTCTTTGCCTCCCGACTTTATATATGAGTACCTGGTACACGAAACTCTCCCCTGGTGTGGGACGCAGTCGTTTAGCAGTGTAGTCCATATTCAGCACCATTACCACCTCCCAGGGACTTAAAAAAATGCAAACTCTTGAGATCCACTGGACACGCCGAAGGCAGGCTACCACCTGGGCTTTGAAGAATGTTCATGTGATGCATTCAAAGTTCGAGATCTGACAGTCTCTAAAGACTCAAAGCTATTGTTCCATACCTTATCCCTAAAAAGATGTGACTTGCAGTCCTAATGAGAATGCACAAACAAGTGCACAAACGAATTCTATTATAGAGAAGCGAATCACTATGGAACTCAGGTCATAACCCATCCATGCTTTGGATTGTTACTGGATGATCCTCATTTTCCTAGAATACATCCATTTTCTTATTCAGTTTGTTGCTGCATTTGTGTTGTACCAGGGGTTACTTTTTTCTTCTGTGCCAGTACTGGGGCTTGAATTCAGGGCCTGAGCACTGTTCCTGAGCTTTTTTGCTCAAGGCTAGTACTTTACTTCCATTTCTGGCTTTTTGCTGGTTAACTGGAGATGAAGAGTCTCAAGGACTTTTCTGGCTTTGAACCTTGATCCTCAGAATTCAGTCTCCTGAGTAGCTAGGATTACAGGTATGAGTCGGGTGCCCAGCTTCGTGGTTTTTGTTTTTAACTCAGGGCCTCATGCTTGCTAGGCAGGTCCTGTATCTGGGATAACAGGTGTGTAGCATTGTGCCCAGCTATCAGGTGAAATGGAATCTCTCAAACATTCATGCCTGGGCTGGCTTTCAGCCTGAATCCCCTGTTCCGTACTTCCCAAGTAGCCAGAGTACAGGCTTGAGACCTCACACTTGCTTTTTCTCTTCTTTTGTGCTAATGAGAAAAACTTCATCCATCTAGTGAAGCACTTCTTCTCCTTAACACATATTCCTTAAGTATCCAATATTTGCCAGGCATTTGTTTATTCTTCAAAAGCCTTTTGGATTCTAGAGAAATAGCTTATCAAAACATCATGTAATTCTAGCTACACAGGGAGCTGAGATCTAAGAATCAAGATTTGGAGCCAGCCCAAGCAGACAAATCCATGAGACTTTTATCTCCTATTAAGCATCAAAACCTAGATGTGGAGGTATGGCTTAAATGGTAGAGAACTGGCTCTTAGGGGAAAAAAAAGCTGAGCAAGAGCTCAAGGTCCTACACTCAAGCCCAGTAAGGTAACATCAGAAAAAAATTATACATATATACATATATATATATATATATATATATATTATTCTTGGCCCTAAATTGTATCTTTACATTGATATTTAATCCATGCATTAATCACATAATACCTATGTACAAGAATTTGTCTTAGATGTTTGTCAAAAGAAGTGTTAAATACTTCATTCATAATTTTCAGCCTAGACTGAGAAAACCTCCAAAGTACAACCATCTTAGTACTGCAATCACAGGATAGACAGATGTCACAGTGGCATCAACAAGGCTACGATCTGGGATGGAGGTGACACAGAAACAGGAGAAAATAGAAGAGAATAACATCAATACAGTCACACAAGGAGGGAAAGAAGACAGCCCTAAGGACAGGGACCAGCCTGGCTAGCGAGCCAAGTGCACACGGAGGAACACAGGGAGTGAGAATGGAATGTTCGCGGGGTCTGAGTGTGATGGACCTTCGAGTGCCTGTGTGTGATGTTCTGTGAATTCCTTCAAGATCATCCTGTTGTTCTGGAAAAGTCTGCAAGGTCCCTCTCACCCTCGCTCGATGCTCTGTCATCACGCGATATTCTCTGGCCTGAGAAGGAACACTGAGATACTGCCCACAATGAAGGGGTAAGAACTTCGAAAGATAAGAACTTCGACAGATCAGGGCAAAAGTCCCCAAAAGGTAAAAAGGAGGCATTTCCTCCAACAACCAGGGTATCATACAAGTTAGCAAGTCAGGCTAAGTACCCCCAAATTAATTGGTAAGAATTTTGAAAGTAAGATTTCCAACTCATAAGAACTAAAACACAAAGCTTTATTATGTACACATGTACAATCATTTTTAAAGGTGGTTTTACACATAGAAATAATAGGCTACTCCTAACTGTACGCATTCTGAAATACAGAAGAAAAAGTGACAAGAAGAATTGACAGTTCTGTAAACCTGGGCTGGACATACCGTCAATAATACTTCTCAGGACACCTCTGATCTGACTTTGGTCTCCAAGGCTCACGTATACCACAAAAGGGATCTTTAATATCAGAGTAATTGGCTGGGTACTCTGGCTCACATTTATAATCCTAGCTACTCAAGGAGGTCAAGATTTGAGGATCACAGCTGAAAGTCAGCTATAGAAAAAAAAAAAAAGTCCCTGAGACTTTTATCTCTAACCAGCAAAAAAAAAAAAAACAAAAAAAAAAAAAAAAAAACACAGAAATGGAAGTATGGCTCAAATGGCACCAGCCTTGAGCAAAAAAGCTAAGAGAGAATGCAAGACCCTGAGTTGAAGCCCCACTACTGGCATATGTACATGCATGCGTACACACACACATACATTCACACACACCAGAGCCAATTCAACTAAGCACAGACCACAAATCTCTTAATGGAAAGCAAATATTTTAATTAATTTTAATTTGCTGAAAATTCTTAAGCTAGATCTCCCTCTATAGCCTTCTAGAGTAAAACCTGGGCAAGACTGCATAACTAAGAGAAAAAATCAGCATTGTCCCTAAGAGAATATGGGAATGTGATAGCTTTCTTGACCAGTGAGCGCTTACAGAATCATCAGCCCATATACAGAAGTCAGAAGTATGCCGAGTCTCATAGTGTAGTTCAGGCTGGCCTTGAATTTTCAATACTCCTAATCTTTACTTCCTCTAGGCTAGGCATACACGACCATGCTCAAATTTGAGGCTTTAAGTGTTGCAATGACTGTTACACATTCCTAAATTGACTAGTATGTTTTCCTAGTTGGTGATATGTAAGAAAGCTAAATGGGACTGGATTCAACAGCTAAGGAAGAGAGCAGGTCCTATATAAGAATATGACTGGAAAAATTACCCACAGACCAGCACAGAACTAGTCTCCTCTGCAGACAGGAAGACCCTCTCTTCTTCCTGCACGGTTGTCAGTCCTACTTTGTGCACATCCTTTCAGAACCGGGCTTCACATCCTTTCTGCTACTTTTTTTTTCCTTCACTAACACATGCCGCGTGAAATATGATTCACTTCTTGCTGAGAGATCGATACCCACACATGATAAACACCTTTATTGATCTTCCTGGTCTCTAGACCTGTGGCATATTAATAGTAGTTAACCAGTAATTCATTTTAAGGTTGGTGAAGACTTTCCCCTCTTCTCCAATGTCATGATTCCCAGAGTTGTTGCACGTTGCATCTTTTGTGCTCAAACTTAGAATTCATATTCCTTTCATTGAGAAAACCAAACACTAGTTTCCCACATGAAATACAAAAGATCACAAAAGCGTCAGGAGCCAGTAGCTCGCACCTATAGTCCTAGCTACTCAGAAGAAGGAGATCCAGAGGATCAAAGTTAGAAGTCAGCCTAGGCAGGAAAGTTTGGGAACTCCATCTCCAATGAACCAGCAAAAAGCTGAGTTGGAGCTTGATGCCAGAGACTCACACCTGTAATCCCAGCTACTCAGCAGGATGAGATCTAAGAACTGTGATTCAAAGCCAGTCTGGACAGGAAGTTCTGTGAGACTCTTATCCCCAATTAACCACAAAAAAACAGAAATGGGGCTGGGAAGGTGACTCAGTGGTAGAGTGCTCGCCTTGCACACATGGGGTCATGGGTTCGATTCTTCAACACCACATAAGTAGAAAAAGCCAGAAGTGGTGCTGTGGCTCAAGTGGTAGAGCGCTAGCCTTGAGCTGAAGAGCTGAGGGAAAGTGCCCAGGCCCAGAGTTCAGGCCCCATAACCACCAACAACAAAAAAGACAGAAATGGAGCTGTGACTCAAGTGGTAGGTAGAGTGCTAGCCTTGAGCACAAAAACTTAGGGACAGCAGCCAGCCCCAGAGTTCAAGCCTCAGGCCCAGCAAAGTAAAGAAAAAGCTGAATTGGAGACCTGGCTCATATGGTATAGTGCTAGCTAAGCAAGCAAGCTGAGTGAGAACACAAGACCCTGGGCTTAAACCTCATATGAGGGGAAAAAAAAAGATCACAAATGAAACAAAGATTTACCATTACAAACCGTAGAACTCCAATTTAGAATGACTTCATATAAATCATTCATAGATGTATTATATTTGTCTTTAAAACCCCGTACTTTCATGGTGCCTTTCCTAGAAAGCTTTTGAGTTTAACTGCCAATCTGGCCAAATCGTTTACCAGAAAATCTGAGACCTCCACATTAACCCATCCTCAACTAATATGTTGGAGGGCACAAGAAAGTAGATGTTCCCCGACTTCCTTATTTGTTTACTGAAGACAAATATTACTGAAGAAAAACAATCTCATGTATTTAAGGAAAGCATTTCCTAGAATCTGGAGGATGGTACTGGGCTGAATACTAGCTCCTTACTGGGCAATGATTAGCCAACCACCGGCCTTCTTTGTGGAGCAATCTGGTGGTCCAGACTTACCAGCTTCTGGAAAGCCCACCCACTGATCAACAATCAACCAAGTAAGCCATGGTACTGCCTCAGGACTCTTCCACCACAAGAAGGGGACATGGAGACTAGCCACCCCAGGAACAAGACTCCTTCTCCAAGCAAAGATCAGCACTACCACCAACAGTGGTGGTTCCAAGATAGCTCAGAGCTGGTACAAAAGTACTCCAGAAATGACCTCTGCCACCCAGTCTACCACCCAGGCCACACAGCAGAGCTCAATAGTATGAAAGGCCACAGCCCAGACTCTCACCCCCAAGGCCTTGATGACACCAGAACCAAACACACCTCCACGTGACTCTTGGAGTGGTAGTTGATGACCTTCCAGTCACAAGCCAGGCGCTAGTAGCTCACACCTGTAGCCCTAGCTTCTCAGAAGGCTAAGTTCTGAGGGTCATGGTTCAAAGCCAGCCCAGGCAAGAAAGCCCATGAGACTCTCATCTCCAGTTAACTACCAGAGAAGTTGGAAGTAGAGCTGTGGCTTACGTGGTAGAGTGATAGCCTTGAGCACAAAAGTTCAACGAGAGCACCTCGGCCCTGAGTTCGAGTCCCAGGACAGGCACCAAGGGGCGGAGGGGCAGGGGGAAGCCTACAGAATGGCTAGGCAGCAGACAGCAGATCCTCAGGCTGGGTGTCCTGGCTGACTGACTGGAGAGAGAATATCTCATGTCATGTGAAGGTACTGGCACCTCTTGGGGGCTATAAGAGAGTCCATGTCTAGCATTCAGGCTCCAACATGTGGCAGGCACTCAGTGAACATAAGCTATTCTGCTGTCTCTGCAGCAGCCCAGTCTTAACACTGCTTTAAAATAAGAGAAGCACCAAAAATGTGCAGTCAAAGGCCTCCTTGCTGTTCAGGGCATCACGGGAGGGCGGGGCTGCACCTGGCAGGGCTTCACCAATGAACGCCACTGAACTTGGAAAAGAGGACAAACCAGCCCCTGGCCTTCCCTGAGGTCAGACAGCAGCCTTGAGTGCAGTCAGTGGGATCACTCCCTAAAGCCATAATCAGGAAACGGGGACAGCATGTTTCTCCCACGAGGCGATCAAGACAGGGCTATTTTAAACGTCAAATGCAAACCTGGTGCCAGGAAAACTACAAATGCTCACTGTTGTTGTTTTCAACCCCTGGAAACTGTGGCCCACCTCGACTTAAGACAAATTCAAGTCCTTCCAAAATGCAGGACAGATCCTTTCTCCCCCTTCCAGCCCCAGCCCATCCATTCTTCAGTACTGCTCCAGGGAAGCCTCACTACCACAGCACTTCTCTTAAGACTTAGGGGCCTAGTGGTTCATACCTGTAATCCTAGTAACTCAGGAGGCTGAGATCTGAGATCCCAGTTCAAAGCCAGCCCAGGCAGGAAAGTCCATGAGCCTCTTGTGTCCAAGTAATCACCAAAAAACTGAAAGTGGACCTGTGGCTCAAGGGGTAGAATGATAGTCTTGAACAAAAAAGCTAAGGGAAAGCTGGACATAGGTGGCTCATGCCTGTAATAATAGCTACTCAGGAAGCTGAGATCTGAGGATTGTGGTTCAAAGCCAGCCTGGCAGGAAAGTCTGTGAGGCTTATCTCCAATAAACCACTCAGAAAACCGGAAGTGGCACTGTGGCTCAAGTGGTAGAGCACTAGCCTTGAGCTGAAGAGCTGAGGGACAGAGCTCAGGCCCAGAGTTCAAGCCCCAGGACAAAACAACAACAACAAGAACAACAAAACAGCACAACAAAACAGCTAGGGGACAGGACCCAAACCCCAAAAGGGGGAAAAAAGACCAGAGGGTTCATTTGTTGGGGATGGTGTGTGTGTGTGTGTGTGTGTGTGTGTGTGTGTGTGTGTGTGTGTGTGTGTGTGTGTGTGTGTGTGTGTGTGTGTGTGTGTGTGTGTGTGTGTGTGTGTGTGTGTGTGTGTGTGTGTACATGTGCATGTGCAGCAATTCCAGGGCTGCATGTTTAGCTTGCTATAAAGTTAATGTGCTATTCAGTGTTCATGGCAGCCAAGTCCGTGGGGTTGTGTATTCTGCACCGCCCTAGGAATGCCATTATCTGTAATTACCCATTACCTGGCATTAACTATGTCTCCTGCTTGCTCTCTGACCTCCAGGTTTCCATACTGTTGCAGCTAACTATTCTATCTTAGCCAAATATGTGGAGGAAACTCGTCTGACCTTTAGGACCAAAGCACACCCCTAGCCTACATGGGACTGGGTGCACATTACAGGCACACAAGTATAACCCTGAGGGTTTCAGATTTGATTAAGTGCTTTCCTCACCTTCATTTAAATCACAGGGGAAAAAATTAGATTATCTGGAGCCCCTGATGCTCCCTTTGCCTTGATTTGTGTGTGCTTGATGTGTGTGTGTGTGTGTGTGTGTGTGTGTGTGTGTGTGTGTGTGTGTGTGTGTGTGTGTGTGTGTGTGTTATACCAGGGTTGGAACTCAAGGCCTTGAGCTTGCCAGACTGGGACTCTACTCCTGGAGCCAGGCCTTCTCAGTTCTACTTCCTTGCTGGGGATTGTTTGTACCAGTCCTAGGACTTGAACTCATGGCTTTTGTGTTCAACGCCAGCACTCGACTTGAGCCACATCTTCACTTCTGGCTTTTTTGGTGGCTCATTGACTTCTGCCCAAGCTGGCTTCAAACCACGATCCTCAGATCTCAGCCTACTGGGTAGCTAGGATTACAAGTAAGAGCCACTATCATCCTGCCTTCTGCTTTAATTTTCTGTCTAACTGCATTGTGTTTTTAAAGACTATGAAAGAGAGAAGTTGGCTAGGAAAGAGAACACAGAGAGACTGAATCATAAACCAAGTGCATGTACTGCTCCCTGGTGGGTGTTTGTTCTGAGGAGGAAGAAGGCATGGTCAAATGAGCAACTGAAATGAGACTTGCACATAATTCTAGAACTGACACTAGGGCCTTATCCTAAAGCGTACCTTTGGCTTAGCTAGCTATTCATCACTAGCAGGAAAGGCAAGAGAATGAGGTAGGGTGCCAGCTGTACCCTGGAGGTCAAATACTCCCCCATTCCTTGGCCTTTCTTCCCCTGTTCCACTGTGTTGGATGGTCAGCCTCTGAACTGCCACTGAGTTCATGCAAATATGTGCTGCTAAGAACAAGGCCACCCTGTCTTCTTGTGGCTCCTCCAGTGTGTTCTCTTCTGCCTTTCTTCCTTTGGATAAGGTTCCTCTCAAAAACAAAACAAAACAACAAAAACAGAAAGGGCCAGGCACCAGTGGCTCATAATTATAATCCTAGCTACTCAGGAGGTTGAGATCTGAGGATCACAGTTCAAAGCCAGGCTGGGAAAGAAAGTCAGTGAGATTCACACTGAGGGAGAGAGAGAGAGAGAGAGAGAAATTGTCTCTACAAAGAAAAGCTCACCTACTCTTCCATCATTTTTTTTAATCACATAAGACTAACCTTGGAGAATTAAACCTCCTAACTTCTCACAGACAAGCAGCCTCGAAAATAAGTTTATCCACATCATGTCACCATGAGAAATTCAAGTGGTAAGTCTTACCGAGACATGTAACTGGCTATAGCTAAGGACCCTGCCCAGCCTGGGAGCTGGCATATGTCCCCTGCTGGTATCAGAAAGGACAAAAGAGCTGAGGTATGGCCTGGCCTGGGACCTTGTCAGGTGAGAGGCTGTCCATGACCAGGAGTCAGCCAGTTTCCTGCCAGGTGTAAATGACTCCCGACTGGTAAACACAGACAGGCAGACAGGCAAACAGCCAGTCAGGCAGGCAGGAGGTCCAATGCCACCATGAGATGGCCTAAGTAACAAGAATGACCTGGTAAGCTCTGGGACCTGTGAACAAGTATAATGGTGCTCCTCAGAGGAGAAGAACTCAACACTAAGCCATCAGGCCCAGGCCCAAAGACAGTCCCTATCTAAGGTGCACTTTGCCAAGAGTGTGGGCAGGACTTAGTATCATCTACAGCTGTATCAATGCCTCACTTAGTGTCCTGGGCACTGGAGATTTAGTCTACCTTGGATCAGAAACAATACCAGCCACTGCTAAGACAAAGACAATAAAGGGCTTGTTGGTTCTGCTTTTCCTTAACAACGAGGCAAGGGTCATGACCTGGGGGTGGGTGGGGGGGGAACCTACACTCCTACCAACACAGGTTTTAAGATTGTGGTTAGTGGTTGAGATGAAGGAATAGAAAAGTAAAAGGTTATGAGAAATCCTAAGGAGGAGAGGAAGAAAGTTCCTCTGGGGTCAGAGAGGAGAGGAGCATAGAAACTTCACTCAAGAGATGAACAGGTCGACATCTGAAGAAAGCCACTCAAAGTCCTTAAAAACGCCATTGTCCTGTTGGTTGCTGGGAACGTAACAACAATTTGTGCTTTAGTATATATTTAGGCGTGTACTAAAAGTGTGCATGAGTCTCATACACAGTTTACGTTCTGACTGTATGTGGTAAAAAGAAAGGACTTTGGGGGCTGCTGGTTGGCTCAGTGATAAGTGCTTGTCTGGCACTGTGAGACTCTGGGTGCCAACTCCAGCACACAAACAATAAAGGGCTACAAAAATAGCCTGGTTATAAATGAGCTATACAACTTGTGGGTAAATATGGGAAGGGGAAAAAATGGGAGAAAACAAGGGAAGAGGTGACAATGTCCACAAAGAAATGTACTCATTACCTGACTTATATAAACATCCACACACACATTCTGTACATCACCTTTATAATAATAAATTTAAAACAAAAAATAAAAGATTAAAAAATAGCCTGAATGACAAAAAAAATGTTAGTAACTGGGTCTGAATTAAAAATAAACAGACCCATCTCAAGCGCCCACTTATAATCCCAGCTATTTACCAGGCATAATTAAGAGGGTAACAGTTCAAGACCAGCCCCAACAAAAAGTTAGCAAGAGCCCAACTCAACAAAAAAGTTAGGCATGGTGAATCTCATCTGTAATTCCAACTACAAGGGAGGCATACATAAGAGACTATCAGCCCAGCAGGAGTTGGGAGGTGATGCATGAGAATCCGTCTTTAAAATAACCTAAATTGAAAAGGTTTGGAGGTCCTGAGCTCAATCTCCAACACCACCCAAAAAATAAAAGGCCCATCTATAATGTCTTAACTACTTAAAAATTAGTTGTAGATTCTATTCTCTTTCTGAGAACTGCTCAAATCATTCTGCTGTTCCTATACACTAACCAACATGAACAGAATCGCCAAACATAAAACAGAATCTTGAGATTGGAAAAGCTTCAAGAACTGTGACTCAGTTTACCCATTTGTTATCTTTAGACAGGATAAAACAAAAAGCCACAAGGAGGTGAGCCGACAGCTTCTACAAACTGAGAATTCAAAGTCTTACTAGGCAAACTGCCTTTTAAAATTTGTCTCCTTATTTAATCTTTAAAAATACAAAATACAGCCAGTGCTGGTGGCTCACACCTATAAATCCTAGCTACTCAAGAGGCTGAGATCTGAGGATCATGGGTTGAAGCCAGCATATACAGGAAAATCTGTGAGGCTCTTATCTCCAATTAACCACCAGAAAACCAGAAGTGAAGCTGTAGCACAAAAGCTCAGAGACAGTGCCCAGGGCCTGAGTTCAAGCCTCAAGACTAATAAAAAATAAATAATGTCACCACAATATAATAGCTCCTTGATGTAAATTAGAAAAACAAACAAACACTAAGAGTCTCTCCAGGCAGAATGGCCATCATCAAGAACATGAACACCAACAAATGCTGATAGGATAGGAGAGAGCCTCAAATACTGCAGGTGGAAATGTAAGTTAGTGCATCCATTATGGAAATCAGTATGGAGAAGCCTCAAAAATATAAAAAAACAACTACTATATGAGCCAGAGAAATCACTGCCGGGCATTTATTGCAAGATAGGTTCATTGCTGCACTATTCACAATAGCCAAGTTATACAAATAGCCCAGATGCCCTATAATAGATGAATGGATCAAGAAAATGTGGGGGGGGAGGGTGCATGTGTGTGCACACATTATAATTATATAAAATTCCATTATATGTACATTATATATGTACAATGGAATTTCATTCAGCCATCAAGTAGAACAAAAGTATGTCATTTGTAGGAAAATGAGTGGAACTGGAAAATATGATACTAAGCAAAGTAAGCCAGGACCAGAAAGACAAAGGGCACCTGTTTCTCTCATATGGGAATCTCAGACCCAAAATACAACCTCCTAGAAAAACACCCACAGGGGCATATACGTATGTATGCAACTAAGCTGACTAAACTGCCGGGCGCCAATGGCTCACACCTGTAATCCTAGCTACTCAGGAGGCTGAGATCTGAGAATCGCAGATCAAAACCAGCAGAAGCAGGACGTCCATGCGACTCCTATCTCCAATTAACCACCAGAACAAGACTCTTATCCCCAATGATTCAGCAAAAACCTAGAAAAGGAGGCATGGATGAAGTAGTACCTATTTCTCCAAAGATAGACAATTGGCCGATGAGCACATGACCAGAGACCAGTATGAGCAGCCATTAGCAAGGGGAATGCACAGCACATGGACATCACAATGGGATGTCCTTCATGTCCCCAGAGTGGCTTCCAGCAAAAGACAGATCATGTTGTCCAAGCAAAAAAAAAATACATGGAGGCCCATGTTTCCACCACTGTAAGAACTAGACAATAGAACAGCTAAGCTACTTCAGGAAAATAACAAACCCTCCAAATGTTTTCTTTTTGTCGAACATGGGACTTAATTCAGGGCCTGGGCACTCTGAGTTTTTCTCACTTAAAGCTAACATTCTACCATGTGAGCCACAGTGTCACTTCCAGTTTTCTAGAGGTTAACTGGAGATAAAGGGCTCATGCACTTTCCCACCCTGGCTGGCTTCAAACCGCAATTCCCCAGATCTCAGCCTCCTGAGAAGCTAAGATTACAGGTGTGAGCCACCAGTCCCTAGCCCCCTCTAAGTGTTAAACAGAGACACCATGAGACCTCCACTCCAAGGCAGATACTGAAGAAAAGGAAATACACACACACACACACACACACACACACACACACACACACACACACACACACAAATTAGCCACAAATGTTCTCCATTAACTAATCAACACGTGAACAAAATGATGTATACAGTGTCCTGTCTAATTAGTGATCAACAAAGCATGGATGCATGCTGCCACTCGAATGAGCCAGGAAAACACTGGGCCAAGGGACAAACCCAACCACAGGAGGCCACAGCAGTGTACATTTCACCATGGGCCATGTCCAAAAAAGGCAGGGCCAGCAGACCAAGAAGTATCAGTGGTCACCCAAGGCTACAAGAAGGAAGAAGTAGTGAGGAACTTCTGAGTGTAGATTTGGGGGAACATGCATATGAAAATGTGTAGAATGTATATTCACAGCTGTGAATACACTCAACTCCACCTTAAGGGGGGAGAATTTTATGATATATAAATTATACCTCAATAAAACTATTCTTTATATGGAATATGCGAAGTACAATTTCTGCCTTTTATTTACTGAGAAATAGATAGTAAAAGAAAACAGGTAAGCTAGGCTCAAGCCTATTATTTTAGCTACTAAGAAGGCTGGTATACATCAGGCGCAGGCACAGGCAAGAAGTCAGAACCTATTTCAAAATATCCTAGCAAAAAGAGCTGGAGGTCTGGCTCAGATGTACAGTGCTCTGAATTCTGTACTGTCAGAAGAAAAAAAATGAAGGGTGAACAGATGTACAGAGAAAATGTAAGGTAAGAAATGAAGCTGGGAGGAATTAGCGCTGTGGCTCAAGTGGTAAAGCACTTACCTTGAGCTGAAGAGCTCAGGGACAGGGCCCAGGCCCAGAGTTCAGGCCCCACAACCAACAAAAAAGAAAAGAAAAGAAAAGAAAAGAAAAAAGAAATGAAGCTGAGAGCCAGGCTCACTTCTGTAATCCTAGCTACTCAGGAGGCTTAGATCTGAGGATTGTGGTTCAAAGCCAGCCCAGGCAGGAAAGTTTGTGAAATTCTTTACTAACTACCAGAAAACCAGAAGGGGTACATAGTGACTCAAAGTGGTAAAGCGCTAACCTTGACAAAAGAATCTCAGGGTCAGCATCCCAGGCCCTGAGTTCAAGTCCCAGAACCTGCACCAAATTTAAAAAAAAAAAAAAAGAATCTTTTGGGAAAGACTGCTGGGTTTTATTTTAGGAGGTTTTCTTCCTTCCCTCCTTCCTTCCTTCCTTCCTTCCTTCCTTCCTTCCTTCTACTCAGATTTCTTTCTGCTAGGGTTTGGGTTTCTTGAATTTGTTTTGAGAATGCAAGGCTGGCACTTTGCTATCTGGGCCATGCCTCTAATCCAGCTTTTTGCTGGAAATAGAGTCTCACAGACATTTCTGCCCAGAGCTGGCTTCAATCCACATGATCCTCCAGGTCTCAGCCTCCTGAGTAGCTAAGATTATGGGAATGAACCACCACCTGGCTAACCTTAAAGCACTCAATAATTGTCCTTAACATTTGTTAGGACACAAAGTCCTTGAAGAATCAGATAAAAAAAACGAAGAGCAATCTTCTAAAAGAGCTACAGATGTGAGTTTAGACTGAACAACTATCCTGGACACCAGCTGAAAAAGCTTTAAGGAAGCTCAGGATGTAGCAGGCGATAGAGCAAAAGGTCCTGAGTTAGAAGATCCCCGGTGCCAGGACCAAAATATAAAAGTAAGAAATGAAGGGCCCAATGACTAAACAAAAATAGGGACTCTTCTGGAATCTATTTCTGAACCAGAAAGGGGCAGGGAAAGCACCAGAGCTGAAGAGCTAGACTCAAGGTAAGATTGTTACAGATGCCCCGGTGTCACAAGGCATGTGTCACAGGAAGAAGGCACCTCAGAAGAGATTCTTCCTCACACGCTAAGCTGCCACAGGAATCTGCCCCAGAGAGGACAACTCCTGTGTAAATGCTCTCAGAACTCAGTAAATTCATTCCAGCCCCCCGGGTACAAAAATGGGGTGCTCAGCTGGTTCCCCAGCTCCTTAAATGACATGGCCATCTATCAAACAGGTGTCTTCTGCTCCGGCCAAGTCTGTAGCTTGTTTTACTCCTAACTGTGTTTATTATAAGCCAGTATCCAGATGTGATGCACTGATAGCTAAAAGAAAGCAAATGGGCTGTCAAGAATGGAAAACCATTCACAGTGCCAAAGGAAATAATAACAAGAAACAGATTATTGAATGTTCACAGACTGAAGTAAAAGAGAGAGGAGAGAGAAAGGAGGAGAAATGAAGTCAGTGCAGATTAAATATGGAGAGTTGTAAGCCAATTATAAAAGATCAAAGTGAACAAGAAGGGAGGAGTAGCCTTATAAGTAACTGAGATAGGAGACCTTGGGAGAAATACGGCCAGAGGCAAATCATTACAGTTTACAGAAAAAGTAATCTAGGGATGAAGTTAGCTTTAGTGAGGAATTCACCAGAGGCCACAATGGGGAGCAACTGCACAGGGACAGAAAACAAAAAGCTCTTTATTTAAAAATAAATTAAATAACTAAAAGCACGTAATTCTAAAGGGAAGAAGAAAGCTGACACATAACACATAGAAAATTACCAATTAAAAAAAAGCCAGCTCCTGAGCCCAGGTTGGATTTCCATGTAGCCAACCCTCTGGGCCAGGAGGTCCTCACTACCCTAATAAAAGAGAAGAGGAGGTAGACGTTGTTTTATCAGTAGAGCAATACCCTTGCTTCATACTGGTACTTGTATAAAAAAAATTCTGAAATTACAGTCAGGCATGGTAGTATATCCTTATAGTCTCTGCTCCTTGCTAAGGTAGAAGGACTACTTGAGCCCAAGAGTTTGAAGACAATATGGTCTATATATATAGCAAGACCCCATAGTTCAAAAGCAAAACAATAACAGTTCAACTCTCCCTTTACTCAAAAACCACTCTCAACCATTAGTAACTCTTATCAGCTTCTCTCAGCTGCTTATACCAATGATACTTTAAGTCTCAGTATCTTTCATTTTTATTTCACACTCTGCTGCTTTTTTTTTGTCAGTCCTGGGGTTTGGGGCACTGTGTCTGAGCTCTTTTGCTCAAGGCTACTGCTTCACCACTTTGAGTCACAGTACCACTTCGGGTTTTCTGGTAGAGTAAAGAGACTCGTGGACTTTCCTGCCCTAGCTGGCTTTGAACCTCAATCCTCAGATCTCAGCCTCCTGAGTAGTTAGGATTATAGGTGTAAGCCACCTGGCTTCATTCTACCATTGTTTTAAAAAGATAATATGCATATATTCTTTCAGTGGCTTTCCATAGTAAGGCTAGGCATCTGAGAAGATGAACTACACTTCAAGGGGCTAGCAGAGTTTAGGAAGGATGACACATAGGAAATACAGTGGATGCTGAAGTCTGGATTAACTCACAGGCATGTGGATTTCAAAGCTGGTAACTTCTTAGGGACACAAACAAGACATCCAAAGCCTCTTTTCTGAGGGCTAGGGACTGAACTGCATGAGGGTCTTGCACATGCTCAGTGCATGCCCTAACACCCAGTTCACACTCCCAGCTTCTCAGCCTTTCACCTGCGCGGTGAGTTAATGCTGCTGGTTTTAGGTTGGTTTTAAGACATAATACTGGGAAGCCACGTACCAGTGGCTTACACCTGAAATCCTAGCTACTCAGGAGGCTGAGATGTGAAGATCACAGTTCAAAGCCAGCCCAGGCCAAAAATAAAAGTCCTTAAGACTCTTAACCTCCAATCAACCAGCACAAAGCCAGAAGTGGAGGTGTAGCTTAAGGGGTACAGTATCAGCTAAGGGACAGTGCCCAGGTTCTGAGCTCAAGTCCCACAACCAGCACATGGTACACACTCCTCTCTCTCTCTCTCTCTCTCTCTCTCTCTCTCTCTCTCTCTCTCTCTCTCTCTCTCTCTCTCTCTCTCTCTCTCTCTCTCTCTCTCTCTCTCTCTCTGTTTCTCTCTCTGCCCCCCCCCTGCCCCAGTCTTCTGGGGACATTGTGTCAAACAGCACAACCAAAAAAACTGCAAAGGACAGTTTAAGATTGATTACACTGGTATGTAAGATCCAGGGTGATTCCTGTCTTTTAGCATTCCTAAATAACATGTGACAAATGACTTTAGTGTGTTTGCTGGTACTGGGATTAAACTCAGGGCCTCACGCTCTCATTCAGCCTTTTCCCTCGTGGCTCGTACGCCACCACCTAAGCAATGCATCCACTTCTAGCTTTGTGCTGCTTAATTGGAGATAAGAAGCTCAGGGACTTTGCTGCCCAAATTGGCTTTGAACTGGGATCCTCAGATTTCAGCCTCCCGAATAGCTAAGGATTACAGGTGTCAGCCATCAGCATCTGACACAAAACTTAAAAGGCGTAAGAATGTACTAGAAGCTTATGGTATAGATGAATTTACACATAAGAAAATGAAACATTAATAACCTCAGTAAGTGCTATTGATAACCTAAGCGCTTACTGACAAGCTGTCTCTTAAGGAAAAGGGACAGAAAAGCAAAGGTGCGCTGGGCACCAGCTGTTTTATTCCCTGCACGTAGAGACAAGCTGTTTGCCTAGTCTCCCAGTTGTGATGATCATGATCTCCACATCTGGGGTCAGGAGGTTTCCTGTAGCGCCTGAGCTCTGGCTACCAGTCAGACATGTTGAGCTGAATCTCAGCTCTGCCACTCAATCCACCTGTAAATCCTCATTACTGGGCCCTCCTTTCTTTATAAATGGAAGAAATAGTCTCTATCATACAGGATTTCTGTAAAGATGAAAGTATAAATAACAAGACAGCCACGAGACTTATCTGACACAAGGAAGACAGTGCAAAACAAAAGAACCATTCACACTGGAATTATTGCTAACACCCGTGGAGATGGCTGGGAATTAAACCAGTTACACACTGGTTTAAGGAGCAAAGGTGAAAGGCCAATGAAGACAGTATGATCCACAGTGGCACGTGAGCCCTCCAATGACAACCTGCGCTTCTTCCTGTCACTCTGGCTCTTGGCAACACCCAGATGTCGAGAATTTCTTTCCGTGGCTTAATTATCCTTATTAGGCCTTGATTCCCCTCCCCTCACCTCCCCCCACCCCTGCTTGTCCAATTTCCCCCTGCTCCTAGATGCAAGCTTTTGTTCTCCATCAAAGTCCTCTCTGCTGCTGTAAATAATCTCTCTCCCTCTTTTATATTACCTTTCAAATATTTATAGACTGTTATTCTCCTTCTCTCCTGGCCATACATCATTTTTTGTTGCCCTTCCTCTCGATTCCCTCTGGTTTATCTACATCTTTTGGAGAAAAACAAAACCCCAGGTGCTTGCTGATGAAGACTGCACCCTCAAAGCGAACAACCCCAAACCCAATATGGCTCCCTATTCAAAGCCACACAAAATTCTTTGATGTGTCGCTCACTCCTTTACTCCTATAACTCATCATTCCACCTTGCAGATAAACATGGAGGGAAAGTGATAAGGGAACTGAACTCTGCCCTCATCAGGGAGATGATGGGGTTCTACAAGGTAGCCGCTCCCAGGATGACTTGCTAGGGACAGTCTCAAATCCCCCTTGAACTGGCTAATGAGTAATTATGGGCACTATACAATGCTTCTACTCATTAATTCCTTACCGGCCTGACACATTCAGTGTCGGTGAATTAATTGAACACTAGTGTCCTTGGAACTCTACTGCTTTCTGGTTTGACTGATTTAAAAAAAAAAAAAATCTAACAGTTTATTTTTCAAATAAGGAGAGGTTTGAAAGTGTTAGCTTTTTTTTTTTTTTTAAGGGAAAACTCCTAAAATTAAACACTTTAATATACTGCCTTCTGGCTGGGCATGGTGGCTCATGCTTGTAATCCTAGCTACCGGGGAAAATAAAAGATTGCCAGTATCTCAGTTTATGGCCAGACTAGGCAAAAAAAGTTTCCAAGATCCCCTATCTCGACTATTAAGTCAGACTCAGTGGGGTACACCTGGCCATAGATCGCAGGATCAGAGTGCAAGATAGCACAGGCACCAACCTGGGCAGGAAAGTCTGTGACACTCTTAGCTCCAATTAACTACCAAAAAGTTACCAGTGGAGCTGTGGCTCAAGTAGTAAAGCACCAGCCTTGAGCAAATATACTCAGGGGACAGTGCCCAGGCCCTGAGTTCAAGCCCCAGGACCAGCACTAATGGGGGAAACAAAAAAGGAAAGAACTTTCCCATAGCTATCTTACACTTGATAGAAAAAAAGGGGGAGGGGCATGTCATCTCTCATGACACAGCTGAGGGCCACAGCCAAGCTAGGACATAAATGACAGAAACTACATACCCATTTCATAAATGAATAAAAACCACAAAGAAATTCAATTCCCTGAATCCAGAATGGGGTAAGGACTTAAACCAGGTCTCTGGACCTTGTATTTTAAGATTATTCCAATGGGATAGAGTTTCCCTCCCCCAGGATAGTTATCAGAATAACAGCCAAACTCTTCTAAGAGGTATCACGATCTTGAAGACCTTTGGTTAAGCTTCTATTACCATGTGCTCTTCTCATGGGCAAAACCAGGCACCACCACATAGTACTAGTAACAACACCTGTTCTACACTTGTGCAGACACTGAGCCATCTTTAGGAAAGCTCAAGGTACGTGAGGTAATGTCTTCATGACTCCATGGCTCTTTCTCTCTCTTTTTTTAACCAGTCCTGGGGCTTGAACTCTGGGCCTGGGCACTGTCCCTGAGTTCCTTTTGCTCAAAGCTAATGCTCTACCACTTGAGCCAGAGCACCACCTCCAGCTTTTTCTGTGATTAACTGGAGATAAGAGACTTATGGATTTTTCCTGCCCGGGCTGGCTTCAAACCACAATCCTCAGATCTCAGCCTCCTGAGTAGCTTGAATTATAGGTGTGAGCCATGGGCACCTGGCTTACTTTTTTGTTCTTATGAGAGAAGAGTCTTACTATATAGACCAGGCTGACCTCAAACACAGATTCATCCTCCTGCCTGAATCTCCTAAGTCAGATTACAGATGTATACCACCATACCCACTTTAGAATATGCCCATCTTTCAGAGGTCCCCATGCTGCTCATGATGCAAAGATACAACCCTTCAGACTCGCCAAGACTCAACACCAACGCAGTCCTGGCAATGCTGTGCAGCTGCTCTCCCTAGGGACTGCCACTGACCATGGCTACCAAAATGATGTCAGATCTTACCTCCACAGACCTCCCAGCCCACTCCTTCCTCCCATCTACCTCCCAACACCCCTCCAAGCAGCTTTCCCCTTAGCTAGGGCAATGGCAGACTCCACATCAATCTTGGTTCCCACTTGGTTTCTTGACCCCCCCTGGCCTTGCACACAGCAGCAGAGAAATCCTTGAGGAAAGTAAATCAGGCAGTGCTGTTCACTGCTTCAACACTCCAGTGATTTTCCATGGCATGCTAATAAAATTCCAACCCCTTCCCTGGCCTACACGCCCTGGCATGATGCAGCCCCCACCGATGCCACCCTACTCACCTGAAGACACTAGCCTACCTGCCTGCTGTCACCTTGCTGCCCCAGCAAGGTGAGTGCGCTTTCCCCACACCCTGCCCAGCCAGGTTGATTACCGCTCAAGACGAGCTAAATTCAGGTTATTCTGCTCAGAGGCCTTCCTTCCTGGATCACACTATTTAAAATGGCTACTGTGCCTTTATCTTTGTTTTCCCTCTTAACTCCACTTCTTTATTTACTGATGTGCATATTTATCAACTGTCTCAGTCTCCTAGAAATATACCGATCCAGGAGATAGATATCTATATACCATACCTAAAGTCTGGCCAAAAGTAGCTGCATGCCGGGTGCCGGTGGCTCACACCTATAATCCTAGCTACTCAGAAGGCTAAGATCTGAGGATGCTGGTTCGAAGCCAGGCAAGAAAGTGCATGGAACTCTTATCTCCAATTAACCACCTAAAAGCCAGACGTGGAGCTAAGGCTCAGTGGTGGAATACTAGCCTTGAGCAAAATAGCTCAGGGACAGCGTGGAGACCCTAAATTCAATCCCTGTGACAAAGAAAGAAAGAAAGAGAGAGAGAGAGAGAGAGAGAGAGAGAGAGAGAGAGAGAGAGAGAGAGAGGGAGGGAGGGAGGGAAGGAGGGAGGGAAGGAGGGAGGGAGGGAGGGAGGGAGGGAGGGAGGGAGGGAGGGAGGGAGAAAGGAAGGAGGGAGAAAGGAAGGAGGGAAGGGGACGGAGGGAGGGAAGAATGGAAGGTGGGTGGCACAATATTTGTTAAATAAATCAAACAGGAAAAATAGAACGGAGGAGCAGAAAGAAGGGAGGAGGAGCTCTTGCTCAAGAAAGCAAACTGGCCAGCAGAGATGAACTCAGTGCAGGTCAGCAAACATGTACTGGTGTTTGATAAATGCCATCTCAACACTAAATTAATGTATATAGTTTATGTAAGACCCCAAAACCTTGATGCAAGAGTTAAGGAAAAAATGTGAAAATATTAAAAATATTAAAAGTCACCTGGAATTTATATTGGATAGCTGAAGCAGTATGTGGGAGATCTTATTGGTAATAAACAGAAAATCTGCTATCACTATAACTCAAAACCAATGATTTCTTTATTATTATTATTATTGTGAAAATACCGTATAGAGGGGTTACAATTACATGGGCAAGATAATAAGTCCATTTCTTATCAAGCATTGTTGCCTCCTTCTTTGTTTCCCCTTCCCATCCCCCATCCCCCCCCCCCCCCCCCCCCCGCTCCGGCCAAAGTTGTAAAGTTCATTTTCGACATAACGACTTGTACATCTCATTGTTGCAATGGGTCCACCTGTATCCCTATTTAAACGATTTGTTTTTTCCCTTCCCCTCCACAAATTATACCAACATCAAATACAGTGAAAGCAGGGCAAGCCAGTTATTTACTATCTCTTTTAAGAGTATCTTAAATGGTTTGGAATTGTTTTTTGTTTTGTTTTGTTTTGTTTTTGGAAAGCATGTTTAGTGGTATCAGAAAATAAACCAGATTAGCAATTATGAAGTCTGACTTCAGAAATAATCAACTCGGTATGAAATGTAATTTGTTCGGCAACCATGACCAATATTTGTGTGAATTTTCACCAGTGAGTTTTTATTTATCAACTGAAAAGACAGAAAAGCAGATATGCACTGTGGGGTTTGTGAAAACTACAAATGGATATCTGAACAACAAAGAACCAGTAAGCTAGGCACTGGTGGCTCAGGCCTAGGGGATCTAAGGATCACAATTTGAAACCAGCCCAGTTGGGAAATTCCATGAGACTCTGACACCCAACAAAGCACCAAAAAAGCCTGAAGTGGAGATGTGGCTCAAGAGGTAGAGCATTATCCTTGAGAACAAAAGCTCAGGGACAGTGCCCAGCCTGAGTTCAAGCCCCAGGCAAACACACAAGCACACTCACACGTGCACACACACACACACACACACACACACACAATTAAGTTTGAAAGAGTGAGCAAATGCAGTCATTATGTTCAATGTACAATATATTTGTAACTTGAGGGTAGGTACTCATAATCTGACTTATGGAACTATAACATCTTTGCACAACTACTTAATAATAAAAATTTTAAGACTTGTTCGAATTTGCTGCAGCCCTCATACACTGATGGTGGAAAGTGGAGACACTTTGGAAAGTAGTATCAACCACAAGGTTACCATTATGAATCTGCCCATTTCCCTCCCTGATAAGAGTAAAACATATATTCATCCCAGACTTTTGCACAAACGTTCACAGCAGATTCAGCCACAATGGCTAAAAAGTTCAGGTAATTTCTATCACCTGATAAATAGAAAACAAAGCATACAGTCCAGCCACACAATGGAATATTAGTTGGTAATAAAGAAATGAATAATGAGCCAGGTGCCAGTCGCTCACGTCTGAAATCCTAGCTACTCCGTAAGCTGAGATCTGAGAATCATAGTTGGAAACCAGCCTGAGCACGAGAAGTTCATGAGATGCTTATCTCCAAATAACCACAAAATGTTGGAAGTAGAGCTGTGGTTCAAGTGGTAGAGTGCTAGTCTTGAGTAAAAATGCTCAGGGATGGCACCCAAATCTTGAGTTCAATTCCCCAGTACTTACACACACACACACACACACACACACACACACACACACACACACACACACACACACACACACACACACACACACACACACACGTAATAACCAAAATATACACACACAAGTAATAACCAAAATAATAAACCCATGTGACAACAGGCTAAAACAAGCCATACCCAATAGGTCCTTATCTCGAAATTAAATGTCTTGAATATGTGAAATGTCTAGAACAAATCTGTAGTGACAGCCATATTAGTGGATGCCTAAAACTAGGATAAGTAGCTAGGAGTGACAGCTAATGGGTAGTTTCCTTAAGGAAAGGCAGTAAAAGCCAATCACTGGTGGATCTTACCTATAATCCTAGCTATTCAGGAGGCTGAGGTCTGAGGATAGCAGTTTGAAACCAACCCAAGAAGCAAAGTCTTGGAAACTCTAATCTCCAATTAATCAGCAAGAAAGTTGGAAGTAGAACTGTGTCTAAAGTGGTAGAATGCCAGCCTTGAGCAAAAACTCTCAGGAACAGCACCCAGGCCTAGAGTTCAAGCCCCAGTACCAGCACAAGAAAAAATTTTAAAAAGGAAAGATTGAGACACTACAGCAACAGGTGATCAAAATGGCCACTACAACCTAACATTTTCTTTCATTTAACCTTAACTCCGATTATTGCTTCAAAAAACCTGGAAATTTCTTAAGACTCTCAAAAGTAAAACTCGGGCATGATTTTATTTGAAAAAACTTAAGAGCATTTCCTATTCTACTTGAAACTGAGAGGTTTTTTTGTTTGTTTGGGTTTTTTTTGTTTTTTGTTTTTTTTGCCAATCCCAGGTCTTGAACTCAGGGTCATACATTCACTTGGCTTTTTCACACAAAGCTGGCACTCTACCATTTGAGACACACCTTCGCTTCTGTTTTTTTTACTAATTAATTGAAGATAAAAGTCTCATGAATTCTTCTGCTCAGGCTGGCTTGAAACCAGGATCCTCAAATCTCAGCCTCCTAAATGGCTAGGATTACAGGTGTAAGCCACTAACACCAGGGTAAAAGCTGACTTAAATCACCTAAGAGTCATATCATGTAGGTAGCCGGAACCTTTCAAAAATAAATTCCCAATCCAACTTAATATAAAATGCTTTTTAACTGTTCATTTTATTATAACACTGTTTTCTTTCCAGTTTTGGGAAGCTGCAAATATAAAAGGTGAAATGTTATTTTAAATGTGAGTAACTCCAAAACAGGGCAAGGTAGGGCAGTAGCAATACTGTGTGATGATAGTGTAGCAGATACATGCTTTGCACACTTGTTCACACTCACAGGAAGCACACCACCAAGACTATGTGCTTGGTGTGTATACCAAGTCATGTATACACCATGACTCCACATGACAACTTAGGTTCATCAACGGTCATGACTGCATTCCTTTGGTGGGAAAATCCAGGCATGAACAGGGGTCCAGGAACACATGAGCCATCTCTGTACCTTCCCTTCCCTTTTGCTGTAAACCTAAAACTACCTTTAAAAAATAAAGTTCTCTTTTTTTGCAAGGTTTTGTGCTTGGTTCAGCTTGCTAGGAGGCTGGGGCTCTACCATTTGAGCCATACCTCCAGCCTGATTTATTTGCTGGTTACTTTGGAGATGGGAGTCTAGTAGACTTCTCTGCCTCAAGCTGGCTTCAAAACTCAGTCCCCCTAAAATCCTACCTCTTGAATAGGTAGGATTATAGACATGAGCCACCGGTGCCCAGCCTAAAGTCTACTTTTCTGCAAACACAAATTCAGTTTCTGTTAGTGGTAAACCCTTCCAATAGACTCTACTTCGTTCCCAACGGCACAGCTCCTGTTTATAACATACTTAAATAAGCAACGGAGACACCCAGGGACCTGTGTTCCCCACCACCCTAAGCCCGCCCCTTTCCCTGGATTGAAACAACTGAAGCAAAGATGTTTGAAGGAGGGATCCCTCCACCAGTAGCCCCAAACCTGAGGGGAAGGGGACTAAAACCTGGCCACTGGGTCTCAGGGGAGGCAGAAGCTGCAAGGGAAAGTCCTAGACGGAGGGAGGTGGCCTGATCTGGGGGAGGGAGGGTGTGCGTGTGGATGGAAGTCCAGGGTGCTGCAGAAGGGAGGGCCAGGGCATGATAACATTCAGGCTCTCACAAAGAACCCGCTTGCAGAACTGGCCGACAATGCAGCCCTTCATCCACTGCTTTTATGCAGAGGAGACACACTATAGGCACGCCACAGCAAATGTACTGGGAAGACTGGTATTCTATGGGGGCATATAAAAAGGGAGAAGGGCATGTCAAATATAAAATTAAAGTAAAAAGGGAGCCCAGATGTTGAATGCCTGCCATTTAAAAATAAACAGCTGTTAACTTCTGAAAAAAAAATAATAAAGCACACGTTAATGCTAAAACTAAACAGATGAAACCAGAACAGAGGTGCTAAAACTTTTCTCCCTCTCACACACACAATTAGCCTCACTCAGAAGACAAGCACCAGTGCAATGTCTTCCAGCCTCAGTGAGGGACTACCGGTCAGTCTTTTGGTCCATCTAACCAGTCTTTCACTAAGGGCTGCAGACAGCATCTTCAGCATCCATTAACTCACTTACCGGCCTTGGCTCTCCAATAAAGGGCACACAGCTTGGTAAATCCAATATCCTTTGAAGTCCCAGAATTCAGTCAATAATCTTGGCAGTAATTCTTACACATTTCTCACCCTTGGCACTTTACGGAGCCAAAAGGAGATAACTAAGAAATGTCAAGGACATACAAATCTACTCAATTTTGCCCAGCTACCCACATAGAAAATGCTAGAGACTCGAGGCAGCAGGTATCAGGAGGCAGGTTAGTAATTGCCACAGATGAAACAACTGGAAGGTCTGACTAGCTCATGACAACTCCTATGACGTATGCTTTTCACTAAATCCTTTCAAATCCAGCCCTTCTATAACTGTACAATGGAATTTTAGACCACTAAAATATGTCATGTTATACTAAATGAAAACAAAACAAAACACCCGATTGCAACAAGTGAGGGCATTAAACGCCTCAGGTGTTAACTATTATGTATGTACATAAGAAGAATAACCTGGTAGCTCACACCTGTAATCCTAGCTACTGAGAAGGCTGAGATTTGACCACCTTAGTTCGAAGCCAGCCTGGGCAGGACAGGCTATAAGATTCTTCTCTCCAACAAACTACTGAGAAATAGCTGGAAGTGGTGGTGTTGTGGCTCAAGTGGTAGACAACACTAGGCCTTGAGCAAAAGAAGCTAAGGGGCAGCTCCCAGGCCCTGAGTTCAAGCCCCAGGACTGGCAAAAAAAGAAAAAAAGGAAAAAAAGAAAAAGGAGAAGAGGAGGAGGAGGAGGAGGAAGAAGAAGAAGGGGGAGAACCAAGGTCTTTCCTAGGAATTACATTTTGCGTTCACTCTAAATGTTTACCATCTACCTAAGTTGACTGTTACTTTGAACGAAATAGCAATAGAAGCCATGTATGTCTAGGAAGGTGACCTCATTTCAGGGCTGTCAGTCTGTCTGGTTTTCTCTTTCTGGCTCTCTACCTCTCTCTTTTTTCCTTTCTCTCTCCTCTTCTGTGTTTTGCAGTTTTATTCTACTGCCGTCTCCATTTCCTGCTGGCTCACAACCTAATTTGGAAGTCATCCCTCCCAAGCCAGAGGTGTGGTGGAAGTCTGTAGTGGATTCACCATCTGTGTACCATCATGTGTGTTCCTGGCCCCCAGAGCTGGGGGAACATCGTTCTGTGGAAATGAGGTGGAGCCTCCCAGAGCCACACTTCAACACCTGTACCCAAGCAAAAGAGCACAACACACACGGACAATAACGGTCTCTTCCCTTCAGGGTATTGATTTTAGCTCAAAGGTATGGCTCTAAGGCAGTCCGCTCCAGAGTCACACAAGGGACCTGATTACATTCTTCTTGAGCTGAACCCTGTCTTTCACGAGACTCCTTCTGTACCCTTCTCAGTGACATTTTCTCATGTTCTGCCATTCCCTCTTTTGTCTTGTGAAGAGCCAAGTTTGGAAACTATATACTAGGTGTATACTGTGAGCAACCAAATGCGCCAAAAAAAGAGAAAGAAAAAAAAAGAAGAGTACCAGCTCAGCTTTTCATTTTTAACTTTATCGTGGTACAGAAGCCACTACAAATGTAAAGAACTTGCAGTCAAAACCTAATGTTGAATGAATGAATTCTGTTAGTCATAGGGCTTGAACTCGGGGCCTGGGCTCCATCCCTGAGCATTTTTGCTCAAAGCTAGTGCTCTACCACTTTGAGTCTCAGTGCCACTTCCTGTTTTCTGGTGGTTTATTGAAAGTAAGAGTTTCTAGACTTTCCTGCCTGTGCTGGCTTTGAACTGTGAGCCTCAGATCTCAGCCTCCTGAGTAGCTAGAATTATAGGCATGAGCCACTGGCTCCCAGCTTGTTTAATAAATTTTTGACATTTCCCCAGCAGAGAGCTAAGCTCTCAGATTAGGAGGGTAAACCACCAGCATTGCACGCTGTCCTGTGTGGCTTAGCTCTTATGGTCAGCACACAGGCTACATTCATTGCATTGCAACTTAGGACGTTTTCAATTTACCCTGGGCTGATCGGGATGTAGTTTCATCCTAAGAGAAAGAGCTCCAGTAACAACACACAGACAAATACACACATACACACACCTACACATACATACCTACCTGTTTTCTTCTGTACAATAACCAAGACTCATGAGATCTTTAAAATCTCCTCTCTTCTTCTTCCTTTTTCTTTCTTTCTTTCTTTTTTTTTTTTTTAACTGATCCTGGGCTTAAACTCTGGATCTGGGTGGTGTCCCTTAGCTTTTCCACTCAAGGCTGGCACTCTACCACTTGAGCCACTAGGCCACTTCTGATTTTTTTGGCAGTTAATTGGAAATAAAGAGTCTCACGGACTTTCATGCCTAAGCTGGCTTCAAGACCCTCAGATCTCAGCCTCTTGGGTAGCTAGGATTACAAGCATTGAGACACCAGTAGCCAGCAACTATGGTTTTATTTCTAAGGAACATCTTACTTATTTCAAATAAAAACGCAGAACATGGGCTGGGAGAGCGCTTGCCTTGCATGCTTGAGGCCCTGGGTTCAATTCCTCAGCACCACATAAGCAAAAAAGAAAAAAGCCGGAAGTGGCACTGTGACCCAAGTGCTAGCCTTGAGCTGAAGAGCTGAGGGACAGCGCCCAGGCCCAGAGTTCAGGCCCCACAACTAGACCCCCCCCAAAAAAAATGCAGAACATACACACACATTTATATAGGCTTCAGTACTATCTTCAGTGTCAGGTATTCACTAGGCTTTTTAAAACGTATCTAAGAGGGAGGGCACTACTGCATTTAACTGCCACGACCCTCAGATCTTTCTCTGGTAGAGTGTGTTATAGAATGTGTATAGAAATGTGTCATTCAGCATGACATCCCTCAGCTGTACGTGGCCACCAAGCACTTCAACTGTGACTAACTCATTGGAGGACTGAGCTCCAGGTCTTTTTTGCAAGATGGAAGCAGATGGATGAATCACAGGCTTTCTAGTTCCACTTGGCCAATCACTTTTCATCACTGCTAAAACTTAGCACCGCCTACCTTACAGAGTGACTTGGGAAGGAAGGGAGGTGAATCAGTGTACACATGAGCCCCTCTGACAGCAATGAGCTCCAGAAAGAACACAAGTCAGCCCAGTACCCCTTCCCATTCCTCCCCAAACTCATTCCACCTTTGACTCCTAGGATTTGACCTGCCCAAACACCCTTCCCAAACAGAAACCTTGTTGGAAAAATAGATGTCCAATTCTAGGAAGCCTCTACCCAAGAGGACCTCAAAAATGGAGTGGAAGACAGAGATGAAATGTGAATGCTTCTGATGCTCTGCAATTCCACTTAACTGTCTCTATTAGAAGCCATGGCTTTCTCCAAAGAAGACATCCAAAAGCGAATCTCCAGAAGTATAATGCTTAAAGAAACTCCTTGAAGCTGGGCACTAGTGACATATACCTGTAATCCCACCTACTCAGAAAACTGTGATCTGAGGATCCTGGTTCAAAGCCAGCCTGACTAGAAAAGTCCATGAAACTCTTTATCTCCAATGATCCAGCAAAAAGCCAGAAGCTGAGTTGTGGCTCAAGTGGCAGAGCACCAGCCTTGAGTGAAAAACCTAAAGGTGAGTGCCCTGGCCCTGACTTGAAGGCCCAATATACCCGAGATGGGGAGAAGGAAGGGAGGGAGACAGGAAGGAAGGAAGGAAGGAAGGAAGGAAGGAAGGAAGGAAGGAAGGAAGGAAGGAAGGAAGGAAGGAAGGAAGGTGATGAGGGAGAAGAGAGGAGGGGAGGGGCAGGGAGGGGAGGGAAGGAGAGGAAGAGGGAGAGGGAGAGAGAAGGAGAGAGAGACAGACAGGAGGAGGGAGGAGGGGAAAAGAAGGAAGGGAAAGGTCCTTGAAGCTCAGGCAGCTTTTATGGCTACAGCCCTTCTTCCTCCCTCATGCTACCCGCCCTCCCCTTCTCTCCCCCCCTCCCTGCCCCTTACCTGAAGCGGCGGCGCTGGCCGGGGCGCTGGCTGGCGCAGGCTGGGAGGAGCTGCTGCTGCTGCTCTCACCCATGAGACACTGGTTGCCCCCGTTGTTCTCTCTCTTGACCAGCAGCTCAGCCGCGCTGGGCAGTGGAATGGGGTGGCTGATGCCCAGTTCTTCCTCCTGTGCCTGCTGCCTTCTCAGGGCCACCTGGGAGCACAGGACAAGGAGTCACCCCCAGCACTACGTGGACCTCACCTGAGCGACTCTGCTAGCACACAGGCACCACGCTTCCTAGTTCTGCAGATGAATGACGGCTGAGCATCCTCACTTGTCTCATTTCTGTGGCCCATTTTGGCCAGGTGATTACGCTATGCAGCCAGAGCAAGAAAATGGTTTAGAACCAGAAGTACCTGTTAAACAAACAAGCCTATCAGTACACCAGAAAGGAAGGGGGACCATCGTGGATCTGTGAAAACTGTGCATCAGCCAAGGGAGAGCTTAAAATCCCAATAGTAAAATTAAGTGTAGTAGTGCACACCTGTAAACCCAGCATTTGGAGCCCGAGGCAGGAGGATCTGGAATTTGAGACCAGCCTGACTACACAGTACTATCAAGGCCAGGATCTGTTACACAGTGAGCCCTATCTCAAAGACAGACAGACAGACAGACAGACACACATACACACACACACACACACACACACACACACACACACACACACACACACACGAAAAGAGGGGAAAGAAGGGAGGAGGATAGAATTGGGACAGAATTGGATCACTCATTCAATCATTCCACACAGAAATACAAGGGCACTGTACTAAGAAGCTGGGCCATCAAAATTAGACTAGAGTCCAAGGTTTTTATGCCTCAAAAGAAGAAAAATGGAGGCAAGCAGGCATGCAACTACAAGACAATAATGGAGAGGCATTATGAAACCCTATAGAAGAAGTTCAGACAGAAATATCACAGAGGCTAGGCTGGGAAGGTGGCTTAGTGGTAGAGTGCTTTCATAGCATGCCTGAAGCCCTGGGTTTGATTCCTTAGTACCACATAAACAGAAAAAGCCAAAAGTGGTGCTGTGGCTCAAGTGGTAGAGTGCTAGCCTTGAGCAAAAGATGCTCAGGGACAGTGCCCAGACCCTGAGTTCAAGTCTCAGGACTGGGAAGGAAGGAAGGAAGGAAGGCAGGAAGGCAGAAGAGAAAGAGAGAAAGAGGGAGGAGGGAGGGAAGGGAAGGAAGGAAAGAAAAGAGACAGGGGGAGAGAGAGGGAGGGAGGGAGGAAGGGATGAAAGGAAGATCAAGAGAGGAGAAGGAGATCAAAAAAAGAAAGGAAGAAGAAAAGAGAGAAAAGAAAGGAAAAGAGAACTATCATTAATATGTAAGAATCAGCCAAGGCAAGATTTAAACAGAACATTGAAGAGTATGTATTGAGGAGGACTTTGACAGGTAGGAGAAAGGGAAAGATCTGCAGGAAAGACAGGGCTGCTTGGGAAACCCTCAAGAGCCCAGGATTCCAGAGCTGGAAGGATGGAGGTGTGGAGAAGCAGATGGCTAGAGGTTAGAGGAGAGGTTATAGAGAAGACCAGGCGACTGGGGCAAGGAAAAAGGGAGAGGAGACGGCTGTGATCTTTTGGTCAGGAATAGAAAGCCACTACTGGGGGAAAAACTTGACATACTTATTAGAAAGTCTTCACTTTATCCTCTTTAAAATAACATTGTTAAAAGTTGAAGGGGGAAAAAGGCTTAAAGAAAATACTAGATGTAGCAAAAGGAGTTTCTACTGAAATTGACCATCAGTGCTCAAGAGAAAAGTGAAAATGTCTGCAGTACCTCAGAGACTCAGAGACAAGCTGAGACTTAGGTAAATTAGAAATGGGACTGTATAATGTTTTAGAAAAACTGTAGTCGAGAGCTAGCTAGTTAGGTTGAAGATAATTTTTACTTTCATAAGCAAAGGGGTCTTCAACTAAAAAATCAAGTAATAAACTCAAGCAATTATTCAAGACTATGGAAGTGAAGCTGTGGCTCAAGTGGTAGAGCATCATCAGTCTTGAAAGAAAAAACAAAGTAAGGGACAGCACCTAGACCCTGAGTTCAAGCCCCCAAACTGACATACTGGCGCGCGCGCGCGCACACACACACACACACACACACACGCACACACAACTTAAAAAATACTTAATTCTTCATTTTTTTCTGTGTTTAACCAAGAGGCTTTAAAACAAAGTATTAATGACTTTGACCAGAAGTTCAAACACTAAAGTATACCCCGACTCACACAAACTTCATATACACACAAAACGCACAAGTTCTGCCATAAATTCAAAACATTGATTATTCAAAGGTTAGAAAAGTTTATTTAAACAAAAAGAGGGCAGTTGGTTAAAAATCAATTGTTTTATGTGCAAGATCAATTTCAGGCTACTTTAGGGTGATTAAAAAGTAGTTGTGTGGATTTTTATGGGTTTTGTGTCTGTGTGTGACTTAGCCCAGCTATGTTATTTTAAATGTGGACTTTTTAAGGGTTCATCTAACACAAGTACAAAACTTAGGGTTTGTGGGAAATCCTCCAGTGTCACAAGTAAAAAACAACCTTGAGTTGTTCTCATTTCAGCAGTCTCTTCAAAGTTTGTCCCCTTAGTAAATCAAGATTATTTAAAATTAATGTTAACTCTAGACCAAACATTTTATTACAATTTGTGGAAAATTCCATCCTGTTAATACGGTTCACATTACACACAAACGCCAACTCCTGTGTTCATAGTATTTCTTATCTACCAGTTTAAGTCAGAAGTTCCTCCTGTTTGTTTTAAGTACTCTAAATGTGTCAAGTTCTAATGTGACATCAGTGTATTTTTTTTCTTACTATTATCCAGGCTGAAACCTATGAAGGAACTGGAGAAACTGATTTTTTTGACTGCCCTTCCAATATGCGTATGTGATTTAAAAGCACCTTTTTAAAAACCGATGCATGTGCAAAGAATAGAATCTCTAAGCCTCTGTGCAGCTCTATCCACCCGCTAAAGTCACCCCCAAAAGAAGATATTCACACAGTCCTGATCCCAAGTTGAACATGGCTAACAAACTATTCCTTCAGTTATCTTTTCTTGTTATAGATCCCGTCTCAAAAAGAGAAAGCTGCTTTTAGCAGGAAAGAACGCACATCACAGCCTTCTTTATTTAAAAAAAAAATCATTTTTTAGAATAACCAGGGCATGAACTATCCCCATGAAGAGGCCAAATTACTAGCCAGCTGGTTCAAGCGATGAAAAACAAAAGCGGACCCAAACTTCAAACCTGCCCACGTCCCCAGCGCGTGCAAACCTTTCTTTATTGCAGTGACTGCAGGCTTTATCTTTAAGATATACATTTATTGCAAACATGCTGTACGGAGGGGTTACAGGCACACGGAGCAGGGAAATGAGTGCATTTCGTAGCGGGCTGCAGACTTTTAAACGCCAATAAGTCCAAGGCGCTCAAAATGGCCGGGACGCCAAATGCGCCCCAGGCCGCGCCCCGCTGCGCCCGCGCGCTTCACCCGCGCCCACCGCGGCCTGTCCCAACCGCCCGCCACCGGGCTCAGCGCAGCAGACCTCCCTCCCTCCACCCAGGCCCGGCAGCCCACGGATCCCCAAGAGTCCGCCTTATCTAATAAATGCAGCTCAGCAGAAGGAGGGGGGCATCAGGCACCCCGAAAGTCTCGGATTTATAAACGGGATTGGGAATCCAGGGCCCCCACTCCGTGCCACCCGCTCCAGCAGAGCCGACCGCCCCCTCTCAGAGGCAAAGGGGCAGGGGTAGGATGTGGGGGGGACTTCCGTAGGCGCGGACCCCGCAACTCTTCCCACTTCTGACCCAGGGTCAGAAATCGTGGGAACTCCTGGAAGGGGAGAACCCCGCAATGCTCTGCTTGGCCAACGGGGAGCGCGAGCGAGACGCGGGGACAGGGGGTCAGCCCAGCGACCCCCGCGATTCTGCTCGTGGAACTCCCCATCCTAAGAACGACCCCACCCCGCAGCTTTGCGGGAAGGTGGGGTTGGAGCGCGCGGGGGACCCGGAGCCGCGCGCCCTCGGCCAATCTTTCCCGGACAGACTGCTCCTTCGTAGTGCGTGCGAACCCCGAAACGCTCCTAGAAATGGAGACCCGGGATCCCGACTGGGGGAAACCCCGCATCGTTTACCCCGAGGACGGACGGGCGGGCGGGCGGGAACCGGGACCCGTCCGCACCCACGTGGCTGGGAAAAGCCTTGGCCCGAGCGCGCGCGCCCGGCGACGGCAGGCCGACCCCGCCGCGTCCCTCCCCGGCCCGGGCCCCAGGGATCCCCGACGCCCGGGCGCCCCCCGACCCCCGCCACTCACCTGCGCGGCCATCACGCGCTGCCTCTCGGCGATCAGGTTGCATTTCTTGCACTGGCAATCCCGCCACATGCAGAAGCGCTTGTGGCCCTTGAGCGGCGACGCGTAGCCGTGATTCCGGCAGCGCGCGCACTTGGGCAGCCGCGGCGATTTCTTGCTCCCGGAGCCCACGCCCGACGCCCCGGAGCCCGAGCCGCCGCCGCCGCCCCCGGCCGCGGCGAGCAGCGCCCCGGAGCCTTTGCTGTAGCCGCCCGCTTTGCCCTGCGGCGGGGCCCCGGGGGCGTGCGGCGTCTCCGACGGGGCCGACGGTTTGCTGAACGTATCCTCGTTGGGCATGGTGCGCCCCTTCTTTACAAAACAAACAAAAACAAGAGCGCCAAGCCTCTTTTCGGGGGTGCCGGTCGCGCTTGGAACAGGGGGGGGAAACACCACCCAACTGACCGAGAAGGAGGACGCGAAGGAGGAGGAGGTGCCGGGAGGCGTGCGCGCCGCCGCCGGAGGTGCGGCCGGAGTGGCGAGGTCGGGGACACGCAGCGTCGGGGTGGGGGTGGGGTGGGGGGGTTGTGTCCTTTTTTTTTTTTTTTTTTTTTTTTTTGGCGCGCGCGGCCACAGAACTTTTGGATACTTTTCCCGAACGTTCCCCGGGGATTGCAGAGGCGGGAGACTGCGCGGCCACGCCCCCCCCGTCCTCTCCCCACCCCCCACCCCAACTCCAGTTGGGCTCTGTCTCGCTCTCGGGGGGGGGTCCTGTTGCTACTTTTACACCACAGCTGCTGGCAGACATCCCCGCGGGGGGCCGGGGGGCGCTGGCTGATGGTGGGTGGCTGCAAATGCGCGCGCGCAAGGTGCAAGAGCCGGAGACCCCCACCCCCACCCCCACCCATCCTCACCCCCTCCCCCCAACACACACACACCCTGCTAGAACTCCGTGTACCCTGGAATGCTGGCCTCCCCAGGGCGCGGGAGTCTGGCACGCACGCCCGCTGTGGCGGGGCGATGGGGGCGCAGACCACCCAATGGGGGCGTCTAGCTCCCTTCCCCCTCCACACCCGCCCATCTCCACGTTCCCTAGACGTTGGCCAGCAGGCAACTGGGAAAGTGGTTTTCTTTTCTCGTGTGGAATTTAAGTGGAAAATAAGCCCTCCCTCCCACCCCTAAAATAAAAGTCAAAGGATTAGGGGTTTAGTGCCTCCTATTTATCCTCCTCCGTGCACCTGTGTTCGTCTGCTGGCAATATTTTCTACCTCCTAAACTCCAAGTGATTTTTTTCCAGCCCCGCAAACACATAGTTACTTCTCTGTGCAGGTGCACACCGCGCCTTTGCCTCTTAGAGTCCGCAGGCATGTGCAACTCCGGGGTTTAACGAACTGACTTTGGAGCATGGGGTAGTGAGGGCGCACATGTAATTCCAGCCCAGGGAAGCAGAGGCAGGAGGGTCTCTGGTAAAGAAACCCGGTAAACAAAACAGCACACCCTGAATTTCGGCGAGGGATTACAGAGATAGAGACATTTATTAAAATCCATTCTGTTTTTCTGTGCACAAATGAATGAAGCTGCAACTTCTACCCCAGATAGTCATAGTATATACGCTTGGGGGGGGAGGGTCCCACAGGGGCCCACCCTGACCCCCCCCCCAACACACACACAAGCCAGGTCTGTCTCCTCTCCCTAAGAGTGCACAGCAGATCCATCCCCAAGCCTACAGACTCATCTGCACAGCCACAAGCCTCCTCACACCCAGCCTTTACCTCAAGCCTGAATCCCTGCCCCAAGTTTGTTCAGGATTTGAGCCCCAGGCTTCTGCATTGTTTTCTACTTGGAAAACAAAAAAATTGAAGACCTCAAGCAAGTCTTAGAGCACTTGGAATGCTGTTCCAAGGCTTTGCTTAGCCTTTTTTTTTTTTTTTTTTTTTAATGTTGTTACTAGGGCTTCAACTCAGAGCTTGGGTCCTGTCCCTTAGCTTTTTTGCTCAAGGCTGGCATTCTTTCCACTTGTACCACAGTTCTACTTATGGCTTTTCAGTGTTTAATAATTGGAGATAAGCGTCTCATGGACTTTTCTGCCAATGCTGACTTTAAACTGGGATCTTCAGATCTTAGCCTTGTGAGTAGCTAAGATACAGGCTTGAGACACAAACCTTAGACTCTTCTATCTACGAGCTTAGTTAGTCTCCTTATTCACCTCCACAAGCCTCTGTTCATTGTTATTTCTCTTAACCTTGTAATGACAATTGTCCTACTAGGGCTTTTTTTCTTACCCCCTCATCCTCCCACCCCTGCTTTTCATCAACCTGGATATTTGCCTTCTACATTCTGGACTACAGCTTTAGGAGTTCTCCAAAAGTAGCTTGGGAGAGCTGTACACTGGCAGGCTCTTTCATTGGTTTGCCTCATTCAGCACAAATCTGCCTTTCCCCTTTTGTTCTTGAGGTCCCTCCCATAGACGCCTTTCTTTCAGCGTGGATTTTCTCCATTAGTGTTTATCGTCTCCAAAATATTTCCCTAAAAAGCTACTGCTTAACATAATACCTCACACCCTACCCATGAAGCCAGTGAAGCATTATTCCTGAACATCAGAATGCAACTAGCCATACATCTTAAAACCTCTTCAGGGGTAACCCCTATTTTCTGCTGACATATCCTATCTCTTAAATCCTCTCATTAATATATATATATATATATATATTGCTAGATACCAGTGGCTCATGTGTGTAATCCTACCTACTCAAGAGGCTGAGATCTGAGGATCACAGTTCAAAAACAGCCCAGGCAGGAAAGTCCATGAGACTCATCTCCAATAAACTACTCAGAAAAAGCCAGAAGTGGTACTATGGCTCAAATGGTAGAGTGCTACCCTTGAGCACAAAGAGGCTCAGGGGCAGCACCTAGGCCCTGAGTTTAAGTCCCAGGACAGGCATGCATATACACATATATATCACATACACATATATATATACATACATACATACATATCAGTTGATATTGGCCTTTTTAACCAGCTTAAACTGAGGACCTTATGCTTTCACTTAGTCTATAGTCATGCTGTTGATGCTCTACCACTTGGGCCACACCTCCAGTCAGCTTTTTGCCATTTATCTGGAGATGGACTGTGGAAAATGTTTCTGCCTGGGCTGGCTTTGAACTGCAATCCTCTTGAATAATGAGGATTATATGAGTCACCAGAGCCAGGTCACTGTTTGCTTTTTTAAAAAATTGACACTTTAGTGCCGGGCACTGGTGGCTCACGCCTGTAATCCTAGCTACTCAGGAGGCTGAGATCTGAGGATCGAGGTTCAAAACCAGCCTGAGCAGGAAAGACCGTGAGACTTCAATCTCCAATAACCACCAAAAAACCGGAAGTGGCGCTGTAGCTCAAGTGGTAGAGCGCTCGCCTTGAGCTGAAGAGCTGAGGGCTAGCGCCCAAGCCCAGAGTTCAAGCCCCACAACCAACACACACACACACAAAAATATTGACACTTTAACATATAAACAAGCTGGTGTAGATCCAAGACCCAGTCCACTTGTAGAAAACAAAATTGATGCCACACATGGCTCAAGCCTGGTGTTTGTAAAGCAGAGATCAGAAGGAACATGCTTCAAGACCAGCTCAGGAAAATCTTTCAGGAGACTCCAGCTTCACTAATGATGTGGCCCAATGGCACAAACCTATCATCCTAGGGACACAGGGAAGCACAAAGAGGAAGAATAAGTCCAGGTAGACCCAGGCAGAAAACCAGACCTTATCTCAAAAAAATCACAAATCCAACTGGGAGAGAGCAAGGGAAGGGGTGACATGGTCCAAAAAGGAATTGTTGGGATCTGGCTTGTTTGATTATTTTTGTACAGTAGTGGGGTTTGACCTCAGGTTTTTGTACGTTCTAGGCAAATGCTCTACCACTAAAGGCATGCCGCCAGACTTTTCTTGAGCTGGTCTTTTGTTGTGGGGCCTGAACTCTGGGCCTGGGCGCTGTCCCTCAGCTCTTCAGCTCAATGCTAGCGCTCTACCACTTGAGCCACAGTGCCACTTCTGGCTTTTTTCTGCTTATGTGGTGCTAAGGAATTGAACCCAGGGCCTCATGCATGCAAGACAAGCACTCTGCCACTGAGCCACCTTCGCAGCGCCAAGCTGGTCATTTTTGAGAGAATGTCTTGCTTCTTGCCTGGCACAAGATCCACCTATTTTAGGCTTCCTGTTGTCTTGTGATGATGTACGTAGTTGTGCATCCAGCTCATGAACTTTTCTACCCAGGGTGGCATCAAACTGATTCTCTGAACCTCATTCGCCCCTCACAAGTAGGTAAGATTATAGGTATGAGTCACCAGTGCTCAGCCTCACTAAATGTTTTGAACCCATAAGTCTCCTTTCTTCCTGTTCCTCTTTCCAGAAACCAAAAGCCAAAAAGGTAAGAACCAAAGGATAATATAGAGAGATTGGTAAACAAATACTTCCAAAAATACACTGGTAAGTGAGGAGAAAAGACCAGTCCTAAAACAAGTCTTAAAAGTAGCTAAATATAGCCAGTACTGGTGTCTCATCCCTGTAATCTTAGCTACTCAGGAAGCTGAGATCTGTGGATCACAGTTCAAAGCCAGACTGGGCAGGAAAATCCTTGAACCTCTTATCTCTAATTAACCACCAGAAAATCAGAAATGGAGTTGTGACTCAAAGTGGTAGAGCACTAACCTTGAGTAAAAGATCTCAGGGACAGCACCCAGGCCCTGAGTTCAAGCCACGTAACCAAGAAACAAACAAAAAAAAAGTAGCTAACTATGTCTTAGATAACTTCTTAAGACCAAAGCACAGATGATGAAAGAAAAAAAAAAAAAAACTAATTGGACTCCAGTGGCTCATGCCTATAATCCTAGCTACCAATAGTCTGAGATCTGGACAATTGAAATTTGAGGACAGCTTGGGCAGAAAAGTTCTCAAGACTTTAATCTCCAAAAGAACAAAAAGCCAGGCTGGAGGCATGGCTCAAATGTTTGAATGCCAGCCTAGTAACCAAGATGAGTAAGCATGAGGCCAAGTTCAAATCCCAGTATCACAAAAAGGAAGGGAGGGAAAGAGAAAGGGAGAGGGTAAGCGGGTGGCTTACTCCTGTTATCCTAGCTACTCAGAAGGCTGAATCCTCACTGAGAATTGTGGTACCATACCAGCATAAACAAACCTAAGATTAGACTAGTACTCTAGGCTAGTGCTCTACCACTTGAGCCATAGTACCACTTCCGGTTTTCTGGTGGTTCATTGGAGATAAGAGTCTCCTGGACTTTCCTGCCTGGGCTGACTTTGAACTGCGATCCTCAGATCTCAGCCTCGTAAGTAGCTAGGATTACAGGCTTGAGCCACCAAGCCAAGCTAAGATTAGACTCTTATCTCTCTTCCAGCAAAAGAAGTAGAAGTGAAGCTGTGGTTCAAGTGGTAGAGCTGCAGCCTTGGGCAACAAAGCCAAGTGAGAACAAAGGCTCTGAGTTTAAAGCCCCAGGACTAGCTCAAAGACTAAGAGAGATGGGTAGGGAATGTGGCTTAGTGGTAGAGTGCTTGCCTAGGATGCATGAAGCCCTGGGTTTGATTCCTCAGTGCCACATAAACAGAAAAAGTGGGGGATAGCACTGTGGTTCAAGTGGTAGAGTGCTAGCCCTGAGCAAAAGAAGTCAGGGTCAGTGCCCAGGCCCTAAGTCCAAGCCCCAGGATGGGCAAAAGAGAGGGAGGGGGAGATAAAGAAGAATATTCAGCAGTCCAGTATATAATAATATGTCTGTTGTTGCTATTTCCATATTGGAAAGAAAATTATGGGGAGTGTGCAGGGATTCTGTACCACACAGCTCCTCCATGTGGAAGGACCTGTGGGAAGGGAGAGCTGTTGTCTGTGGAAATTAGGTTTTGCCCAGATCTTTGGACAACACAAGTCAAGGGAAAATTCTGACCGTACACATGAAGCGAGTTGCTACAGGACTCTACCTATTCCACTCCCAATGGCAGGTGTGCAGTTCTGCACCAGCAGAGATCAAGGAAGAGGTGGCACTCGTGGCTCTGAGCATCTAATGAGGAGGTCAGCGAATGAGATGAAAGAGGAGCCGGCCATCACAGGGGACCTCGAGGAGGCAGAAGGAGAAAACAAGCCCTTCAGGGTCATGGGAATAATGGATGAAAGACTGCAGGTTGGAGGAGAGGACCAGACATGCCAGTCTGGAACAGAAGAGTCAAGCTGGAGCCCAGCAGGAGATAAGGTTGGAAAGATAGCACAGGCACCTTGTCTGCCAGTGGGACATTTGGCCTGTGTCCTAGTATAGGCAAATGGAGAGTGATGGAGGCTTTGTCCTTGAGCTGTTGAAGGCTCTGCCAATCACGGTGCGGTTTGAACAAACCACTTAGTGTATTAGAGGGTTCTTCTGTCCTGTGGGAACGATAATCTCACAGGGGTTAGAGATGCTTGAAAAATGCCCAGTAGGATGCCTGCTGCATGGAAACTGTTTGATCATTTGTCAGGAGCGCTTCAATGTGGACTGTGGCTTTGATTGCAGGAGCAGGAGTAATTCAAAGGTAGACTCTGCTGGCAGTGACCCAGGTGTCCAGGAAGATGGCTGTGACTGAGGAGGCAACACTGAAGGCTCATTGGCAGTCACTTTCCTCCACACCTCGGTATTCCTACAGGTACCTACATTGACGGAGGACAGAAGTCAGCATCCTGCATGGCATGGTAGTGAGAGATGGCCTTGCAGCCTGAGTTGAAAGCCCAGCTTTGCCACTTCCTCCCTCCAAACATGCACCTGCTCCTCGTCTGAGAATTACTGTGAGGATCACAGACTGGCATACATAAGAAAACAGCGGTGTCTTTGAGAGAGTGACCACCACCACCGAACAGTCATCCCATCATTTGGGGATTATGTGAGCAGATGCAGGGGTGGGAGGGGGGGTGGGGAGTGTTTTGGCAGTAGTTTGAACTCGGAGCCTCATGCTTGCTAGGCAGGTACTCTACCACTTGAGCCGTGTCTCCAGTCCAGTCTTTTTTATTTATTTTTTTTCAAGTAGGGTCTTGCCTTTGTACCTAAAGCCTGACTCAGATTAAGATTCTCCTACCTATATGCCTTCCACATGGCTAGAAACACAGGCACAGGGCATCAAGTCTGGTTTGTTTAAATGAGATCTTACTTGTCACTCAAGGTAGAGCTGTCACTGTACAATGACTTTCCAATAATCAGTAGTGTCCTTGGGTGCTAGTATCCAAAAATCTAATTCTATTGATTCTTTTCTATTTAAGTACAGATTATTTCTAACTTTTTTTTTTCCAATAAAAGCTGTTAACATATAGGTTTTAACCAGGTGACCTTCAGTTCTCAGCCTCCTGAGTAGCCAGGATTATAGGTATGAGCTGACAATCTGGTATTTAAAAATACTGATTTTTGACCCAGTGGTGGTGATTAGTTCGTGCCTTTCATTGGAAGGGTTAAATTTCCAGGCCTTCCTGAGCAGAAAAACCCAAGAGATTTCATCTCCATGAAGGGAAGCTGGCTGAAGTGTAGGCTTGTGATCCTAGCAATGATTTGGAGCCCAAATTAGGTAGATTTCCTTTTAACTGATGCCTGGGCACAGGAGACAAGACCTTAGAAATAATCAGTGAAAAACTGGACTGGAGGTGTAATTCAGCTGTGTGGAACATGAGGCCCTGGGGAAGGAGGGACACAGAACAACAACTGATTTTAAAGTATTTGGGTAGCACGCCCAAGGCCCTGGAGTCAATTCCCAGTACCCCCCACCCCCACACACAGTTATTTTACAAAGTTGAATTTGATGGGGAAAAATAGTAACAACATGCATTTGTTGTTTAATATTTATGAAAAGCAAACAAATGTCAAATTGTTATTTTCTGTTTTAACTTATAAATTCTTTATCTTAACTGGCTATTGTATAAATAAAGATAATCTTCATTTATTTGTTTATTTATGTGCAGGTCCTGGGGGCTTGAACTCAGGGTGCTGTCGCTGAGGTTTTTCTGCTCAAGGCTAGTGCTATCCACTTGAGACATAACTCCACTTCTAGCTTTTCAGTAGTGAACTACAGATAAGAGTCTCACTGACTTTCTTACTCAGACTGGCTCCCAAACCTAAACTGCTGGGTACCAGTGGCTCATGTCTGTTAGCTACTAGGAGGCTGAAATCTGAGGATCACAGTCTGAAGCCAGCCCAAGCAGGGAAATCCATGAGACTCTTATATCCAATGAACTACAAAAATTGGGAAGTAGAGCTATGCCTTGAGCAAAAGAACTCAGGGACAATGCCTGGGCCCAGAGTTCAAGCCCTATTACTTGTATAAAAACCAAAACCAGATAAATGTAAAAATCTATCTCAAATTACCACCTAGCCATTTAAATACTTTGTTACACAACTGATGATCTGATAAATTGAGATCTCTCATGGATCTTCCTTTGCCTTCAGTTGGTAAGACACTGACAATAAATCCTGAAATAAAATTTCACTGAAGTCTCAGTGTGATTAGAAGTTAAAGTATGTGGTCCAGGAGCAGAGCTACAACTTTGTATATGCAATAACCACTGTCTTGCTGACTTCTGAGCTCACTAACAAAAATGAGAACAAGACAGGCTAGCAGAGCTTATACTGGGAGGATTAATAAAATTATCAGCATACCTGTATTTTTCACTCTAGTCATCTTTCATGGGGTAGAAGATTGGAATGGCAAAATGAATCTTTTGGGACTAAGAGTTAAAAAAAATTAAAATCTTAAGTAGAAGCATCAATGTTAGCTATTAAATATTTTATCACTTAAAAAAAATTTAAACAGCCGGGCACCAGTGGCTCAGCCCTATAATCTTAGCTACTTGGAAGGCTGAGATCTGAAGATTAGGGGTTCAAAGCCAGCCTGGGCAGCAAAGTCCGTGAGACTCTAATCTCCAATAAACCACCAGAAAAACCAGAAGTGGCACTATGGCTCAAGTGGTAGAGTGTTTGCCTGAAAAGCAAGTGGTAGAGCTGAAGAGCTGAGGGACAGCACCCGGGCCCAGAGTTCAAGCCCCACAACCGACAAAAAGAAAAAAAAATTAAACAAAGAAGGCCTGGTCAGGCTTTTACTTTACCAACTTCAGTAGGTTTTAGAGATGTGTTATAAAAATGAAAAATTGCCCAAATATGAAAGAAAGAACAGTAGAACTGAGATGCAAAATAGAGCGAATGCGCAAGGTATTTGATGCCAATAATTACATGGTCACTGTAATTATTGGCACAAATTGTTTAAAAACTGCCTCCAACTACAGAATGACACGTTCAATTGTATTTACTTTTCATCTTTCTATGCCACTGCGGATAAATATTGCTTGAGTGGATTACATAAAGAAGTTGGTTGCCATGATCTTTGAAAGGTCAAATGTAGAGGACGGAGAGGTAAACATTTGATAGCTCTCAGTGACTGTTCAGTTCAAGCGCAGGATTCAAAGCCAGGTGAACTGGCAGCCACAGGCAGGTGAGGAGCTTAAAAAACAGGGTTGGGCCAGGGCCGGAAAAACCAGGCCTTCTGGGACAGCAGTAATTGGGATAGTTTATTCTGATCTTTAAGTTACTTGTACAAAGGAGTTGCCATTCAACAAAGTGGTATATACATACAGTGGCAACTGAGTAGGTTTTATTACTGTGTTAGTCCTGGGGCTTGAACTCAGGGCCTCAAGCTCTCGTTTCCACTGAAGGCCACGGATGAGGACATTCCTGTAGCCCTCCCCCAATTTTCATCCCTGGTGTGGCCCCCCCAACATTCTGTGTCTTCATCAGCAGCAACAGAGATTCTACCTCCACAAACTCAGGAAAGGGTAGAAGCTTCCAGAAGCTTTATTCAGACAGGGTTGGTACATTAATATTTACGAATCCTGGTCTTGCTTGATTGCTTGGTTAATTGATAAATTGCTTGATAATTGATTGATTCAGAGACAGAGTCCCTATGTAGCCCAGGCTAGCCTAGAACTTGAGATGTCCCTGCTTCTACCTCCCTGGGCGCTGGGATTTACCATCATGCCAGTCCTGGCCGGTCTGGGTCAAAGCTGGAGACACTGAAGAAGGAATCACCAGTGCCATGAATCCAGACACTGCGGTCTGCAAAGTATAAGCTGTTCATTCCACATCCAGAGAACCCCACGCAAACAAAGCGAGTTCAGCTGGGGCTCTCCTAAGCCCCCAGCCAAGTTGGCTCACTAGGCCAGCCCACGTGGGTCGGGCAGGGGTCCCCGGTGGGGGAAGGGGGTCGCCCCCGCCCTGCCCTTTTCTGCCCTAATTTCCTGTTTGGAAACCCCACCGCCTCCCTCCGTAGTGATTGACAGCTACTGAGTTTCTGCCCAGGCTGAGAAGTCAGCAGTCTGCACGTGGGAGCAGGGGCTTGGGTGTGGAGGAGGGGAGAGAAGGGTAGGGAAGGAAGAGATGGGGGGAGGGGGCTGGTGGGGGTGGGGAGCATCCGATCTGAACACCCAGAGGTTGCTGTAGCCTTTGAAGCAGGGCTCTTGTTGGAAATGCATAAATATATTCATGGCTTACACTCGATATTTGATTGTAATCAGGAACTCTAATTTTACTTGCTGAATGTGACCCTGCTCTGTGTGTGTGTGTGTGTGTGTGTGTGTGTGTGTGTGTGTGTGTGTGTGTGTGTGTGTGTACAGCGAGTGTGGACTGTGTGGTCAGGGCCTTGCAAATGCTAGCTTTGCATTAAAGGGTATAGACACCCTTTAAGACCTGGGAGATGCTATGTTCCCAAAGCTTCCTAGAAGTACAAAAAAAAGAACCACTTCGGCTAGGGGGTCTATTAATTACCATTTGAGTTTGTCTGCCCCAAGAGTTAAGCAAGTGTTTAAGCCAGGCTGGTGACTCTTACCTATAATCCTAGCTACTCAGAAGGCTAAGATCTAAAGATAGCCGTTTAATGCCAGCCCTGCAGGAAAGTCTGTGAGATTCTTATCTCCAATTACACACCAAAAAAAGGGAGGAAGTGGAGCTGGTGGTAGAGTACTAACCTTGAGTGCAAAAAGCTCAGGGACAGCATCCAGGTCTTGAGTTCAAGTCCCAGAACAGGCACACACACACACACACACACACACACACACACACACACACACACACACACACACACACACACACACACACGCTTTTTACATGTTTATATGGTTTAAAGAAAATGAAAAGCCAAATATTTGGGGACGTATGAAGATAGGACATTTGAGTTTCAGGATCCATAATGTATTGGAACATAGCCACACCTACTCTACCATTGGTGGCTATTTGGGAAAAGCCAGGCCTGAATTCAGAAGGAGGCCTTTACCTAAACTGTGTGACCCTCTGCTATAGACTCCTATGTGGTTTCTGAGACTCCTAGCTAACTCTGAAATAAAGATAAATAGGCCAGAACTGGCCTCGGTTGCAATTCATGCTCCTTGAAGTAGCCAGAATAATAAGCAAGTGCTACCACATCCAGCTTTTTCTGTTGAGCTGGGGTCTCTTAAACAATTTGTCCCTGGGTCTAGACTGGAACCATAGTTCTCGAAATCTCTGTCCCCTGAGTAGCTGGGATGACAATTACGTGGCACTTGTGCCCAGATTGGGCACTTTCTACATTCACTCATTTATGGTCACTGCTCTTGACAAAGACCCGATCAGCCCCAGTTTCCAGGTAAAGACTGAGAGAGTTGCCCAGTCGAAAATGAAGAATAGTAAGAGTTGGATCCAGGCTCACCTTCTCATCTCCTCTCCTACTGGCATTTCTTGGTCTGGCATCACTTGCTTGGTTGATGTTGTACCATTTGAGCCAGGCAGGTTGGCCTTGAACCTCTGGATCTCAGCCTCCTGAGTTAGCTGGGATTACAGGCGTGAACCATGAGAACTTGGCTCAGGCCTCACTATATACTAGAAAGATCCCATTATCCATCTTTTATCCCTCGGTGGCAGCAGTAGCTGGACACATGGAGCCCTAGCACTTGAGAGGCTGAGGCAGGAAAAACTTGAGTTCTTTGAGGTCAGCCTGGGCTACAGAACAAAACCCTATCTCAAATCCTTCCTCCCCTGCTAAAAGTAGTGACAATTGGGGGACAAGTAGAACTGGGACATAGGGTTTCCTGGGGTCCTGGGACTAATCTCAGATATGTGCTTGAAGGATGATAGCAACTTCATTGTGCTGATCTACTGTGAACATTCTAGAAGTCACACCAAGCAAAAGATAGGGGCAAGGAATGAGGTGGTAAGTAGGGCATGGATTATCAATACAAAGATAATAGAGGGGAGAAGAAGGAGAGTCCTGCTCACAGAGGAGAGCTGACTTGGGTCAAAGGAAGTAGCCCTGGAGCTGGTCTTTTGGACACAAAAATGAGGAGTTGTAAAGTCTACAAAAGTCAGACTGGGCTCATTCCTAACTGTATCGGAAATGCCTAGACTGAAGCCCATTCTGACCAAGGTGCTTATTAGTATTTGTTGAATATGAGTGAATTTTAAAACATATATAATTAAATATTATTAAAAACATTTTATTAATAAAATATATACTACTTTTATACTTTATAAATTATATATACTATATATGAAACTATATATTTTATACAAGTATATATTATATATTTATACAAGTATATCTTTTATACAGGTATATATTGCATAAAAAATATATATACATACATATATATATATATATACTATATATATATACTATATATATATATATATATATATATATAATATATATAGTCAGTTGTGAGGCTTGAATTCAGGGCCTAGGTTCTGTCCCTGAGCTCTTTTGTCCAAGTTTTTTGGTGGTTAATTGGACACAAGAGTCTCATGAACTTTTCTTCCCAGGCTAGCTTTTAACCATGATCTAGATCTCAGCCTCCTGAGTAGCTGGGTAGGATTATAGGCATGAGCTACCAGCTCTCAGCTTATTTTCATTTTTAATATATATTAAAGTACACACTCATATATATGTGGATGGATGGATGTATAGATAGATAGATATGACTAGGGATTGAACTCAGGATCTCAGGCTCAAAACACTTGGCTTGGCTTTTTCTTGTTTGCAGCTGATGCTCTACCACTTGAGTCACACCTTTAATATATATATATATTTTTTTGCTGGTTAGTTGGAGATAGAATTTCTCAGATTTTGGGCTGGGAAGTTGGCTCAGTGGTAGAGCGCTTGCCTTGCATGCTCGAGGCCCTGGGTTCGATTCCTCAGCACTACATAAGCAAAAAGAAAAAAGCCAGAAGTGGCGCTGTGGCTCAAGTGGTAGAGCGCTAGCCTTGAGCTGAAGAGCTGAGGGACAACGCCCAGGCCCAGAATTCAGGCCCCATGACCGGACCCCCCCCCAAAAAAAAGAATTTCTCAGATTTTTCTTCCCCTATTGGCTTTCAACACAGATCCTTCAGGTCTCAGCCTCCTAAGTAACTAGGATTATAGGCATGAGCCACTGGTGTCTAGAGAAACTCATTATTTCTGGTAGGCAGATTGTACCTGCTGACCTACACACAGCTTTTGTTCACTGCTAGTCTGGAAATGATTCCCTTTCAGTCCATGAGGCTCTTCTTCCATCTGTTTGCAGTTTGTCATGGTTTAATTCTGGAGTATCCTCCACAGGTTTGGGTACTGAATGCTTAGTCCCAGTGCAAGAGTTTGAGAGGCTTTTAGAAAGTGACCGGACCATTAGGACTCTGCTGTCATTGATGGGTTAATCTGTTCAAGGACTTGTTAACCATTGGACTACTGGCAGTTGTTGGAAGCTGTGGAAGGTGGCGCGGATTGCCTTTGGGGGTAAATCTTCTCACCAGCTCCTTGCTCTTGCTCTGCTTCCTGACTCCATCACACCCTCCACCTCCACCATGGTCTGCTTTGCCTCAAGCCAAAAGCAATGGAGGAGCCAACTTGGATGGAAACCCCTGGAACCACGAGTGAAAACACATCTTTCCTCCCTTGCAGTTGTTTCCTTCAAGTAAGAAGCTGAAATAACACACAGCGTTGTCCATATTTTGCCCAGCTCCTCATATAGTCCATGGACCGTGTTCTTCCTTCACTGTTAGAGGATTGAAATGAGCGATGTAGCGGTGTTGAATGGGGAACCTTGGGTGAGAGAAGTAAAATACTTTAGATTAGGGATTGCTATGTGTGTGCATGCACACATGTCAGTACTGAGGCTTGAACACAGGGCCTCAAGCTCTTGCTTAGCCTTTTTACTCAAGGATGGTGCTCTATCTCTCAAACCAGACCTCCATTTCCAGCTCTTTGGTTGTAGATAATAGTCACTGATTTCTCTACCCAGGGCTGGCTTCATACCTCCGTCCTCAGATCTCAGCCTCCTGATTAGCTAGGATTACAGGTCAGAACCATCATTTCCTAGTTCCAATTGCTACTTTTTTATTTTATTTTATTTATGTTGGTGCTGGTCCTGGGGCTTGTACTTAGGTCCTGGATGCTATCCCTGAGCTTTTTTTTTTTTTTTTTTTTTTTTGATCAAGGCTAGAACTCCCTGCTTGAGCCCCAGTTCCACTTCCAGCTTGTTTGGTAGTTTAGTGGAGATAAAGAGTCTCACAATCTTTCCTGCCCAGACTGGTCTTCAGATCTCAGCCTCCTGAGTAGCTAGGAGTTCAGGAATGAGCCACCGAGTGCTTGGCTCAACTGCTATCTTTTCAGTTGGCCAGAAGTTCCCCCGCCCCACCTGTGCGTGAAATGAGCATTGTCTGAATGAATGTGGTAGGCTATGCTGGGAGGTGGGTTGAATAGGATCAGAGTGTGTAGGTTTGTGGTACCCTGGAATCATCTGGAATCCTGGCCTCCTCTCACATCTGGGCTATGCTCTAACCCTCAGGATTTTCCCTCCTTCTCTCTGCCCCTTCATTCTACTTTCCTTTCACACGAACAACTTAGCTATCTGGAGAAAAGTCACATGGATGGACCTTAAAAGAATCATGAGGGGTGGGAAAAGCCACTCCAAAGGACCATGTGTGAGAAGTGGGGAGTTACTGCTAGTGGAAATGGGGTTCTTTGGTTGATAAGGAAGTCCAGTCATTTATAAATCCTAGATGTTTTTAAAAAAAATCAATGATATTACATAATACTCCATTTACTAACACATATATGGGACAGAACACTTTTATGACAAGCGAATGAAGCCTGGTAAAATTGTTCTAGCATAGGCTCTGGCTGGAAGGCGAAGTAGGGGAAGAAGAAAGAACAGGAAGGATTTGAGAGCAGCAGACACCAAACTGCACACAAATGCAGGTCTGGTGTGGTCAGGTGACCTTGGAAAGTCTCTTCCCCTCTAGGCTTTCCCTGCCTGGCTAACAATGGTGTGAATTGGGAAGACGGAGAGAGAGCTTGATGACCCAAGGTCTCCTTTCCTGACTAAAAAGTCTCCAATTTGCCTCCTGCCTAGGCTGGGGGAGGAGAGTCAGGGGAAGAGGGAGATAGGCAGAGAGCAGATACCATTGGGCCCTTCCCCTCTTCTCTCCGTGCTGGCCTGTACTCTGCCCTCCCCTTGAACCCTAAGCCTTTGTTCAGTTCCCTCAACCCTGGAAGTCCATGCCTGCAGGGGAGAGGGTGAAGGTTGGCTCATGAGGTCAGGAGGAGGCTGGAGACAGGAGCCACACTGTCCAGTCTGACTCCATTTTTCAAATAGAGATTATAGAATTTGGGTGGGTTTGCCATCTACTTACGAGCCTCATTAGGGTCCTTTAAGATATGCTAGCAGACTCTACTCAATTAGCCATGAATCTCAATTTTCATTGTGGTAAAATATCCACATAAATACCCATAAATATTCCATAAATATCCGTAAATGTACTTTCCCTCCCTCCCTCCCTCCTTTCCTTCTTTCCCTCCTTCTTTCCTTCCTTCCTTCCTTCCTTCCTTCCTTCCTTCCTTCCTTCCTTCCTTCCTTCCTTCCTTCCTTCCCAACATCTCCAGGTCTTTTGAACCATGGTTTTCAGATCTCAGCCTCCTGAACAAATAGGGTTATAGGCACAAGCCATCAACCCGGGGCAAACATTCCCATTTTAAGTGCATCTGAATGTCTGTGGGCTTCATGTATCATTGGCTTGCTGCATTTTAACACTGATGGCTGACTGCACCAGTTAAGAACCAGGAAGCAAGGGCCAAAGAAACCAGCTAGAAAGGCCCAGAACCTAACCTGGACTCCTACAGCCAGGTAGGAGTCAGGAGGAAAGGGTCAGTGGGAAGCAATCGCTACTAAAGGGTGAAATTTATCCATGCTGATGCCCTTGGGGTAGGTACCTGGGAAAAGACAGAAACCTTAGGGGAAAGTAATTTTAAAAATTGAAAAAGGAAAAGAAAATAAACACAGAACAGAGCAGAACTGCCCAGGGAACATGTGAAGAAATTGTTCCTTTCACACAGTGGGAACAAAGCAAAAGAGAACCTAAGAAAATTAAAGGAAGGGAATTTCAGATATTAAATTCTTAGCAGAAATGTAAATGCTGTATTTTGTGGCATATCAAAACCAGGGAGTCTTAAGATAGAGGATTTACCTAGTTCCTAAGGCGGCTAAGATCTGAGGATCACCATTCAAAGCAAGCCCGGGCAGGAAAAGACCATGAGACTCCTATCTCCAATGAACTACCAGGAAATCAGAAGTGGTGCTGTGGCTCAGAGTGGTAGAGTGCTAACCTTGAGAAAAATTGCTCAGGGACAGCACCCAGGCCCTGAGTTCAAGCCCCACAATAACAACAACAAAAGGAAAAGACAGAGGATTTCCAAAGTGAATGCTGTGATTTCCAACACTAACAAAATATATGTAGTTTCTGTTTGCCAAAAATAAACTCTTATATTTGAGAGAGAGAGAGAGTATATGCTGGAGCTTGAACCCAGAACCCATATATATTAGGAAAGCACTCTACTACTGACCTACACCTCTGATAGTAAGAATTTATTGGGCTTTTGTGTGACTTAATACATGATACTTTGGGAACATGTTCTGTAGTTATTGTAAAAGACTATGTTATTCAATGTTGCTATTACATCAGTGAGTCAGGTGTGGTAGAACAAAATATCGAAGCCCTAAATAAGCTAAAAGAGGAGCTCAAACAGCAGTCCAGGTGACCTATTCTGGATTGGTCCCACAGTCCCCTTGCGGGATAATTACTACCCTTAGTAGGCGCATTCATTTTAATTAGTCTTTTCTTTTTATTTGCCCCATGCCTCTTGAGGTTCATCCAGAGCCACATCCAAGAAATGACCAGAGGGAAGGTTAATCAGGTTCTTCTTCTCCACCTGTACACTCAGCTGCCGACTATCCTTCTGGTGTCCTAGACAACCGCATAGAGCCCCACAATGCCCCTGTCCAGCAGGAAGTAGCCAGATGACTGTTGCCCTGTTACCAAACCAAAAATGCCGGAATGTCAGGCGGCTGGAGGGCAGAGGCAGCCGAGAAAAGCCACTTCCTTATACATCACTGTCCCAATCATTCTTTGGGGGCACTGGCCTGAAACTGCTCAAACTTGCAAAACAAGTGATGTGCTAAATGTTCCTGCTGACCCTGGCCATATATATCCTGCTACGTCCAGACTCTATGCAACCTAGCTGATCCTGACCAGGGAGTTCACCTAGGAGTGTACCCAATAAACTTTCCTGTCAATCTTAAAAAAAAAAAAAGACTAGGCATAGTAGTGTACGCCTGTAATCCCAACTACTCCAAAGGGAAGACAGACCATCATAGTAGTAGGCCAGCAACCATAGTAGCAGTCAACATGGGCAAAATAAAGCCAAGTGGACCAGCACCGGTGGCTCACACCTGTAATCCTAACTGCTCAGGAGGCTGAGATCCTCAGATCTCAGTTCAAAGTCAGTTGGAGCAGGAAAATCCATGAAACTCTTCTCTCCACTTAATCAACTAAAAGCTGGAAGTAGAGGGTGGCTCTAGTTGTAGAGCTACAGTCTTGAGTGATAAAGCTAAAGAACAGTACCTAAGCCCTGAGTTCAAGCCCCAGTACTGACACTTAGTCAACAAGCCAAGTGTCATGTTACCACCTGCAATCACATCTACTCAAAAGGTAGGCATATAGATAGGAGAATCAAAGTCTGAAGCTGGTCCTAGACAAAAATATCCTAGAAAAATAGCTAAAGGGGACTGGGAATGTGGCTTAATGGTAGAGTGCTTGCCTAGTATGCATGAAGCCCTGGGTTTGATTCCTCAGTACCACATAAACAGAAAAAGCCAAAAGTGGTGGTGTGGCTCAAGTGGTAGAATGCTAGCCTTGAGCCCAGAGAGGCTCAGGTACAGAGCCCAGGCCCTGAGTTCAAGGCCCAGGACTGGCAAAACAAATTAGCTAAAGGAAACATAAAAGCATTGCTCAAGCAATGAGCTCAATCCCCAGTACCACCTAAAAAAAACAAACAGCAGCGTGCCAGTGGCTCATGCCTGCCTAGCTACTCAGGAGGCTGAGGTTTGAGGATTGAGGTTCCAAGCCAGCCAGGGAGAAAAGTCCATGAGACTCCTATCTTCAATAAGAGCAAAAGAGCTCAGGGAAGAGCACCGGCCCTGAGTTCACTAGGACCAGCACCAAAAAACAAAAAAATACATAAATAAACCCAAACAATTACACTGTAAGTTTCAATCTTTCATTTATATACACATATAAATTTTGTTTTCAGATACTCTCTTTAAATGTATTTAGTAGAGAATAGTATAGTATTTAGTAGAATAGTATAGTATTTAGTATAAAATAACTGGGCTAGGCTTCAACCAGGAACACAGATCTGTTTATTTCTCTTCTTGTATTAATGACAGCTGAGGATGATTATGTTTCCTTTGTGAATTGTACCTTTTATGAAAAGTGAAATGTCACTCTTAATGATTTTTTCTTGAATGTTATTGTGTGTGGATCAATTGTTTGCATGCTTGATTTTTGTCTTTCCTTCTGCTTGCAAGTCTTTTATTTCTATTTTACACTGCAAATGGAACCAATACTTGAAAAAATAAAAGGTTTTAAATTGCAGTAATTTACTTTTTTAGTCCAAACTGGGCACCAGTGGCTTACACTTTTAATTCTAACTACTTAGAAGGCGGAGATCTAAGAATCATGGTTCAAAGGTAGGCCATGAGACTCTTATCTCCAATTAACCACAAAAAGGCTGGAAGTGGAGCTCGTGGCTCAAGTGATAGAGTGCTAGCCCTGAGCAAAAAGAGTTCAGGGAAGCCGGGCACCAGTGACTCATGTCTGTAATCCTAGCTACTCACAAGGCTGAGATCTGAAGATCACGGTTCAAAGCCAGCTAGGGCAGGAAAGTCCATGAAACCTTTATTTCCAATTAACCACCAGAAAACTGGAAATGGCACTGTGGCTCAAGTGGTAGAGCACTAGCCTTGAGCTGAAGAGCTCAGGGACAGTGCCCAGGCCCAGAGTTCAAGCCCCACTACCAACCAAAAAAAAAAAAAAGTTCAGGGACAGTGCTCAGCTCCAAGTTCAAACTCTAGTACTGGCACCCCCCCCCAAAAAAAATCCAGGCAAAATCTCAAAGGTTAGCTGGACAGACTTTGATTTTGAAGAGTACCTTTATTAAGAAATAATTTACAAATCACACAATTCACCTGTTTCAAGTATAGAACTGAATGCTTAGTGGTAAGTGTGCAGCTTCTGCAAGCATCTGGACCCAGTCTTAGAGCACTGTTCCCCAAGAAAGCATCCTGGTCCCTTTCCTCCAGCTCCTTGATCATTTTTATCACAACCCCTACCGACACAGCTTTGTGCTTACTGGGCAAATACCACCGGAGCCACGCCCCTAGCCCTTTCTGCTTTATGTTTCAGAGGGGATCTCACACTTTTTTCTTTGTTAAAAACCAGGAGCCATCCTTGGATACTGATCCTCCTACTTATGCCTCGCAGGTAGCTGGGACTATAAGTATGCACCACAGCTAACATGGTTGGCTTGCTAGTTGAGATAGACTCTCTCTCTCCTTTTTTTTTTAATCACATGGGTCTTGAATGATGATCTTCTTTCTCATCTCTACTTCCAGGTAGGTAGGATTACAGGTATGTGCCATACCTAGTCAGTTGATCCACGCATCAGCCTGAGAATACAGACTGAGTGAACATACAGATTATGATCAGTAGTGTAGATGAAAAATATAACAAGACCAAGGAGCATCAGAGCCTTGGCCTGAACCAAGGAGAGGCCAGAAGGTCAGACCAAGGGTGTGCAGCAGCAGTCTGAGCTAGAACATGACCGACATGGTCATAAACTTCCTGGAAGACCAGACTGGAGCTATGACTCCATTATCCTCAAATCTTGTAGTTGGGAGGCATATAGAAGGTTTACCAGTTGATTTCCCTGGGTGGGACAGCCGGGATCATGTTGTGACTTTCAGCATGAAGTTGTCAAGTCATGCAGCCAAGTGACACATTCCCAAGAGTAACGGAGCCAAGGAGGCAGGCTTGGTTGTTTTAGCAGAGAGTATGAGCAAGGAAACACGAAAACTCTCTGGCATGAGGGGGTCTTATTTCAGCAATAGTTGGGCAGCTCTTTGGACAGCCAGCAGAGAGAACTAGTAGTCTCTGGGAATCAATGGGGTTTTGAAGAGGACAAAGGCTGGAGAGGGAGAGGTCCAAGGTGCACATTTAACTGTAAGTCATCATCATAAATACAACTTGCCTCATCAGAGTTGTAATGAGGTTCTTGTGGGCTCTGTGAGCTCTGATGCTGCTGTTGGCAGGACCACGTTCACTGTCAGATGTTGAGTAATGCGGTGTTAGTGCTCTGCTATTGACAACACAACACATTTCCATGGAAATTACTTTTAATGTTGAGTTACTACAACTTAATGGCCACAGTTTTTTTAAAAATAAAGATTGGCTAAATCAAAGAACAGGAACACCTCTCATCATTCATAAAATTAAAGGTAGAACAACAAGCTGGATCAAAAAACCAGCTCAGTCCATGAAGAACACAATGTTGTACCTCTGTTGCTAGAGATAATTTAGACACATTCTGCAGAATGGTGTCAGGTAGGGATTCTTCCATTGTTGGTTCACTTTTTTCTTGTCTTCGTCTCTTCATGCTGCTATAACACATTGCCATAGACTTGGTGGTGTAAACAACAAAAACTTCTTTCTTACCATTCTGTTGGCTAGAAGGCCAAGAACAGCAGGTTGACACTATCAGGGTTTGGTTTTGTGTATGTGTGTGCATGTGTGCATGTGCACACACTAGTACTAGGCCTGGGTGCTATCCCTTTTTTCACTCAAGGCTGACACACTCTACCACTTGAGCCACATCTCCACGTCTGGCCTTTTGGTGTCTTAACTGGAGATAAAAGAGTCTCATTGACTTTCTTGCCAGGGCTGGTTTTGAACTGGGCAATCCTCAGATCTCAACCTCCTGGCTAGCCAGGATTACAGATGTGTGCCATTAGCACCTGACTTGCTACCTTGGTTGAAAACTCAGCTTAAGTTTGCTTGGCTGGCCTTCTACCACTTGAACCAGTACTCCAGCCCAGTTTTTTCCTAGTTAATTGGAGATAGAGTCTCATAGACTATTCTGCCCAGGCTGGCTTTGAACCATGATTCTCAGATCTCAGCTTCCTAAGTAGATAAGATTACAAGTGTGAGGCACTGACACCTGGGTCCAGGGAATATGTTATAAGGACCCCATACATTAGGATCCCGTCCTCTTGGACAGCTGTGAAGGATCACTTCCTCCTACAGGCCTCGACCTACAGGAAGTAGTCTCCTAGTATCTGAAGGGCCAAAAGGAGGAACAGCCATGGAGATCAAGGAGGGGGTGGAAGATTTGGAGAAGGCAGCCTGCAGACATATGTATTCAAACCTCTTCACACCAAGCAGGGAGCAAAGGGGGAGGAGGGAGGAGGGAATCCTTTCTTTCCCTTAGTTTTCCACTTTCCTGATTTGTGAGGCATTTCCCCCGTGTCCACACTCACGCTATAGCTGGGAGGCCCGAGGGCTTGTGGGTATAATCCTGACTCCCCAGGCCTGCAGAGAAATGCTGCAGCCAGCCAGTGACAGGTGAGCTCTGGGGCAGCGCACAGATGCCCACGTGTTCATTGAGTGGCCAGAGGAGGGAGGCTGCCTGGTTTGAGGACAGGTTGGCTGCTTCCTCCCTTGGTGTCCTTGCACAAACAATTCTGCCCTCTGCTAGAGCAAGCTTATTGGTGCACTAGGGATGAGAATGCAGGGTATCGTGAGGATGCAGTCCTGAGCACCTGAACTGAAGCTGGCTGCATTCGCATCACCTGTGACCCTCCAAGCGCATAGTGGATGGGTTGACAGGAGACACACTGGCCATCACGACACAAGGTGAAGAGGTGACCTGAGCTGTCAACACGAAGGACTCACCCGACCTGGATGTGTCAGAGAGCAATTTCCAGCAGGGTCTTGAAGAATGAGCTCATTTACATAAGGTCCTTTATACTAACTCAACCAGAACTGGTGTCCAGCCAACATCAAGTAATATTCAGGAAGGAAGGAAGGAAGGAAGGAAGGAAGGAAGGAAGGAAGGAAGGAAGGAAGGAAGGAAGGAAGGAAGGAAGGAAGGAAGGAAGGAAGGAAGGAATGCAGTTGGGGATTAAATGACTGATGGATTGTGATGACATAGGATCGTAATTAGCTCTGGTCTGCGCAGTACCACAGAAATCCAGTAGGTGGAGTCAGTAGCCCAACGATATGGGGAAATGGCACTGTCATTGATTTTGATCTGGAGACTTCTTTTATTTTCTTTTTGCTTTCTATTTTTTTCCCTTTTTCTTTTAACCCTTTCCCTCTCTTATTTTAACTATTGTTTTAACAATTACTTTATCAAAAGACTCATTCAGCCCGGCACAGGTGGCTCATGCCTGCAATCCTAATTAGTCAGGAAGCTAAAATATCAGAATTAAGGTTCAAAGCTAGCCAAGGCAGGAAAGGCCATGATATTTTCTTCCTTTCTTCCTTCCTTCCTTCCTTCTTTCTTTCTTTCTTTCTTTCTTTCTTTCTTTCTTTCTTTCTTTCTTTCTTTCTTTCTTTTTTTCTTTCTTCCTTTCTTCCTTCCTTTCTTTCGCCGGTTGTGGGGCTTGAGCTCAGGGCCTGGATGCTGTCCTGGAGCTGTTTCACTCAAGGCTAGTGCTCACTTGGAGCCACAGTCTATTTATGGTTTTCTGATGGTTACTTGGAGATAAGAGTCTCATGGACTTTGCTGACCAGTGTGGCTTTGAACCATGATCCTCAGATTGCAGCCTCCTGAGTAGCTAGGATTACAGGTATGAGCCACTGGTGCCCCAAAAGCCAGATGTGGAACTTTGGCCCAAGTGGTAGAACACCAGCCTTGAGCATTGATTGAAAAAGCTAAAGGACACACTCTGGCCCTGAGTACAAGCCCCTTATCTGTGCACATGCACATGCGCACGCACAAACACACACAGCTCAAAATCAGGCCGGAGGGATCTCTCTGCCTCTGTGGCCTTTGGAGTCAATGCTTCTGAACACTGAGCTGCATTGCATGACTCATTAAATTGCCATTTTTAACACTCCTGCCTCCTGCTGCAAGAATGATAGAGCCAGAGAATGATCTGGGCACTTAGATTCCCTTACATCTGACAAGTGTCGCCGTCCAGGTGCATTGAGACAGGAGCAGGCATCAATCGAGACCCAGGACAGTTAGAATGGAGCAGATGTGAGCAGCCACTGGAGCCTGACTCAGGCAGCCCAGCCTGGCCAATGATGATGTGCCTTTCATCACTGCTCTTTTATTTATGATCTCTGATCCCTCATTGGCTACAGTTGACTGGCTACTTCCTGAGCTGAAGCCAATGGGCCAAGACGGGAATGAACAAATTTTAAATTATGAAGCAATTCCTTGATTACAAACTTGGGCTCAGATATAAATTCATTTCATTTTCCCAGAACAGCACCCTAGGAACTCAGATGGACATGCCTATGGTGGACAGAAAATCAGGTGGGTCTAGTCCTTGGAGATCATGGGTGTTTAGCCGGGCTTCCTGAGGAAATAGCATTATCACAGGAGAACAGCTATTGACCTTTCTGATTTGAGGTAGGACTGACATGTTGGGAAGATTTTTTTTTTCAAAAGGCCCAGCCTAGATTGAAACACATATATGTCTCACGATGCCTTTTATTAAAAAGTCCACTCTTGGCTAGGAGCAGTAGCTCATACCTGTAATCCCAGCTACTCAAGAGACATCAGGATGGAGAAGATTTCAGTTCCAGCCCAGCACAAGCCAAAAGTTCTAAGTCCCCATCTCAATCAATAAACATTGGGAGTGGTGGTAGACACCGGTCGTCCCAGGAAACTATAAATAAATTCAGATCGGTGGCTGACTTCAGGCCCAAGCACAAGACTCTATTTGAAAAATAACTAAAGTAAAAAGGGCTGGGGGCATGGTGAAGTGGTAGAGCTCCTCCTTAGTAAGTACAAGGCCCTAAGTTCAAATCCTAACCCTGGCAAAAATAAATTACTTCCTAGTTATGAAAGTAATGACTGCTTCTTGGAGAGAAACCCTTTAAAATATGTAAAAATAGAAATAGGCTTAAAAACAGAAATAGGGGGCTGAGAAGGTGGCTCAGTGGTAGAGTGCTTGCCTCGCATGCATGAAGCCCTGGGTTCGATTCCTCAGCACCACATAAGCAGAAAAAAGCTGGAAGTGGTGCTGTGGCTCAAGTGGTAGGGCACTAGCCTTGAGCTGAAGAGCTGAGGGACAGCGTCCAGGCCCAGAGTTCAGACCCCATGACCGACAAAAAAAAGAAAAGAAAAGAAATAGGCTTATAATCCAGAGATAGCAAGCATTTTCCTATGGTAATTCATCAAATAACGCATATATAAATTCTATAATTATATAAATTACATAATAGATAATAATTTATATAATATACACTATAATTTTATATGCTACCCCATATTTAACCAGTTTTCCACCTGTTTTTCTGTTACAAATAATACAGACCAGTATTTACAAAGCTGTTATCACTGTACTCGGCCCTTACAACAACCTAAGTAAATACAGCTGTTGAATCTTGCGTTCAAAACCAGAGGGACAGGCCCTGAGAGGTAACCTCGCGTGAGTTCCACGCAAGGAAACAGTGAATTCAACCCAGGAAGTTGCCCTTCAGGACTTAGATTCTTTCTAGTTCTCCACAAGTCTGTTTATCTCTGGATCCCAGGTACAGGAGCAGATGTAAGGCAATGACTTCAGGTGGTCTTTGTGTCTTCTGTGTTTAAAACAAAATAAAAAACACGTGGGTAGGCCTTGCGGCCTCACTCTGAGTCTCTTCTCCGAGAGCTGAGAGCCAGCAGGGAAAGGAAGGTTAGTCTGCGCCAGAAACCTAGCAGTGCCTGAAGTTCAGAAGCTTTGGGGTTCAGAGGTGTCTTGGACCTGGCCTTCCTGTCCTGTAGGCTACCCTAGACAGAAGGTAAGTGCTGCTTTTTTTTTTTTTAACCTGTAGTTACAGGATTCCCTCTCGGCCATGTCTGGATTTGGGCATGGGGAGACACTCCTTGCAGAGTAGGGAAGCTGGGTTGTACTCTGAATTCAGAAGCCTGAGCATTTACTTGGTTGTTTATACGTTCATGCTGGTTTGGTTTTGATTTAAAAAAAAAACAACAAAGAGGTTCTTAGACGTTTCGGTAGGAGGTTGGTGAACTAAATTATGGAATATCCAATCAAAGCAAGGCTATGACTTAGGTAGATCAGTATAGGCAATGCAAAGATCATCTATGACATTTGTCAAGTCAAAAAAGAACAAATTACAGAAGTACGCAGTCCTATAATCTTATTTCAGAAGACATTGTAGAAGGAAAGATTTCCTTTTATAAAATTGGGATCGGGAGGTTTAGGGCATTTTCATTTTCTTTCTTTTCTTTTTTTTTTTTTTTTCGGTCGGTCGTGGGGCTTGAACTCTGGGCCTGGACGCTGTCCCTCAGCTCTTCAGCTCAAGGCTAGTGCTCTACCACTTGAGCCACAGCTCCACTTCCAGTTTTCTGAGTGGTTTATTGGAGACGAGTCTCATAGACTTTCCTGCCCAAGCTGGCTTTGAACCATGATCCTCAGACCTCAGCCTCGTGAGTAGCTAGGATTACAGGCGTGAGCCACAGGGGCCCAGCTTGGCATTTTCATTTTCTATTCATGTTTAAATCCCTTGAAATCTCCAGTGGATATGTGTGTGTGTGTGTGTGTGTGTGTATGTGTGTGTGTGTGTGTGTGTGTGTGTGTTATGCCTGTGCATGTGCGCGTGCACATGCACTTGTGCTGGTCATGGAACTTGAGCGCCCAGCCCCACACACTTGCTGCTCTTTCTTAGCTTTTTCCCACCCTGCCACTTGAAACACAGTTCCACTTCCAGCTTTTTTGCTGGCTTCTTGGAGATAAGACTCTCGTGACTATTTCTGCCCGGGCTAGCTTTGAACTGTGAGCCTCAAACACCAGATTTCTGAGCAGCTAGGATCCAAGGCATGAGCCACCCGTTCCAGGCTTCCCTGTTTCTTGCTAAATTAAGATAAAGCTGTCCGTTTGCCTGTGGGTCTTCCTTGCTAAAATGGAGCTGGGGATGGAATTGCTTATTGTTCAGCTTAGTGAGAAGGGAACAAGAACTGTTCTGAGACATGCCTGGACCCCTCATGTCTCTCGCCTGGGACTCTCATCAGGCCAGGGGCAGCACGAGGCCTGGCACAGTGCAGGTGTCCTACCTGGAGTTTCGGTCATGAAGCAGCTGCGGATACTTCATGACAACCATAGAAAACAGACCCCCTCCCCTCAAATAACTAGTAGAACCTGGGTGCCCATGGCTCACACCTGTAGTGCTAGCTACTCAGGAGGCTGAGATCTAGGATCAGGGTTTGAAGCCAATCTGGACAAGGAAAGTCCTTGAGACTCTCTTCTCTCCAAGTAAACTACCAAAAAGTTGGCAGTAGAGCTGTGGCTCATAGGGTAGAGTGCTAGCAAAAGTAGCTCAGGACAAGCATCCTAGCCCTGAGTTCAAGCCCCAAGGCTGGGAAAACAAAACAGTACAGTCTATATGGTAAGGTTGAATATTGGAAGTCCAAGAATTTAAGATATGCAAGGACATGTTCATCTTTCTAAATAGGGGGAAATAGAGAAGAAAACAGAATCTCAGAAAGTAAAGCAGTCCAAATTGATCTGGTATTGGGACAATGGAAATATATTTTTACCTGTGTTTTCTGAATATATGGTAATGTAATCATATAAGTACCACTCACGAAGGACACAGTATAAATGCAGATAATGGAGCTGGGCACTGGTAGCTCCTGCTTATAATCCTAGCTAATCAGAAGGCTGAGAGCTGAGGATTCTGGATCAAATCCAGGCTAGGCAGACACATCAGGCAGTCTCCAAATAGCCACCAAAAAGCCAGAAGTGGAGGTGTGGCTCAAGTCGGAGAGTGCTAGACTTGAACAACAACAACAAAAACACCCCTAAGAGGCAAAGCCCCAAATCCCAGTACTAGGACACGTGGGCACATACACACTTGCAAATCATGAATTCACATGCAGATCAGGCCCTTCGGAAAGGAAAGTACAGATTGCATGGCAGAGAGGGCAAACCCCCAGATCTGAGTTCTGGCTGCTTCTCCTCAGGCTTATTGTGTGAAGATGGAGGAGGGGCTTGGCCTTTCTGGGCTTTGGTGTGTCTCCAGTCTGGAGGTGTCTGTCCAGACCACAAGGAAGGACCATTTGGGGGACCTTTTAACAGCACCTGCCGTCCCCAGGACAGGGAGGCCGGGATCAGCCAGCCTGAGCTCCAGGAGACTCCGCCTACCCCCTAGGCCTGGACAGCTGTGATTACGGGAGCATAGGTAAACAAATCAGCAGGTGCTAGCGAGCTCTCCGACCAGATCAGATCACATCTTGGTGTTGATGAATGGCTAGTGGGTCCTAATAAACTGCTTCCGGTGGATTTTCACTAGGCCTTTGCATTCTTAAAGCGATCCCAATGCCTATTTATGCAGCCAAGCAGAATTTCTCCATTGACTGGTATGCTTTGTCAAGTAAATGATATTTCCAAATGTCTGTTGGGGGCATTTACCTGAGGGGCTGTAATTGTGTTGGGTGGGGGTGGTGAGTTGTGTGATGGGTGCTCTTATGGTTCACTGGGTAAAATAATACCTTTTAACCCATTTTTAAATAGATGTGTCTAGCAAGAAGCCTTTAAAAAAATCAATCTTACATTCTCATACCCTATAGAGGGAGATCTTTAGGCCATTTTGATTTTCAATTTTATATCTAAATTTACTAAAAGAGCTTAAAAAAAAAAAAAAAAAGGTCAAATCATAAAGCCCTGAGTGGGCCAGGCCCTGGTGGCTCACACCTGTAATCCTAGCTACTGAGGAGGCCGAGACCTGAGGATCGTAGTTTGAAGCCATCCTGGGCAGGAAAGTCTGTGAGACTTTTATCTCCAGTAAAATTACTTAAGAAAAGCTGGAAGTGGTGCTGTGGTTCAAAGTGATAGAGCACCGCCCTTGGGTACAAAAGCTTAGGAACAGCACCCAGGGCCTGAGTGTAAGTCTCAGCTGACCACTGAGTATGAAGCAGACATTTGGTTCTTTTGTTGTTGTTGTGTTTTCTTCTTCTGGTACTTGAGTTTGAACCCAGGGCCTTGCACAGGCTGGAGAAGCACTCCACCCCGGACTACACTGCAGTTTCTGCTTTCATTTTATTTATTTATTTAACATCTGGCTGATATTTATTTAATATCTTTCTTGTATTTTCACTTTTCCTCTGGGATGCCAGCCTCGCTAAATTTAAGATACTTTTGCCATTGAGCGTGTAGACCCAGAACCTTTTCTTCTGTGAAGGTTCCTGACTTGATTGTGTTGGAGAAGATAGAAAAGTCGGGAAGTTACGGTAGAAGGGGTGGTGGGGGGTAGTTATATGATCCGATTATGGAATGGAATCATCTGGAAGGAGGAGGGGCGCATACGAAAGCAACCAGAGTATCAGCACGTGATACTTGAGCTCTCACTGGGGTCAGAATCTCACTTGCCCACAACAGACTCCCCTCAAGCTAGCTAGAAAGAGGTTTTTAGGCCAGATGCCAGTGGCTCACGCCTCCTAGCTACTCAGTGAGGCTATCCTCGGATAGGAGGATTGAGGTTAGCCTGGGTAGGAAAGTCCTTGAGACTTGTGTCTGCAGTGAACCACCAAAAAGCTAGGAGTGGAGCTGAAGCACAAGTGGTAAAGTAGTAGCCTTAAGCAAGAAAGCTGAACCGGGCTGGGAAGGTGGCTTAGTGGTTAAGTGCTTGCTTTGCATGCATGAGGCCCTGGGTTTGATTCCTCAGCACCACATAAGAAGCCAGAAGTGATGCTGTGGCTCAAGTGGTAGTGCACTGGCCTTGAGCTGAAGAGCGGAGGGACAGCGCCCAGGCCCAGAATTCAGGCCCCACAACTGACCCCCCCCCCAAAAGCTGAATCAGTAGCTAGGTCCTGAATTCAAGCCCCAGGACTGGCATTGCACCCCTCCCCCCCTAAAAAAAAAGCCAGAAAGAAACAAAAGCAATCAAATTCATACTATGCCAGTAATGTATTGGTGGAGTACAAATCACTTGTGTCTTTAGTGTGAATGGTATAAGATAGAACCACTAAAATAATAAACTACTAAAATAACTACAATAAGTTGTCAAGCAATGCATACTGCAAAATGATGAAAGGAAAAATGGAGTTAAAGTAACTGTAGACAGTTATTTTTAATGCAGTCAATCTTTATTATTATCTACTTAATATAACTTAATATAACCTGTTAAATTAATATAACCTTAATATAACCTGTTAAAGTCATACCCTTTTGAAGACTCGGGATAACTGTACATGAAGCTTAAGAGGATATAGTATAATAATTTTTAAGAAATTCCGAGAACTCAGAACACACTACTAGAAAAAAATCACCTTTCTCTAGTTCCAGAACACAGAGAGGATTTACAAAACAATAAGAAAAAGACTAGCCAGGCACGGGTGGTTCACACCTATAACCCTAGCTACTCAGGAGGCTGAGATCTGAGGGTTGCAGTTCAAAGCCAGCCCAGGCAGGAAAGTCTGTGAGATTCTTATCTCCAATAAACCACCAGAAAACCAGAAGTGGCACTGTGGCTCAAGTGGTAAGAGCGCTAGCCTTGAGCTGAAGACAGCGCCCAGGCCCAGAGTTCAAGCCCCATAACTAACAAAAAGAAAAAAACTAAATAGCAGTAGTAAACCATACCAATCAATATATACCTTAAATGTAAATGAATTATGTTCTCCAATAATTACATAGAATATGCATTATTAAAATGGAATGCCTGAGTTTATGAAAATATTTATTTTGTTTGTTGCTTGGGATCTAACTTGTTTCTTCAAAGCTATTAAGGGGGCTGAAAAGGTGGCTCAGTGGTAGAGTGCTTGCCTTGTATACATAAGGTCCTGGGTTCGATTCCTCAGCACCACATTAGCAGAAAAAGCCTGAAGTGGTGCCCTGGCTCAGGTGGTACAGTGCTAGCCTTGAGCTGAAGAGCTGAAGGTCAACACCCAAGCCCAGAGTTCAGGCCCCTGACCAACCAAAAACAAAAAAAAGTTGTAAGAGTATGTACACACACACACACACACACACACACACACACACTTTTATTTAACGAAACTCCTCCTAAGTAAGCCCTTATTTCAAATAGGAAGGGAGGGATCCATCAAGAATTAAAGAGCAAAGGGAAGCTTAATCCTTGTCTGTGGGCTTGTATTGGAAGATCTGGCCTCCTTTGGGAAGCCTCCCTCTAGGAGTCCTTAGCCTGGGGCTGTGTTGCTGCAGACAAAGGAGACCCCAATGAAAATACGCAGAATGTGAATTCTGGCTTAGGGCAAATCTCTCTTGTAACTTCCAGGAAGGGGATCTCACATCCCTAAGTTTCAGTTCCCTACCCCACCCTCGCCCCAGGGCCTCTTTATCAGTTGTGGGCTTGAACTTAGGGCTGAGGTGCTGTCTCAGAGCTCTGTTTTTGCTCTACCACTTAGAGCCACCGCACCACTTTCATTTTTTTGAGTGGTTAATTGGAGATAAGGATCTCATGGACTTTTCTGCCTGGGTTGGCTTTGAATTTCAATCCTTAGGTCTCAGCCACCTAAGTAGCTAGGATTACAGGAGTGAGCCACCAGCACCCAGTTTTCTTTCTTTTTTTTTTTTTTTGTCCGGTCGTGGGGCCTGAACTCTGGGCCTGGGCACTGTCCCTCAGCTCTTCAGCTCAAGGCTAGCGCTCTACCACTTGAGCCACAGCGCCACTTCCGGCTTTTTGCTTATGTGGTGCTGAGGAATCGAACCCAGGGCCTCAGGCATGCAAGGTAAGTGCTCTACCACTGAGCCACCTTCCCAGCTCCGCAGTTTCTTTTTTAAAGTGGGAATTCAAATGTGTGGTCTCTGTTGACTCTTTAGATCTAGATGAATGACATGAAGCCGTCCATACCCATTTAACTTTCTGGAAGTTCAAAGGCTGGAAATCGCAAGGTCTCATTTCCTAAGACCTCAGTCTGGGCTTCAAGGGATTTCCCTCTCCTCAGCCTGTAGTCTTTGCTTATTGTGGACATTCAGGCCTTCCTGTAGCATAGCAAACACCCTCAGACTGTCAGCCATGTTCACCAGGTCCTTTGGTCCCCTAACTCAAGAGTTGTCTGGATCACGTACTAGCCTTAAACCCAACTGGGTCAGTTTCTTGTCTTTGTGAATTTGGATCTGTGAATTACAAGAGCCACTCAAAGATAGGCTCAGGGTTAGCAACCACCATCTAGCTCCCCCGCCCCCCCCCCCCCCCCCCCCCGAACAGACTTAGGCATTGGAAGAAAGACAGATGGCTCCAAGCTGCTTAGCCAAGCTATAATTTTCCATCTTTCCTTTTTCTATGAAGTGCTTCTTGACCCAGGATTTGAGGCTCTTGGTGACATTTCATTTATTCTTTACAACATGGTTTCTAGAAGGTCAGTGGCCAGGTGTTTTCATCCACCATCTATAGTGGTGAAACTAAGCCTTTGCAAACGCAAGTCACTTGTCCAAAGCTACAGTTGGCGAAAGGGAGAAACGAGGAGTCTGGGTCAAATTTGTCTGGTTCCAGAGTCCCTGTTGTCCTCTACAACGTGGTGGAATTCGTTCTCCTGGTCAGCCTCACAGCTGGTCCAAGGTTGAAGGTGAGAGAGGCAGCCACGTGGTAAGAGGGTGGGGAGGATTCCATCCTTAAGACAGTCGGTTGCTGAGGAGACTGTAGTATCTATGTTTGGACACTAGGTGGCAGAGTGTCACAGGACAGACAGCAAGCCCTAGCTTAGCAAAGGTTGAGTTCTTTGATCTTGGAGAAAAGATAAGAGCAACTATTGCGAAATTACCCAAATGGTATAGGTTTCATACTTTGCCACAAGACCTAAAGTAGGGAGTGAAAGACTGAACTGCAGAGTGGAAAGGAAAAAAAAAATAACAGTGAACATTTCAATACGGTAAAAAGTGAAGATTCCATACAATTGCTCTTTTAAAAAATGCTTAAAATGGTGTCTTTTAAAAAAGCAGGGAGGGTTGGAAAGGAGGCTCAGTGGCCCTAGGTTCGATTCCTCAACACCACATAAGCAGAAAAAGCTGAAAGTGGTGCTGTGGCTCAAGTGGTAAGAGCACTAGCCTTGAGCTGCGTGCCCAGGCCCAGAGTTCAGGGTCACCGACCAAAAAAAAAAAAAAGATTAGCCAGGTACCAGTGGCTCACGCCTATAATCTTAGCTACTCTGGAGGCTGAGACCTGAGGAAGAAAATCTGTGAGTCTTTTATCTCCAATTAACCACCAGAAAAACCAGAACTAGCTCTGGACTTAAGGGGTAGAGTGCTAACCTTGAGCTGAAGAACTCAGAGACAGCGCCCAGGCCCAGAGTTCAAGATCCATGACTGACAAATGAACAAAAACGATTTAAACAATATCTGGCATCAGTGGCTCATGCCTATAATCCTAGCTACTCGGGAGGCAGAGTAGAGAACTGTGGTTTAAAGCCAACCTAGGCAGAAAACTCAGAGACACTCTTCCCATCTCTAAGTTACCAGAGAAAAAACTAAGCTGCAGGTGTGGCTCAAGTGGTAGAACACCAGCTGTTAGTTAGCAAGCTGAGCGAAAACATAACGCGCTGAGTTTAAGCCCTGGTACTGGAAAAAAAACAAACAAACAATTCTTGCATTATTTCACTTAGAAACATTTAATAGTAAATTTACTTTTTGCCTAGGTTTTGAAAGAAACAAGACCTCTTTAAATTCTTTTTTTGCCTTAGTTTTACTGGAGGGTAGATACCTTTTAAAATATTTTCATACTTTTAGTTATGGAAAGAGAAGGGTTTAGGGTCTCCCTTTATAGACTGTTACATGGATGGAGTTTTCTTTCGCTACTATAGTGTTTTACAATGTTAGTGCTAAGACTTGAAAATCATATTGAGTTTCTACAACTATAGAGATCTCTTACACTGCCCACACAGCAAACGGTGTGGATCGGAGGTGGGTCTGCTTTAGTTTGTGGGCGACCCCCCCCCTTTACTTTGAGATGAAGTGGGCCCAGTCCAGGGGCTTAGAAGGGTGATTTTTGCCTTTCCCTCTGTGGTTTGGTGCATGCGTCATAAATGCAGCATCCCTGCAGCTTCTGGAAGTTCTCTCATGTGCATGCCCAGATGTCTGCATGCCAGAGAGTGAAACCAGGAATGAAAAGACACCTGATAAGAAGAAGGAGGAGGAGGAGGAGGAGGAGGAGGAGGAGGTGGTGGAGGTGGTAGTGGTGGTGGTCACCTTCCCCTTCTCAGACTTTACAGACAGAGAGCATTGTGTGCCAGTCCTGGGGCTCGAACTCTGGGCTAGGGTGCTGTCCCCCAGCTCCTTTTTGCTCAAGGCTAGAGCTCTACCACTTTGAGCCACAGCTCTACTTCCGGTTTTCTGGTGGTTAATTGGAGATCAGCGTCCCATGGACTTTCCTGCCCAGTCTGGCTTTGAACCACGATCCTCGGATCTCAGCCTCCTAAGTAGATAGAATTATAGGCATGACAACCCCCCCCCCCCCAAGCCTAGCCTCTTTCTTTGCCTTTATTTTCTAGAAATTTCTTCCTGGTCACTGAGTGACATGGCCAGAGGTAGGGATGTGGGGGGGGGGGGAGGGAGGGAGGGAGACTCCTGTGGGGTGTGCATATTTTATGGGTAGGATGCTACTGTACTCAGAAGCCACTACTGGAGAATTGAAGTGCTAGTTTGGGTCAGGATGCCCATGTGGCTAGTTAAGCATTATTTTGGGGGTGTCTGAGTAGAATTTGTGTTGGTAAACCAAGTAAAGATCAGCCTTGCTGGACGCTGGTGACTCATGCCTGTAAACCTCGCTTTTTTATTTTATTTTTTAAAGTATTTTTTTTCATTGGTCATGGTTCTTGAACTCTGGGCCTAGACACTGTCCCTGTGCTCTTCAGCTCAAGGCAAGTGCTCTCTACCACTTGAGCCACAGTGCCACTTCCAGTTTACTAGTGGTTTATTGGAAATAAGAGTCTCAAGGATTTTTCTGCCTTGCCTGGCTTTGAACTATGATCCTCAGATCTCACCCTCCTGAGTAGCTAGGATTACAGGTGTGAGCCACCAGTGCCTGGCTCTGTAAATCTAGCTTTGCAGGAGGCAGAGAATTTAAGATTGTAGTTGGAAGCTAGCTCAAGCAGGAAAGCCATAATCCAGTACTCTTATCTCCAATTAACCATCAAAAGCTGGAAATGGATCTGTAACTCTAGTAGTAGAGTGCAAAAGCTCAGGGACAATGCCCAGGCCCAGACTTCACACCAAGACTGGCACAAAAAGAAAAAAAAACAGTAACAAAAGATCAGCATCATCCAATCCACAGTTGGGCATGAACAGAACAGATACAGGGGGAGCTGGGTGCTGGTGGCTCACACCTTTCATCCTAGCTACCCAGGAAGCTGAGATCTGATCATTGTGATTTGAAGCCAGCCAGGGCAGTAAAGTCTGAGCGACTCCTGTCTCCAGTTAACCACCAAAAAGCAAGAAGTGGAGCTGTGGCTCAAGTGGTAGAGTCCTATGTGGAGCAACAAAGCACCCAGGCCCTCCCTGAGTTCAAGCCCCAGGACCAACACACACACACACACACACATACACATGCACACACACACATACACACACATGCACACGCTAATATGGAGAAAGGGTATGTCAGCTGGAAGCAGGGGAGGGAGGGGATGGATTTGCCTTCTGCCCTCTGACAATATCTCCATTGGGCCCAACCCTTTGAGTTTGGACTGAAAGGGCACCGAGGGCTTTCCTGGGACTCTAGCCTGTAGAGAGTGGGTCGTGGGACTTCTTAGTCTGGCCAATCATAAGCTGGTCTCTCATTACCCATGGCTTCCTGTGGGGAAAATGTCCTATTATTCTGCCCCGCTGGAGCCTTGGCTAATATGGAGTCTCACTGTGCATGGAGCCAAGGTGGAAGGTATTCTCCTAAGCACCCAAAGATGGGCCTGCCACCGCGTACTCTAGTGTGGTAGGAACAGTGTCCTGCCCGTGACTATGGCTCTCCCCCACCCACCCCTTCCCATCTTGTGATATGTGTTAACCCTGATTTCTGAGGCACCACGCTTCTGATGTCAAAGACCTTGGCTAATACTGGGAGGGAAAATTTACTTACACAGTAGCAGTGTATTTGGGCCCAACTGCGGCCTGAGGCTTCCCAATGCCAGCAGCAGAAGTTAGCAAACCAAGCACTTTGAAAGGACACCTTGAGGTGTCTTATCAGCTGCGGGGGGCTGATAAGTTTTGTTCCTATTGACTGATTAGCTGATATCCTTGGCCTTTGGTGGCTAAGACTGTGACTGAGAGAATGTGATCGCCTTTCTACAAGGACACAGAGTCTCTGGGAGCTCAGACTTTGTAATCTCCCCAAGGGCCTAGAAATCAAATGTCCTTATTAGTTTTGTTGGTGCCAGCAAGCCTCCTTCCTTGTCCCCTTCTTGATGTGACAGCCATATCCTGACCCTTGACTGTCCCCGCTGTAACAGTCTTTTTCTTCTCTGAATGTAGTAAGGACAGGTTCTCTAGTGTAACACTGTTGCAGCTGGCTGAACCCTAATTTAGGGCACTATAGTAAGATGGAGTGTGAGATTCAGAGGCACATTGAATGCTGGGTAATTTTGCTTTGGTACTCTCAGAATCAGACCTGGCATGTGTGTGTGTGTGTGTGTGTGTGTTATATGTGGGATATATATATATATATATGATTATTTTATTTTTTGCTGGTCCTGGGGTTTGAACTGGGGGCCTGGGTTCTGGCCCAGAGCTTTTGTGCTCAAGGCTGGCACTCTACCACTTGAGCCACGGCACCACTTCCAGCTTTCCCGTGTTTAATTGGAGATAAGAGTCTCACAGATTTTCCTGCCCAGCCTGGCTTTGAACCACCATCCTCAGATCTCAGCCTTGTGAGTAGCTAGGATTACAGGTGTGAGCCACTGGTGCCCAGCTTTGCCTTTGTTTTTCTTGGTGGTCCTGGGGTATGAATTCAGGACCCAGTGCTTCCTAGGTAGGTCCCCTAGCTCTTGGTCCACACCCCACCCCCTTAGCCCTTTTTGCTTCAGTTGTTGTTCAGGTCGGGTGGCATGTTTTCCATGAGCTAGCCTCAGATCTCCATCCTACTACCTACCAGTGGCCTCTCACATAGTTGGGATTTCAGGTGTGTACCACCACACCTAGCTTATTTATTGAGATGGGAGTTGCACTAATTTTGTATCCTGCCTGGCTTCAAACTACATGCTTCTCTCTCTCTCTCCCCTTCCCTAGGATTACAAGTATGAGCCACCATGTTTTTAAAGTCTATAATTGTTTAACGTATTTAATAAAATATCAAATATTTATAAATAGAAATGCATTTATTAAATGCCCTGGGCTGCCCATTTTACTATGTCCTGTGCTCTGACTGTTGAGTTTGCTTGGGTCAGTCGGATGCCATGGGAATGATGAGGTTCTTCACGAAGTCTTGTTCATTTGGTGGTTCTTGCATCTTTTTTTTTTTTTTTTTCTAGTCCTGAGGCTTAAACTCTGGACCTGGGTGCTGTGCCTGAACTTTTGTGCTCAAAGCTAGTGCTCTACCCCTTGAGCCACAGCTCCGCTTCCAGCGTTTTTGTGGTTAATTGGAGATAACAGTCTCATGGACTTTCTTGTTGGCTTTGAACCATGAAACTCCTTTGTCAGCCTCCTGAGTAGCTAGGATTACAGATGTGAGCCATCAGTGCCTAGCTCTTGCAACCTTTTTTGGTCCTAGGCATTGAGGGCTGTTTGTTAGCCAGCAGTTTGTATACACAGGTATTTTATGCATGATCTTTGAAGAGTTACGGGAATCGACTTTTACCCTCACATAAAATACCTAGTTGGGGCTGCACTAGGGTCTGAACTAACGCCTTGAGCTTAGTAGGCAGAGACGCTTGCCAGGGAGCCAGGCCTCCAGTCCTGTGATTTTGCTGGTTATTTTTGAGATAGCATCTTGCTTCCTGAGCCTGCTTGAAGGTTAAAAAGGCTTTCTGCCAAGTGCTCCAACCTCATGCCTCTTATCTGCAATTAACTACCAAAAAGCCAGAAGTAGAACTATGGCTCAAGTGGTAGAGAGCTAGCCTTAAGGGAAAAAAAAAGCTCAGAGATGGCACCCAGGCCCTGAGTTCAAACCTCAGGACTGGCAGACACACACACATATACAAAAAGCTTTCCATAAAGCTAGGAGAACAGGTGCACACTCTGAACCTTGATCCTTCCAATCTCAGCCTCCCAAGTAGCCAGGATTACATATATGAACCACTTGCTGCTTCCCTTATACATCTTCTTCCGTAGTCCTTGTACTCTGGAAATACTAGGATTCTTTAGCCAACTCCCTTAACTCATGACATAAAAGGGTAAATCTGATACTCTGTTCTATCTTTAAAAATAGTATACAAAGCCAGGTGCTGGTGGTTCACGCCTGTAATCCTAGCTACTCAGGAAGCTGACATCTGAGGATCGCGGTTCAAAGCCAGCCCAGGCAAGAAAGTCCGTGAGACTCTTCTCTCCACTAAACCACCAGAAAACCGAAAGTGGCGCTGTGGCTCAAGAGGTAGATCTCTCATCTTGAGATGAAGAGCTCAGGGACAGTTCCCAGGCCTGAAGTTCAAGCCCCACGATAGACCTAAAAAAAAAAAAAAGTCTACAGATCAGAATCTGGAGCAGAGTGGGTAAGGCAGGCCACTGGGTTATGCATCTGGCCTTCTGTCCTGACAGTGATTGAAGGTGGCACACAGGGGACATGATCCATGTTCCTTTGGTCACCAAGGCCTTCCATCCATCAATCCCAGCCTCTGTACTTTCCAAAAAGCGAGCTTGTCTCTGAGATGAATTTCCTCATGGGGAGGAGGGAGACGAGCTGGCTCCAGCTTGCCAGGAAAACACTGATCTCTTCTGTGTCGTCTGACTTACCCTGGCTTGGTCTCTGAGCCCAGAGCCGTGCCATAGTTCTGTCTTCTTGGCTGGGGACCGGGGGATGGGAATCCCACGGGCCCCTGTGACTTTTGCTCACTAACGCCTCTGTCTCGGCACTTGGTGTGAGCGGCCAACCTGGCTCCAGAGAGAACCATTGTGTGCTTCTGTCCAGTGGTGAGAACAGAGCAGGGAATTCAGAGACGGCAGCTGGGGGACAGGCACATGCTTGCTATTCATTGCGCCTCTCTGGGGTTCCCAGCGGAGCCTGGCTGCTAAATGAGCCTTCACTAGTGACGGAGGCAGCCCGGAGAAATGCTCCCAGGACTAGAATAAAAGGAGCTTCTTCCTAAGTGAGACTGCTGTGATTGAAGTCCTCTAGCCAAACTCCAACATTCAACACTGGATGAATACAGGATGTATAAACACGCCAGGTCTTGTCCAACCTGTAGAGAGACTTGCTATGTAGCCCATGGCATCTTTGCAGAATCTTTTTTTTTTTTTTTCCGGTCAGGTATGGGGCTTGAACTCAGGGCATGGGTGCTGTCCCTGAGCTCTTTTGCTCAAGGCTAGTACTCTACCACTTTGAATCACAACATCACTTTCTGCTGGTTAACTGGAGATAAGAGTCTCATGGACTTTCCTGCCTGGGCTGACATTGAATCATGATCTTCAGCTCGTAGTCTATTGGGTAGCTAGGATTACAGCTGTGAGCCACTGGTGCCCGGCTAGGAATATTTCCTAGTCAACTTCCATTATCTGTAAAGTAGGGATAGACTTCCTATTCTTTTGCCTTGGAAGTCATCAAAGGTCTTAATAGTTGAGGGACATTAGATGGCTGGTTTCCTAAAATGCCAGTTCTGCCCCCAATATCCTCCAAATCCATATAAACAAGGTACTCTCCCCCCAAAAAAACCATTTGCATGTTCAATTTCTCTGCAGAAACTTTGCCTACATTCAGGACAGGTATCTCCGTGGTATATGTTTTTTGTTTTGGAGGTACATAGGGCTTGAACTCAGGGCCTCAAGCTTGCTAGGCAGGCTCTCTGTCACTTGAACTATACCTCCAGCCCACGCTAGTTGGGGCAAGGGCTCACTTGAGGCTTCCCTGGGTCATTGGGATGACAGGCACACACAACCACACCCAGCCAGCTGGGACAGGAGGAGCATGCTACTGCTCCCAGCGGTTGGTTGAGACAAAAACCTTGTGAACCACTTTTTGCCTGGGCTGGCCTTGAACCACAATGTCCCATCTCTACCTCCCAAGCAGCGAGGATTACAGGCTTGAGCCACTGCACCATGCAAGTTTTTATTCCATTTTTCACATTGACTGGGGTTGCTCAGTTCTGCGCCTCCCCCCCACCCCCCCAAGCAGCCAGAACTTTAGTAGGCAAGAGTGGAAATACACACAGTGGCCAAGGGTTCACCCACAGCCTTTTGTGGTAATGATCTCTAAGAAAACATACTTTAGATATATTTTTACAATCAGCTGGCTTCTAAATTATAACCATGCTGAATAAGAGCAAAGACAACATATGATTAGTGATTTCCTTATGCAGAAAGTAGAGCAAAATCATGTATTTTCTTTTTTCTTTTGCCAGTCCTGGGGCTTGAACTCAGCCTGGGCACTGTCCCCGAGCTTCTTTTGGCTCAGGGCTTGCACTCTACCAGTTGAGCCACAACACCACTTCCAGGCTTTTCTGTTTATGCGGTACTGGGGAATCAAACCCTGGGCTTCAGGGATGCTAGGTAAGCACTCTACCACTGAGCCACATTCCCAGACCTTGAGCAAAATCATTTCTGGCTAAGGCCCAGAGCTTTTTTTTTAAATCTTTTTAATCTGCTTTTGGTAAAGAATGAAAATGGAAAATTATAATTATTTCAAAGCCAAAGCATTACATGGATTTCTTCCTGAGTAGTAATGAAAAAAGCAGCTCCAGGAGGAAGTAGGAAAGGAAAACTTGAAAAAGTATATACTAAGAGCTTCCTGCCCAGCTAGTCATGGTCATATATATGCTGAGCCATCCCCCAGCACGTCCCCATGGGCACAGAAAAGGGCGATCCTGGTAGCCATGGCTCCTAGCCTTCTGGAAATGATGACCCCAGGCCCTGAACATGACAAGCCACATGCAAAGACTAGGCAGTAGCTCCAGCAATAGAAAAGGATGGCTTTGCTACACATCCAGGGGGGTTCTGTAGTTCTGGTCCTGCCTCATTTGCTTGGAAAAGAAGCCAGGGAGAATGGAACAGATTCTCAGTGTGGACCCAGGGCCCTGTTTTTTAAAAATATCTGATATGTTTGCTCAGCAACAGATTCGCAGAGCATGGAATTAGTCTCAGGGCAGAGTAAGTTATGAGCAACCCATAGGCTCCCTCAGGAAATTCTTATCTATCCTCTGAAAGGAAAGCACACAGAAAAGCAAAAAGAAAATGTGTGCGTGCGTGCGTGCATGTGTGTGCTTGCATTGCAGTATTCAGGCTTCAACTTGGGGCTTGAAAGTTGTCCCTTAGCTTTTTTAGCTCAAGGTCGGTGCTCTACGACTTGAGCCATACCTCCACTTCTGGATTGTAGACTGGTTAATTGGAAATGAGCATCTTAATGAACTTTCCTGCCTGGCTTGGCTTAGAACCTGAATCCTCCAGATCTCAGCCTCCTGAGGAGCTAGATTTATAGGCTTGAGCCACTGAAGCCCGGCTCAAAGGTATTTCAGTTTGCAGCAGGACCTGACCTCCTTTCCTCCCAATAAAATGAAAGGACTCTAGCATCTAAAAAAAAAAAAAAAAAAGCTATGGCAAAGTTGTTCATTTTTTTTTTCCTGAGGGAAAGTTAGCAATTTTCATTCCATCGGTAAGGCTTGCCATGTATCTGCAGTGGTTGAGTATTTTACAGCCAGGAGTAAACTAGTCCTCAGAGTATGGTAGCTTATAGGAACAGGCTTAGCAGTTCATATATTTGTGGGTGTCTGCTAGGTAGCATGTCCCTGGAGAACTCCAGAAGCAGTGTCTGTCCCCCTCAAGGTAAATGACAGGCTTAGCCATCACTTTAGTCCCAGCGGCATGGGGCACCTTGTCAATTGAATTTTCTTAACTTCGATGTCTCAAAGTTCCCCCTACTGCATTCTTGTTATTTGGGGGATGGATTCTAGCCCTGAGCTGCCCTGCTTCTAGGGCAAGGGTTTCTGGGAAAATGATCTGTCACCAAAAGGTTTGGCGTACCCTTCTGTAGGCTGGCCTGTCTTGGGGACCTGGGTCCGTGTCTCCGGTCACAAGTCCATTTGTGAAGCAGCATGCGTCCATGAATCACACTGAGCCAATGGGGACCAGCGGGCTTGTGTACATAGTGTGTCAAGATCCCAAGATAGAAAGCATTCCAAGTGCCCAGTGTTATGAGAGTAAACAAGGCTGGGGCGAGCGTACATTACCCAAAGGTTAGATACATATTGTACAAGACTTCACTCCAAGATAAAACAAGTAGCCACTTTCTTTTTTTCAGAATTAAGAACCAGACATGTGAAAGGCAGTCTGTATGCAGAGGCCAGCATTCGCTTATCACGTGTTTAGCTCTCTGCATCCCTGTACTAGGGATTGAACTCAGGGCCTTGCACATGCCAGACAAGCACTCTACTATTGAGCTGTACACTTCCAGCCTTGTATTTATAATAAGAGTGCTTTGTCTTTCTCATGTGGCACAAAGAAAACCCCCCTGAACAGCAAGCCACCTCTGAGACAGCCCTCTTCAGCTCAGCAGGCATTTTGGGCCACTAAGGAACAGAAACAAAACACAGAACTTCTCCACACAGTGCTCGCTCTTCTGTGTTGTTCGACCCATTCTTGATCTAAAAGAAATTGGGCTTGAAAAAAAACAACTTGTACTAAAATTTAATCCAAACCCCACAGCTAGCAGATTTGTCCCCTGGCCCATTCTAGGAGAGCCATCAGCCATTTCAGGCCTTCCTGAATTAACCAGCACTGTTTTAAATTCCTACCACCACCCCCCTTCGTCCTCGCCATTGCCATCTTGGTCTTTTCTAAAAGATGCAGAATTTTAAGAGTCTGTCCAGCTTTGCCTTTCCATTTTTGTCTCTGGATAAAGCAGCCACTGGTAGTTGAATCCAAAATGAGGGTCTGTGGACAAACGGTGGAATCAACGTAAGGGGATCCCTGGCTATCTGACCGATGAGCTCTGTGTTTAGTAAGACCTTACATTTCAGCCTCATGTCACCAGTCAAGACCGCTCAGAAAGAGCAGCCATCTCTGAGACCAGCGGACCGAGCACCTGCCCGCTTCCCTCTCTCTATCCATCAGTGTTGGATGCTGTCGCTGGGACTGGACAGACAGCTAGCTATCAGCTCCAAAGCAGGGACAAGGCCAAGAGCTTAATGGAATTTTATTTTGAAAATATGGCAAGAGTCTAAGGCACTTCAAACATTTAAATACATACCGGACCCAAGTAAATGTGACACATTATAAAGGAATCCATAAATACATAGAGAACTATGCTGTTTCTCTAGCGGCAAATACAGAGCCAATTCTAACACAACCTTTATTAGACAGGGCTGTGCGATGGTTAAAAGTGTGATGTTACATGTAACTTCAGGAATTTCATCACTATGCAATATAAAAGTTGAAAATACGGTGTCAACTTCATAGATATCTTTGATATAAAAACCCATATAATACACCAACTGGAAATATTTCCCTGTGTTAGTTTATATGCTTTGAGGGTTCCATCTTTTCTATTTCTAAAACCAGATACTACCAGCCAGGGACTGAAATTGCAGATGATCAAAAGAATCATCTCAACTATCTTACTTAAAAAAAAAAAAAAAAGGGAAAAAAAAGATCCAAATCACCCTGGAATGAAATTTTGGAAGTGTTTTCCAATGGGTTCCACATGGCGCAAATATAAATATCTGTGGAAACGTTTAACCAAAGAGAACCTGGTGACTTCTTTGTGTTGTAGGGGGGCCAGGGAGAAGGGAAGAGAGGCTAGTTTGAGGATCTACCACTGTACATAACGGAGCAGAGTCAGAAGCCACAGATCGCGGATTCAAGCGGGCCCTGCACAGAGTAGACAGCCAGAGAGGAGGCTGGATGTCCAGGTAGACACTCTCCTTCTGGCTCTGCTTCCCCTGGCAAAAAAAGCCAGCTCGGGCCCTGGCCTTCATGCTTCTGTGTGCTGGTGAGCTGAGGCACAGCTCATAGACATTCAGTATCTGTCACCCCAACAGGAACAATTAGCAGCTTCTTGGAGGTGTGTACATGAGGGCTGTTTGCCATCTCATCAATCAAATGAGCCTCGGTGAGTTGGGCTGGGAGATGTCTTCCTTCCAAGCCTAGGAGTGCCCTAGAGACCAAGAGGAAAAAAAAAAAAAAAGGCTAGTAAGTGACCTCGGGCAGCTATGGCATCTGTGACATTAGAATTTGGTCCACTATCGCTGATAACCACTATGGGGAGCCAGAGAGAGGAGAGCCCTGGCTGAGAATGCCAGGCAGGTGTCCATTACCAATGGCACTGCTCTGAGGCCAGCTGGACTCAGCAGGCCTTGTCCAGCTGTTAGCCCCTGGAAGCCAACATCCCACTCAAGAGAACTCAAACTGTCAGGTTTAGGAGCAATGCCAGGAAAACACAGGGACATTTCCGGGGGTGTCAGCCTGTGCCATTTGGAGAAGTCTGAACAAAAAGCTGTGTGAGATAGTTTCTATCTCCCAAGGACATGGGGTGCAGCCTTCTCTTTCTTGGTGGAGGAAGTACATTTTTTGTTGTTGTTGTGGGTCTTGAATTCTGGGCCTGGACACTGTCCCTCAGCTCTTCAGCTCAAGGCTAGCGCTCTACCACTTGAGCCACAGCGCCACTTCCCAGTTTTCTGGTGGCTTATTGGAGATAAGAGTCTCACAGAGTTTCCTGGCCGGGATGGCTTTGAACTGTGATCCTCAGATCTCAGCCTCCTAAGAAGCTAGGATTATAGGCCTGAGCCACCGGCGCCCAGATAGGGAGTGCATTTTTTACAGTTCTACACTAAAACTTCCATTTTCAGAATGGACATGAAACCCACATCTCCTGCCAGTCTCCTGACAGAGGGGCCCACCAGCCTGGGGATTTCGGCCGATGGAGAATACTGACCGGAGACTGGGCTTTGACAAAGTTGATGTGGGCATACAGCAGAACGGCTATGTCCTTGTGTCCTGCGTCCAGCGCTATTGAGAGTGCAGTGCTGCCATCCTGAAAGTCAAAATGGAAAGAAAAAGCCAGGATGAGTCTCTCCTGAAATCCAGCCATTCATTCAGCCAATTTAGGAATGGTTTCATTCTGGACCTTTTCAGTAGAACACAGAAGATGAATGAGGTCAGCTCACACATTCAGTGAGAATAAGGAATCGATCCCAATAATGTCTGCTTTCTTCCTGGGAAGGAGCTGTGATGCCGAGGACCTCTATAGAACTATCAGGTACACCCGTGGGTAAGCACTCAACTCTGATGGCTCCATTAAATTTGCAGGGATTTAACTAGATAGGAAAGGGTAAGTAACATGGCTCATTTTTCTAGTTTAGTCTTGAAATGAGGACTTCTCTGGTCACAAGGAACAGGAAACAACTGGCATGTGGTTTCAATCTTAGGGTCCTTCCCTCCCACACAGTGCATTTGGGGAGCTGCTTTTCTTCTGGAAGCAAAAGGATGTTCCGTTTTAGTTACAGATAAGCAAGTGGTAATTAGCCAGACAGGATTTCAGAAAGTCCCAGTGACTCCATAGATTCTTATTATGAATCTACAAGCAGTTCATGAAAACCACAGCGCAACAAAACCCAGGCACATGAGAAATGGACTGTTCTTGAGGAAAGGCAAGCTGGGAACTGGTCCTCCTGGGGAAAGCTGGGGGGAAAAAAAAATCTTGTGCCTCTGCAGTTCCAGCATCCACCCCTGGGGGGCCTGAGGAGCAAAAGCAGCCCCTCAATACAGCAAATACCTCCACTGGTTTGCTGGTCCTATTAGCTTAGGTCCAGTGGGATCTGAAGAGTTATGGCTTCCCTGGAAGTTTCTGGTGTTTTGAACCAAAGGAAGTTCTGGTTCTAAACTGTGTTCCATAAAGAGAAATTTTCAAAAACAGAACCGACCCAGCCTGACCTCTGTGACACTTGACCTGTTTTTATTGCCCAGTGCAAGCTGTGCTTTCTGTCTGTCAGTGCATATCCTTCTCTGACCCAGGGACACCCAGAAGCACTCTCTTGCTTTTTGCTTCACACTCAAGGGGCTGGGCACTGGAGGCTCACGTTTGTAATCCTAGCTACTCAGGAGGCTGAGATCTGAGGATTGTGGTTGGAAGCCAGCCCAGGCAAGAAAGCCTGTTAAGAATCAAGCACAAAAAGCTGGAAGTGGAAGTGTGGCTCAAGTGTTAGAGTGCCAGCCTTGAGAACAAAAGTTATAGGATGACACCCAGGCCCAGAATTTAAGCTCTAGTACTGGGGAGGGGGGACCCAAGGGGCTGGGAAGGTGGCTCAGTGGTAGAGTGCTTGCCTTACATGCATGAGGCCCTGGGTTCGATTCCTCAGCATCACATAAGCAGAAAAAGCTGGAAGTGGCACTTTGGCTTAAGAGGTAGAGTGCTAGCCTTGAGCTGAAGAGCTGAGGGACCGTGCCCAGGCCCAGAGTTCAGGGCCCACAACCGACAAAACAAAACAAAAACAAGAAACTCACCCCCCAAAACAAAACAAGTCCTAGCTATCGGAGAAGCTTTGGAACAGGGTAAGGATGATGGGAACAGATCAAGTTGAAATGGGAAAATGTGCTTAAAGCAGCCAGGACATCCTAGATCCCTGAGCTTGTGAAATGTCACTCAGTTTATTTAATAAGCCTTTGTGAGTTACCGTGTTGTCTCTTCATGTGGGAAAGTGCTTTAGTCATAAATGAGGCCAGCTTCTAATTAAGAATCCGTTGTGTTTTTGCTCACATGGACCTTGGATCACCTCAGAAATTGCCTACGTTGAATCTGACTCAAGTGTCTTTATTTTTTCCCCCCTTATTAGGATCCTGGTTCACCGACACACCCCAAGAAGTCACTTTCTTCCTTTAATGACTGTTGGGGTGAGGCCTGTGCTGAATGGGCGTATAAGCGTGCACAGTCAGGAAGGTGGCCCACGCGGAGGGTGGAAGAGGATCTGCCCCCGCCACCCCCCCCAGAGGCCTAGGCACAATGCTTACGTTGTCTTCCAGGTGGCCATTGCAGCCTGGCTGGGCCAGCAGCAACTTGACGATCTCCACGTGCCCGTGCTCGCTGGCACACATGAGGGCGGTGGAGCCTTCATCATCTTGGATGTTGACATCAGCCCCACAGGCCAGCAGGCCCTTCACCATGTCTATCCGCCCGTGACTGACCGCCAGCATGAGGGCCGTCTGCCCTGCCTGGGGGGAAGATCTGGCTTTAGAACCGTGTGATTGTCATGTCGAGGGGAAAGCAGAACTGTGCACTAAGGAAGGGCGGTAAAGGGATCGGTTCTTTACTCACTCCAAGGACCTGTCTCCATCTCCTGTCTCCCCAGGAGAGACTTAAGGAGTAAGCAGGCTCTCGGGTGAATGGATACCCACGTGTCCCGGGGATGTTTGGTCAGCAGGGACTGGCCAGTAGTGCTTGGACTGCAAGCCCGGCAATGCTGCTTCATCAGCCTGGTCTCATCAACCTTGTCTACCATCGCCAGGCGAAGCCAACATAATGAACAGCAGCACTGACCTGGCTGGCCTTGGCGTTCACATCCCCGCAGCCGAAGAGTTCTTCCACAACCCGCATGTCCTTCTCTGCCTCCACGGCCGCCAGAGCAGCCAGCATGATGGGGGTGTACCCTGCCTTGTTCTGGTGATCAACGTTACACACGTCTGCAAGCAAGGACTTGAGTTAGCAAGGAACTGTCTCCTACCAGCAGCAGATGGACGTGGGGACTGGAGGTACAGGGGTTTGAGAGGAACCCCACAATGCCTCAGGGATGTATGTTTGGTCTTTTCCCCTAGGGCCTGCAATGGCATGGGGGTTTTCAAGAAGTCTGAGTCGGTGCTCTGGTGGGATGTAGACATTCAGCAGCTCACTGTTCCGTTTCGTAGGATTCCTAAAGGCAAAGCTCTAGCGCCCTGACTTGTAGCTCTAGCACCTGTGGTCTGAGAGGAACAAAGCAGCAGCAAGACCTCTAAGAAACTGCTAGGGAGTAGTGGGCTCATGTGGGCAGCCCGGTGCCGTAGCTCACACCTAGAATCCTAGCTACTCAGGAGGTTGAGATCGAAGGATCATGGTTTGAAGCCAGCCCTAGGCAGGAAAGTTTGTGAGACTTTGATTTGAAATTAACTACTAAAAAAAAGTGCTGGAAATGGAGATGTGGCTCAAGTCATGAAGTCTTGCTAGCCTTTAGCAAAAGGAGCTCAGCGATAGTGCCAAGGTCCTAAGTTCAAGCCTTAGGACTCTCCCCCTGCCTCCCCCGCCCCCAAAAAATACTAAAAGAGGGCTGTAGGCATGTTTTTACTGTGGACTGTCTGAGGATTTGGGGGAAGCGAGGAGGAGGAGAAGGGAAAAGGAGGGGAAGAGAAAGAGAGAAGAAAAAGAAGAAAGCAAACAGAAGAGAAAGGATAGATCTGATTGGCTTTCTCCTCTACATCAACCCAAGAACCTCAAAACAAAGTAGAAAAAACAAGAATCAGGCAGTCGGATCAAGAATCAGTAGAGGAAAAACTGGGCAGTTTCATGGCATCTTAAAGTAGATGCCAACATCATGCCATCACTAATTAGACTGAGTGACTGTACATCCTGCTTTAGCCAGAAGACAGAAGTAAAATAACATCTAAGTAAGTTCAGCCACTATGTACACTGGGCTACTGCACTTTGTTGAAAGTTCCCCTATCCCTGTGATACCACAGACATTGCTATATCCTGGAATGACATCCTTTTATTCATGTGGTTCAGCTATGATGACAACACTTACTTTGATATCTAGTCTGATTCTCCAGTATTTCGTGTATTTGGGCAGAAACAGTGATGTTTCTACCATGGCCTTGCTTGGTCCCTCTCCTGATGAACTGCTCACTCCTGATGAACCACTCACTTCTGTAACGTGATTGGATGGTGGTCTGGGTACAAGGACAGCCCAAGCAATGCACAAATGCAAGAAGAGCTGGGACTCTGGATCTGAGCAGGACTCTGTCCCTGCGATCAGACCAGCCAAGCCCGTGTGATTCAGCGCAGGAGCAAATGTGAGTTTATTACCAGGCATCCACTTCACGTCAATGCAGCTGACATGCAGCAAGATCTCCCAAACCTCTTTTCAAAAACATCTGGAATCTGTGCCCACCCCGTTTTGTTTGTTTCAAATCATGACTCAGAAACAGGCTTCTTGCCATGTCATGTAGAAGAGCAATGAAAGGGTTTTAGGAGGGCCAGAGGATTCAGGAGTAGAGTAACAGGCTTCTCTGAGATGAGTCAGGACCTGCTGCTGGAGGAAAGAAGGGACAGCCACCGCACCTGCGTCCAGAAGCAGCTTGACGATCTCGAAGTTGGAGTGGGACACGCTGTAGTGCAGGGCTGTGTTCCCATTGCCATCCGCCATGTTGATGATGTAGCGGAGCACGGCGGGGGAGACAGCATCAAAGGCAGCGATGTAGTCGCCCACCATGGCCGGCACCGCTGACTTCTGACTAGACACTCGGAACCACTCCTGCTGGAGGGTGTTCAGGCAGAATCTCTGCCAAAACAAGGAGCTGCCATTAGTTCTTCTGTGTATAGACCAGCAAAAAGCCCAAGAAACCTGACCTTTTGTAGTCAAAAGCCGTGGGTTAGGATCTGTTCTCCAAAAGCTACCTCAAAGCTGGCAGCAGTGGCTCACGCCTGGAATCCTAGCTACTCAGGAAGCTGAGATCCAAGGGTTATGGTTTGCAGCCAGCCTGGAGAGAGTCTTAAGTCCAATTAACTGGGAATATGCCAGAATTAGAAGCGGGTCAAGTGGTAGAGTATATTAGCCTTGAATGAAAAAGCTAAAGAATGAGAGGCTCTGAGTTCAAGCTAAAGTACTAGCACACGCGTACACGCACAGAGAGAAAATACCCCCACACAGCCCCAAACACCAACCTGCACCATCTCTCTGATTTTAATCAGCACACATGACCTATTCTAGTTTCCATAAAACAGGCCTCAGAGCACTATGTAAGGCAAATAGGCCCGGAGCCAGACCCCAGAGGTTCAAATCGGGATAGAACCCAGGGAAGCTACTATTTCTGCATCACAGTTTCCAGGTCTGAAAAAAGGATAATGCCTCTCTTCCAGAGTTTGCAAGGAGGTTAAAACACTCCAGCTGCTAATCGCATGGAATTTGGTTGGTCTTGAAAATGATTTTCACAGACACCAGGACGAAAGTATGCAACTCCCTCCGACCAACTCCAATTCCTTCAACTCCTCCACCATACTAGGCTGAGGGATCATCGTGTGGAGACTGCTAGTTTGGGCTCCAATCCCAAATGCCAATGTTCCACCATGGAGAGAGAGGGAACCCAAAGAGGTCTGCACAAATTCCATTTCTCATTGAGATCATTGGTCTCTGATTACCAGCCCCACTCTTGACTTCTTTAGACAGGGGGCTTGCTTCATGGATGAGCCACTCAAACTAAGGCCCAATGAGGTTCAAGGTGGATTAGATAGAGCCAGGGCTGGGGAGGAAGATGACAATGCTTGTTTCATAACCAGTCACATGTGCTTTCCAAGTTGCAGGCTGTATCAGAGAAAGATAGCCTATGTCAAACCCTCAGCACCCAGGAAGTCTCATGCCTGACTCTCCCATTTCCATCTGCTCAATCATATTTTGTGTTACTTGGAAAGAGTCTTGGCCAGGAAAGAACTGGTCTTAATTTTTCCTTCTCTTCTCATCCAGATTTCTATTTCTTTGGAGTCCTCACACAGAAAGAAAGGAAATACGTCCTCTCCCTTTCAGGCCATTGTAATTTTAAACACCTTGACAATGAATGAAAACTCAACCAGCAAAACAATATGTAAGTCACAGACGACACGCTAGAGAATTCAGAAAGTCCATATATGCATTACGATTCTAGGATGGTGGAAGGAAAGAACGATTACGGCTACTCAATGTGGGATCCCTAAGGCACCAGTTTTAAATTCGGGCTGCACCTAGTGGATGCTGTGACATTTACTGGTTTCACCACTGTGATCAAGGGAGACCCCAGGCACTAGTTGGTACTGATGAGTTTCAACCAGCAGTGCCTTCATTTGACTAGGAACTTAATTTACTATCACATTTTTATCAACGTCACATGCTCCTTTTCTTTTCTGGTACTCTGACAGACTGTCACAACTCAGCTGGCTCTGATGAGTCAGTTTCCATAGCAGTAGAAACAAATAGAAGACACCGAGTTAAAAAAAAACAACAACATGCACATGGCAATACACCATGACTTAAATGGATCTTACCCTAGATAGGGATAATCTAGCTTTGGTCCAGCTAGTCTAATCTAGTAGCTGCTGCTCTAGATAAGGCCCGGTCTTGAAGGCCTGTGTTCTAAGGAGAGGGGCTGAGTGTGAGGTCCCGCAGCTGTGTGCCCTTGTGTATTCTGCCCCTGCTGTGATTGGCATTGCAATGGTATTTGTCACACAAAAGGAAACTGCTCCAGGATTAGATAATTCCTCAGGTCCCTCAGATCCTAACATTTTGATTTCATAAGTACATTTTTTTTGTGTTGGTCATTTGTGGGGCTTGAACTCAGGGTCTGGGGACTGTCTCTGAGCTCTTTTGCTCAAGGCTAGCACTCTACCACTTTGAGCCACAGCTCCACTTTTGATTTTCTGGTGGTTAACTGGAGATAAGAGTCTCATGGACTTTTCTTGGTCAGGCTTTGAGCCACGATCCTCAGATCTCAGCTTCCTGAGTAGCTAGGATTACAGATGTGAGCCACTGGTGCCTGGCTAATACATCATAAGTCAACTTTTTCTCCAGTTGTTGCCTTATTTAGCATTTAGATGTTATAGCAAAGTGAACTGATATGCAAAGGTTCAAATGTATATGATTATCAAACCACATTTTCTCAAGACTTTAAAGATGGAGCAGTCAACCAACTTGCTGCTCTAGCCCAGGGAAGTAGATGTACTCCCCAAACTCCTTGTGAAAGAGAGTCACAAACATAGTAATGGCAACAGAACCACCATTGCTATAGAAATGTCTGTACCATTCCTATCACAATGGCAACCACAACCTCTGTGCTCTCAGACTGTGCAAGGACATGTGCAGTTATCGTTCTGTTTACAAGCGCACTAGTGGCTCACACCTGTAATCCCAGCTACTCAGGAGGCTGAGATCTGAGGATGGCAGCTCAAAGCCAGCCCAGGCTGGAAAATCCCCTAGACTTGTGTCTCCAATTAACCACCAGAAAACCAGAAGTGGAGCTGTAGCTCAAAGTGATAGAGCACTGGCCTTGAGCAAAAGAGCCCAAGGACAGCACGCAGGCCCTGAGTTCAAACCCCATGACTGACAAAAGTAAAAAAATACAAACAAAAATTGTGGGCTGGGGCTGGGAAGGTGGCTCAGTGGTAGAGCCCTTGCCTTGCATGCATAAGACCCTGGGTTCGATTCCTCAGCACCACATAAGCAGAAAAAGCCAGACGTGGCACTGTGGCTCAAGTGGTAGAGCACTAGCCTTGAGCTGAAGAGCTGAGGGACAGCGCCAAGGCCCAGAGTTCAGGCCCCACAACTGACAAAAACAACAAACAAAACAACAGAAATTGCTAGGATGCTGATCCTGGGCCTAGAAGGTTCTATGGAGAGAAGTGGCACAGGAAGAAGATGACTGCAATTAGTCCTCCTTTCTGTATGTCAGTGTGTGCCTCACATGCCTCCACCCTAAGAAAAGTACAGGGTGGGTGAAGGATAGCCAAAGTTGGGCCCCAAGGAACACCCTGGGTGCTTTGGGGGCTGGGCAGCACGGGGCGTATCCTGCCACTCATGCCACAAATAGTTCAGGGAGATGCACGCAGGCTACAGCAGTCTGAGCAGCTGCCCTAGCCCTGAGTCTGCGCAGACAGGGAACATCGCCTGCTTGTCATACTTACCATATCTTTGCTGGTCAGAGCTTTGGGATCATTGATGTTATTTTTCAGTAAGTTGCAGGCAGACAACATCTTTTCACTTAATTCATACCTGAAAGGGGAGGAGGGAAGTGACGTGAGCTCAGGATGGGCCACAATTCAAGTCGTTTTTACCTCAACTCACACGTACCTCTTCTCTGAGCCAGTCTAGGCTGCTGGTGGTGTCGGCTGGGTGTCTCTCTAGGCCTGTGATTCAATGATACCACACAGCCATGCACCGCCAGCCAGAGCTCAAAGTCTTTCCCTAAAGGTAAATCTGGCACTGAGAACATTATTATGATCTCGCATGTGGAGAAGTGTTGTTCCTTGTGTTAGAGTTTTGTGGTTTTGCAGTGTCTTTGCAGGGCCTTGAACTGGTAAGGCGAGTGCTCTATCGCTGAACTTCATCTCCTGCTGACTGTTCTAAATTCTTTAACATATTTTCACTCTTAAGGGTTGGAGAGGTCTAAATTACCATGTAATATCCGGTAGGTTAACAAGGAAGCCACTCAGCTCAACCTATATCTGGCAAATATAAAAGCGTGGTTTTTTTTTTAACCCATATGAAACCTTAAAAATCACATCATTGGTTTTAAATCCTTTTATACAAGTACTTAATTTTTTAAAATCAGGTGATGTATGCTAAACAAGTTAGATATCAATAAAGCTGTTTTAAAAAAAAGCAGGTGACATTTCAAACCATCTGAAAACGATTGGCAATATAAATAGAAACACTCACCTGGAGCAAGAAGCAAATGTAGCAAGCTGTCATTTGCCCAATGGAACAGGAATGTTTCCTGAATTATTCTATTGATAGTTTACATAATGAAAAACCACACTGAAGTTTTCATCTTCTCCATTGTCTCAAATCCACATTTACTAACAACTTAGTCCCTAAAACGTATTGCATTTTTAGGGACCCTGTAGCCTACTATCATGTCTGACATTTTATTTCAGCTGTTAATTATGTTATTCCTGTATCCACGATATTCCTGATCACTCAGGGAGCAACACATGTAATATGACACACATCGTCTTACAATAAAATGGTTGAGGCCAAACACGTGTTTACAATGCACACAACGGTGCTGTACTAGCTATACCAACACTGGCGTTGACTGAAATGGTTAAATATAAAATCTGAACTCCTAAAACAAAGTAGGGTGTTGGTCACCAAATTTTCCCGATATGTCTTTAACTATCAAGGAAGGCGTTCAGACAATGGAAATTGTAAGAGACCTAGTTCTCCGTGTGAAATTCAAGTTTCAGATAACAAAGAAGACTAGCCATTGTGCAATTCTCTTTGCTACTCTAGGAGGCCCCAGCCTACACTTGTATTTATGAACATCTTGTTCAGATGTGCGTATCTCTGTGGGATAGGTAAGACCAAAGAGAAATAATTGTGCAATCTCTGAGACTCAGATTCTATTGCCCCAATGCACTAAGCGTGGGGGAGAGGGGGGAGGGCCGGGGGTGGGGAGGGTACCACACCTCTCTCTGATTTCCACCTTCTCAGGTTCACATTCTTGAACCTGTGTTTCATCTTCCACCCTGGCAGACTTGAAACCTTCATTATTAATTGCATGGTGCCCTTCCGCCATTCCCTGAGTATCTTCTTCGTCCTCCTCTTCCTCCTCCTCTTCTTCAGGAGGATACTCAATGACATCACATTCGTCATCTGATTCAGAAGAAGAGCTTTCATCTGAGCTGGAATCATCACTTGAAGTTGTTTCATACCTAGGTAGCAATTTGGGATTTCAGGAGATGCAAGGTGTGCCCAGAAAGACTCAGTGATAGAAGTTTCTATGAAGGCAAAGCCGCTGACTCCCTCCAGTGGTTTTACGTGCTGCACTTAAGAGATTCAAAGTAAGCTCTGTCTGAACGTGGTGGGTTCTGAATGGGTTCTGGCTTCAAAGGGACCACCTGGACTGGGCACCTGTGGCCTGTCATCCTAACTAATCAGCAGAATGAGATCTGGGAATCGCAGTTCAAAGCCAGCCTGGGCAGGAAAGTCTGTGAGACTCTCATCTCCAATTGAACACCAAAAAAAAGCTGGAAGTGGAGCTGTGGCTCAAGTGGTAGAGCATTAGCCTGGAATACAAAAGCTCAGGGAGAGCAGCCAGGCATTAGGTTCAAGCCCCAAAGCGGGCATATACAAAAAAAAAAAAAAAAAAAAAAAAAAAGCTTTTTGGGGGTTTCTACCATGACACCAGCTGGTATCATATACATCTAGTTATCTGAAGAAAAAAAAAAAAGTATGGCTTAGTATATACATTTGGAAGAAACTTAGGGAAACAAAATCTGAAGTTGCTCAGTTCTATTTCTTTCTTCATTTATTCTCCCACAGTCAGGGTGACTAGATGACATAATCTAACAAGTAATCATTAATGCATGTGCTTCAAAATGTCCAGGGCCCTGGCACTAAAAAACAAAACAACACACAACACACAGATTTGATAAACAGGAACCATCACATTAAGCCTCAGTAGCTTCCTCTGGCATAAGTACTTCTTCTTTTTTTTTTTTTTTTAATTTTTTAACTCTGCAGTGTTGCCTTCTGGTAAGCAATTGCTTTGACTCAATTGTAGGATGATAAACAGGCGGAACTATTTTTTGAGAAAAGGAATACATAAAATAGCCAACACCCATTCTATTTTAGAAAGAACGGATGGCCTAACTGCATTACTCTTTCGTGTGAAAGGTCACAGTTCGACCATGGGAGTTAATCAAGGAAAAAGCTGGAGTGGGGGATGCAGTACTCCATCACTGGGTGATAGAGTGCTGCTCCCAGCCTCCTCTCTTCATCTACTGCTTTGTGATGAAGAAACATGGTGTTCAGGCCAGAGGACAGATGCCGTTTCAGCTTCATTAGGTAGCGTTGGAAAGACAGCAAGAAGAGGAAAGGAGAGAGCCCAGATGGACCTTTCTGAGGAGAATCTTCCATCACCAAGAGGTTGGCAGCAGCTCAGAACAGGTACCTTGAAATATGCCTTCACTAGGCAGGAAGCAAAGGAGACAGACAGAGGACACTGGACTAGCAACAACATCTTCCCTTACCCGCCATTAATGCCCACAAACTGAAGATTCTTCTTGGTGCCATTCGAGTCTTTGTTTCCATCCTTCTTCTTCATGATGGACTTCAGTGTGTTTTCATTATTTGTACATACTGTGGAAAAAGGAATCAGGGCAATTAGACCTGACCTAACTCATAGAAGATAAGAATAGCCGCCCTTCCTGCTCAAGTCTTGACCCCCTCATCCCCGTATTTGTGACTGTAGATTTGGGTATGCACGTGTGAGAAACTTGTACAAAATCCAATGGACATGTGTAGTGTGTTCAAAGAAATACAATTCTGGGATGGGAAGGTGGCTCAGGGGTAGAGTGCTTGCCTTGCATGCACCACATAAACAGAAAAAGCCAGAAATGGCGCTGTGGCTCAAGTGGTAGAATGCTAGCCTTGAGCTGAAGAACTGAGGGACAGTGCCCAGGCCCAGAGTTCAAGCCCCACGGCTGACCAAAAAACAAACAAACAAAAAATCAAAGAAATACAATTCAAAGTTCTAGGACTGTTTCTTAAATGAGGGAAAAAAAATCAATTATACTTCCAAAATCAGTGAAAATTGGTTTTCTTTGTTTACAAATTGCTTTACTGTTTACAAACATTTAGGTCCTAGAAGAAAGACTAATGGTATACTTTTTCTTCAGCTGATGTAATCTGGAAAATGTGCAAGAATGAATGAAACATTGTTTACTAGATTCCATAATTTGTCATACCAAATACATTTTCTTAAAGGGCTATACTGCCTACTTTCTCTGGTCATTGTGTGTGTGTGGAGGGGAGTTCTAAGGGTATTTGAACTCAGGACTTTGTGCTCTTGTTCATCATTTTCACTTATGGATGGCACTCTACCATTTCAAGCCAAGTCTTTAGCTTTGCTGATTCATTGGAGATATGAGTCTGATTTTTCTGCTTGAGCTCTCTCTTTTTTTTTTTTTTGTCAATTGTGGGGCTTGAACTCTGGGCCTGTCCCCCAGCTTTTCAGCTCAAGGCTAGTGTTCTACCACTTGAGCCACAGTGCCACTTCTGGTTTTCTGGTGTTAACTGGGGATAAGAGTCTCATAGACTTTCCTGCTGAGACTGGCTTTGAACCGTGATCCTCAGATCTCAGCTTCCTGAATGGCTAGGATCATAGTCATGAACCACCAGAGACTGGCACCTGTACTTTCTCTCTCTCTCTCTCTCTCTCTCTCTCTCTCTCTCTCTCTCTCTCTCTCTCTCTCTCTCTCTCTCGTCATGTTGAAGTTATTCTAAGCTTACCTTCCAAACAATTACATAATCTTTCTTCAAGGCCAACCTGTAAAGCACACCTCACTCAATGGACTATGGGAAGTGTTGGTCTGTCATCCTGACTTGAAGACTTTGGGAACTTACCATAGAGGCCTGTGGCTATCTGGTCATCAGTCAGGTTCACTGGGGCCAGCATATTTTCCTGAGACAGGAAGCTGTTTTGGCTGCTGAGTGTCTTCTCTTCTGTAGCCTCTACCTTGTACTCAGGCTGGGACGTCTGCATGCTTACCAGCCCTCCTGACTGAAGGCCTGCACACTTACAGCTATATTCCAAATTATTTCCTGCCAGGAAAGAAAAGGTAGAGTGTGTGACTCAGAGCTCTTGCTTTGTCTACTGATCAGCAATGCACACCTTCCTCCTCTAGTTCTTCAGGCCTGCAAGGGTGGGAGAGGGGGCTGCCCAGTGATTCCCTTTTCAAGTCCACCTTCAACACACATGGTCAGTACTGCATGCAGGCCTCCAAACAATAGATAATGCCCCACGACCTGATGTGTCCCTTGATTGCAAATCGGAAGCATCCAGCCTGGTAAGTGTAATAAACAGCAAGGCATTTATTTTCCTTTCCTCCTCAATTCTTCATTATTCTGAAATGATTAATCTCTAAAAGATCTCACAAGCTTCTGAGGCCAGAAGAACCCTTCTAGAGAAATTCACTCACTAGGCATTTTCCTCTTCATCATCCACCAGTCCTTTGTTAATGTACACACATTATTTTGGCCACTACTGAAAAGTTAAACATACACAAGTTGGCAAGAATGCAGTTATACCATATTTTATGGGTAGGGACAGGTTCTGAGAATGCATCCTTTGGTGATTTTGGAGTTGGGTGACACCTTCATGGATTTATACCAGTTCCAAGGGTGATAGCTCTAAAAGAAATAACTCTAGCTGGGTGCCAGTGGCTCACACCTTTAATCCTAGCTACTTAGGAGGCTGAGATCGGAGGATCACAGTTCAAAGCCATCCCGGGAAGGAAAGTCCGTTAGACTCTTATCTCCAACAAACCACCAGAAAACCAGAAGAAGCACCATGGCTCAAGTGGTAGAACGCTCGCCTTGAGCTGAAGAGCTGAGGGACAGCGCCCAGACCCGGAGTTCATGCCCCACGACCAACAAAAACCACAAAAAAAAAAAAAGAAGAAGAAAAAAGAAATAACTCATATGCCATTAACACTAAAACTGACAAATATTTTTAGAAAAGGTAATTTATGATTATTATATATCCAGTCTATTCAAATTTCTCCGGTGATGTCATTTTAAAAATCCCCCAATCTCACATTTTATAGGGTATTTGACTAGTCAAATGGGTTGCTATGGGTTTTGTCAATCCTTCCTTCCTCTTCCTTTTTTCTCTTTCTTTGTACCTCTACCCCACTAACTCACCTCCTTTCCTGCTGGTACTGAGGCTTGAACTCACGTCTTTGTGCTCTTGCTTGGCTTTTCATTGACATAGTTGGCCTTCTACCACTTGAAAAATGCCTCCAGTCCATAAGCTGTCTTTTTTTTTTCTTTAAAACCAGTTCTGGAGCTTGAACTCTGGGCTTGAGTGCTGTCCCTGAACTCCTTTTGTTCAAGCTAACCTGCTACCACTTGAGCCTCAGCATCACTTGTGGCTTTTTCTGTGATTAATTGGAGAGTCTCACATACTTTGCTGCCTCAGCTGGCTTCGAACCATGATCCTCAGATCTCAGTCTCCTGAGTAACTAGGATTAGAGGCATGAGCCAATGGTGCCCAGACATAAGCTTTCTATTTAAATAAAAATGTTTTAGCCTGTGAAACCACTTGCATCTGTTCAGAACATTCCTAGCAAGCTGTTACCTGCTCCCCAGCTCTTCTAGCTAATCTCCCCAGCTGAGGCCAGGACTCAGTTTTGTAAACTAAGTCTTTTCCCCTCTACATATATACTGGTACCAGGATTTGAACTTGGGGCCTCAAGCTAGTTAGACTTGCTTCCTCAGCTGGTGCTCAACTATTTGGGTTATGCCACCAGCCCAGACCTTTGTTGGTTATTTTGGAAGACGGCCCTAAACAGACTTTTCTGCCTAGGCTGCCTTTGAACCACAATCTTCTGAATCTTAGTCTTTTGAGTAGTGAAGATTATAGGTCTGGGCCACGGGGCACTCGGCTTTAAACGAGGACTTTTTAAAGTCCCTGCACTCCTAGGCCAATTGCTGGCAGGTCCTCTATAGTGAGCCTTGCTGCGATGGTGGTTATGGTCCTGCTCAATCCTCCCACCCCAAATGGTGTTCAGAGTTGTCCGGGGACTCTATTCCTCCCAATTGTCCTTCCTTAGGAGACTGTGTATGGTGCCTGAAATTTCAGCTCCTTCATGGTAAAGTGTCACCCGTGCTCTCTGCCAGGATGATCCCCAACCCTCTTCCCCCCCACAGAATTTTTTTCTAGGATACCATTCCACAGATCTCTTCTGTCTGTTATGTCTAGATGAAAGTGTGCTCAGATTCCCATGTCCCTCCTGGGCAATGTAAACTCATTGAGTCCCTTCTCCTGTTCCTTGTAAGGGACCTGAGTGTGTGTGTGTGTGGGCCTCTGGAATAATTCTTTCCATTAAGAAAAAGGGCTTCCAGGCCCAAAGAAACATAGGTCTCATGGTTTCCCTTATTTGCAATAACTAGTATAAGTCTAGGACAAGCAGAGTAAGTCAAAAGCTATGTACATATGACCATGTAAGATGATGTTAAGTGAAATGAACACCAAGATAGGGACACAAGTGTTTTTTTCTTGCTTGGTATTGTTTTAAATGTACTTATAATGTACTATGTGATTTTTTTTTGTTTCTTTTGTATGTTCCTCCCCCACGTTATAACTCCTGTTCTCACAGTATTTGATTCTGGTGCCCTGCATCTTGTATATACATTTTTCTAATTTGGGGAGGGGAAGGGAAATAACAAAATGCTTAAATAAGGATACAGGTTGACCCATTGTAACAATGAGATGTATAAGACACTATGTTGAAAATGAACCTTACAACTTCGAGTTGGGGAGATGAGGGGGGAAGGAATGGTAGGAAAAACAAAGGAGGAGGTAATAATGCTCGATAGGAAATGTACTTATTAACTTACTCACGTAACTGTAACCCGTCTGTACAGTAATTTCACAATAAAAGACGTGTGTGTGTGTGTGTGTGTGTGTGTGTGTGTGTGTGTGTGTGTGTGTGTGTGTATGAAAAGGCACCAGTAAAAGTAATAATGTAACTATAAAAGACAGTATAGTGGGTATGGGTGGCTCATGCCTGTAATCTACTCAGGAGGGTGAGATGTGAGGATTGTGGTTCCAAGCCAGACTGGACAGGAAAGTCCACAAGACCCTTATCACCAATAAATTACTCAAAAAAGCCAGAAGTGACACTGTAGCTCAAGTGGTAGTATGCTCACCTTGAGTAAAAGAAGCTCAGGGACAGCACTCAGGCCCAGAGTTCAAGTCCCAGGACTGGTAATAAATAAATAAATAAAAAGAAAAAGAAAAAGCCTTTCCAGACCAAACATTGGCTTGGGGGACAGACAGGAGAGATTCTTCATAAAGGTTCACCTTCTATTTATAGCTATTGCTTTCCAGGGGTCAGTGAATAGCTGCAATGAAAGGCCAAACCCTCCCTCTTTCCAGACTGCCATTCAGGACTCTGCCACCACCACAAACAGCCAACCCAAATCCAAGACAGAAAACATGAAAGCACAGAGCAGTAGTTTCATTTCTAGGGCCATTTTGATAATTTCCTGGGCATAGATTAAACAGCTGTCATGAACGCACCTAAAAGCCCACACTTAATCCTAGCTACTCAGGAGGCTGAGATCACAGTTCTAAGCAAGCCTGTGCAGGAAAGTCTGTGAGACTTTTATCTCCAATTAACCAGCAGAAAAAACGGAAGTGGTGCTGTGGCTTAGAGTGGTAGAGCACTAGCCTTGAGTAGAAAGAGCTCAGGGGGAGCACCCAGATCTTGAGTTCAAGCCTCACAACCAACCCCCCGCCCCCCCCAAAAAAGAAAAAAGAAAGCCCATATTTGCTTAGAAATTGCCATGTTAAAGAGCAAATTAAGAATCACATTCATCACCCTACTGCATTGTTGGTGGGAGTGTAAACTTGTTCAACCACTTTGGAAAGCAGTATGGAGGTTCCTCAAAAGACTCCACATAGAGCTCCCCTATGACCCAGCAGTCTCACTTTTGGGCATTTATCCAAATGACCACAAACAAGACCACACTAAAGCTACCAACACAACTATGTTTATTGCAGCATTATTTACCTTAGCTAAGATATGGAACCAACCCAGATGCCCCTCAGTAGATGAATGGATCAAGACAATGTGGTATATATAAACAATGGAATTCTATGCCTCCATCAGAAAGAATGACATTGCCCATTTGTTAGGAAATGGAAAGACTTGGAAAAAATTATATTAAGTGAAGTAAGCCAGGCCCAAAGAAACATAGGTTCCATGGTTTCCCTTATTTGCAATAACTAGTATATATCTGAAACAAGCAGAAAAAGTCAAATAAGATGGTGTTAAGCTAAATGAATCCCAAGATAAGGACACAAGTGTTTTTTTCTTTCTTGCTATTGTTTCTAATGTATTTATAAGGTACCACGTGATTTTTTTTGTTGCTTTGTATGTCTCTCCCCCACTGTTTTGTTTTTCACTGTATTTGATGTTGATCTAATTTGGGGAGTGGAAGGGAAAAAACAAATTGTTTAAATAGGGATACAGGTGGACCCATTGCAACAATGAGATGTACAAGAGGCTATGTCGAAAAACCAACTTTACAATTGCAGGGGCGGGGGTGTAGTTGAGATGGGAGGGAAGGGATGGGAGGGGGAAAAAAAAGGAGGCAAAAATGCTTGATAAGAAATGTACTCATTTCCTTGCTCATGTGATTGCAACCCCTCTGTACGGTAATTTCACACTAAAAAACTTACTTAAAAAAAAAAAAAAGAATCACAAACCTCGCCCACATTTAATTACATACCCTCCCAAGTCTTAACCCAGAAAATCCAAGCTGACAGGCTGCAGGAACTAAAGCTGGGTTAAGTAAAATGTGATGTCCCATTTCGTCTCCAGACCTCAGAGACCTCAGAGACCTCGACTTGAAACTGAGTGGAGCACTTTCTGGATGAGTACCTAATAGTGACCAAATATATCTGGAGAACATGGATGACACGTTCTCCAATCTTTGTATCCATTTGTGGTAGCAACATGTTTTACATATAGGTGACATTAAGGCATGGCTGTCGATTGCCAGGGGGGCAGTGCAGGCTATGTGAAGATCTTTACTGAGGGGTGAATGAATGACTCCCTGTTCACAAAAGGGCACAGCTGCAGCCCTCTGCCAGTCCCAGCCCCCATGTGTGTCCTGAGCGAGATCACATGACCAGGAGCTCAATGTCCTGTCAGTTCTTGAAAAAGTATTCATCTCCATTCCATAGCCTCATATAACCCTAACATTAGGAATCGTTCAATATGCCAAAGTAAATCTTAATCTTTTCCAGCGTATTTGAATGCCACTAATACCCATTTAGAAAGCCCAGGTTTAAAAAAGCAAGTGTGTGCTAGGCACTGGTGGTTCATGCCTGTAATCTTAGCGACTCAGGAGGCTGAGATCTGATTGCAGTTCCAAGCCAGCCCTGACAGGAAGGTCTGTGAGACTCTTATTTCCAAATAACCAGCAGAAAACCAGAAATGGGGCTATGACTCAAAATGGTAGAGCCTTAGCCTTGAGTGGGAAAAGCTCAGGGACAGTGCCCAAGCCCAGAGTTCAAGCCCCATGACCTACAAACAAAAACAAAAAACAAAGGCTGGGATCTGAAGATTTGGATGATCTTTCCCACAGGGCTTAATTTCCCCCCAGGTCTTTAACTGATCATGAGGATTTTCAATTTCAGCAAGTCAGAGGTTAGTTCTCTTTTGAGAATGTTTCCCACTTTCCTCTCTTCGCTTCTCTTTCTTTTTTCTTTCTTTTTTTTTTTATTGTGAGAATACCGTACAGAGGAGTTACAATTACATGGGCAAGATAACGAGTACATTTCTTTTCAAGCATTGTTGCCTCCTCATTGTTTCCCCTTCCCATCCTTTCCCATACTCCTCCCCTCCCCCCACCCGATCCTCCCCCTACCCCCCACCAAAGTTGTTAAGTTCGTTTTTTTGACATAATGACTTTTACTTTCCTTCTTTCCTTCTTTCTCTTTCTTTGCCTGTCTGCCTGCCTGCCTGCTTTCCTTCCTCCCTTCCTCCCTTCCTTTCCTTCCTCCCTTCCTCCCTCCCTTTCTCTCTCTTTGGTGGTACGGGGGTTTGAATTCAGTGCCTCAATTTTGCTAGGCAAATAAGCACCCTACCACTTGAGCCATGCCCCCAAGCATATTTTTTGAGAATCTGCCAAAAATTACAATTTTCACAAACAGCCCTATTGCAAAAATGTTCACAAAGCTACAGACCTCACTCAAGTTAAGAATCTGCTCAGTAGGCTGGGGGTGTATGGAGCTCAGTAAGGTAGAGTACAGGCCTGGCAAGGGCGAGGCCTTGGACTCTGGAGGAGCCGGTAGGGTGGCAGATGGGAAGGGAATCCATGTGTGGTGAGAACTTTTCTCAGCCGAGTCCCATGGGAGACATCAGGAGAGCTATTTTTATAGAAGAAGCCTCCTGGGAAGGACTCTGGGAGAAAAATTGAACTTAACCTTGCCTTTTGAAAAAAGACACAGACCCAGATACTCTGTAGCTATATGTCAATTCCCAACGCAGCCCTTACCAGTAGGACTTCTATCACACTGTCTATGGAGCTTGGTTTGGATTGTTTTGAGGCTCTTAAAGCATTTAAAAGAGAACCAGGGGCTGGGAAAGTGGCTCAGTGGTAGAGTGCTTGCCTTGCATGCATGAGGCCTGGGTTCAATTCCACAGCACCACATAAGCAAAAAAAAAAAAAGAGAACCAGTAAGACAAGTCATTATACACACACACACACACACACACACACACACACACACACATGTATATATACATAAATACACACATATATTTAAAAATATTTTCAAATTATATATGTATGTATGTGTATATATATATATATATATATATATATATATATATATATATATATAAATAAAATTTGAATCAGGAGATAACTATTAATGGTCATTTTGTAACAACTTCATTTTCCTGCTTTTCCTCTGGCTTGGAACTCTCTCTCCAAAGTCACTTTCACAGCTAATGGGAATGACTTTAAATCATAAGCTCTTTTTTTTTTTTTTTTTTTTTTGCTAGTCCTGAGGCTTGAACTCAGGGCCTGGGCACTATCCTTGAACTTCTTTTGTGCCACTTCCAGCTTTTTCTGTTTATGTGGTACTGAGGAATGAAACCCAGGGCTTCATGCATGCTAGGCAAGCACTCTACCACTGAGCCACCTTCCCAGCCCAGATCATCAGCTTTTTAACAAATCTAAGATAACCAACACTGCAAATATAGAAGCTGATTTATGAAGCAGTTCTTTTGTTTGAGTATGAATGACTAGGTTTCTATAAACAGTGTGGCAGGCAGTTAAGTTCTATTTGCATTTGATTAGAGACAGTTGCATATTCTTAGAGTATTTGCAACCACCACCCCCCCCCCATCTCCCTGCCCCGCTTCGTTTCTAGAAGGAAAAAGGAGGAGGATTCATAACAAACCATCTACTTACTTCTCAGATGAAAATCTCCCAATTCATTTATAGGAAAAATAAATATTACTTCCTAAAGTTTTTTGGTGCAATAAACTTATTTCCTCTTAGTCAAGTATGGTGGTCCAGGCTTGAAATCCTAGCTGAGACAAGAAGGTGTGAACTTGTTTGCTCTGAACACTTTAATTCCATGAAAGAAAGTAATACTTTGAACTCACACTACTGGGAACTGAAAAACACTGTGTGTGTATAGGGGGGAGGGGAGAGGAGGGTACACACGCATGCGTGCAAGCTCACGTGTTCACTTTGTTCATTTAAATGGTTCCATTTTCTCGCAGTTTTAGAGACAATATCATGACTTTGATGTAGCTGTGTGTGTGCACACATGCTGGTCCTGGGGTTTGAACTCAGGGCCTGGGTGCTGTCGTTGAGCTTTTGTGTTCAAGGCTAGCACGCTACTACTTGAGCTCTACTGCTATAGCTCCACCTCTGGATTTCTGTTTGTTAATTGGAGATAAGAGTCTCCTGGACTTTCCTGCCTATCTGGGCTGGCTTCTAACCTTGATCCTTAGACCTCAGCCTCCTGAGTAGCTACGATTACAGGCAATAGCCACCAAAGCTAGAAAAATACTTTAAATTATGCCTTTGATTAGCACCAAATTCTGGCTACATCAAAGCCATAATATTGTCTCTAAAACTGTGGGGAAAATGGGACCATTTAAATGAACAAAAAAAAGTACATAGGAAGACTATAGATTATCCACATTTGGTTTGAAGAAGGCCGGGAGATGGTAACTCAGGCCTGTAATCCTAGCTATTCAGGAGGTTGAGATCTGAGGATCATGGTTCAAAGCTACTCAGGCAGGAAGTCCCCGAGACTCTTTATCTCCAATTAAGCAACAAAAAAGGTAAAAGGGGAGTTGTGACTCAAGTGGTAGAGCTCTGGCTTTGAGCACAAAAGCTTAGGGATCATACCTAGGCCCTAAGTTCAAGCCCTAGGACTGAAAAAAAAAAAAGAAAAAAAGAACAGAGAAAGAACTATACATGCATACTTGCAATGCACGTACTACATAGGTCCTGGAGGGAGGCTTCAACTATGTTTCATGCTCCTCTGAACTGTTCATTTATGAACACATACTCCCGTTATAATTTTAATACATTGCACTGGAGTGTTAGGCATTATGACTCTGCTAAAAGTAATGTTTAGCATATTGAAAAGTGATACCATTGACAGACTAAACTCTCAACTCCAGGAAACATAAACAGAACTCTGGGCTGGGCACCAACAAACTTTGTTTTAAGCTTTAACACTGACAGAATGACACTGGGCTGAAAAATATATCACAATTACTTTGTTTTCTCATTTTTTTACCTGTAACATTTTCTTTATCTTGATATAAATTAGGGAGGCATAATAATTGGGGTGTGGGGAGAGGCCATAGGATTTATGAAGAATTATAAAGATCAATATTTGGATTAAAAACAAAAGACACCAGTGGCTCACACCTAAATACTAGCTTTTCAGGAGGCTGAGAACTGAGGATCATGGTTCAAAGTCAGCTTGGGCAGAAAATTATGAGACAGTTATCTATAATTAAAAAAGCTGGAAATGGACAGGTGCCAGTGGCTCACACCTGTAATCCTAGCTACTCAGGAGGCTGAGATCTGAGGATCTCGGTTTAAAGCCAGCCTGGGCAGAAAAAAGCTGTAAGACTCTTATCTCCAATAAACCGCCAGAAAACTGGAAGTAGCGCTGTGGCTCAAGTGGTAGTGCTCGCCTTGACCTGAAGAGCTGAGGGACAACACCTAGGCCCAGAGTTCAAGCCCCATGACAGACAAAAAAAAAAAAAAAAAAGCTGGAAATGGAGCTGGAAATGGAGCTGTGGCTCAAGCACCAGCCTTGAGCAAAAGAGAGCAGCAACAGGGCCCAGGCCCTGAATTCAAGCCCCTGGCACATATGTTAGGAGGTAGAGATCAAGAGGATCACGGTTCAAGGCCAGCCTGGACAAAAAGTTCTGAAGACTCCATCTCAACTAATAAATTGAGTGTGGTGGTGCTGTGTACTTGTTAACCCAACTGTGTCATAGGTTTAAATAGGGCCACGAGACCTTAATCTTGTTCAACAAATGACCAAAAGCAGAAAGAGAGAGTGGTGCAGTGCTAAGAAAGGTCAAAACCTCAGGACCACCACCCAAAACCAAAACAAATCCCCCCAAAGCCATTTTTTTCCCCAGTCCTGGGGCTTGCACTCAGAACCTGAGCACTGTCCTTGAGCTTCTTTTGCTCAAGACTAGCACTCTACCACAGCACCATTTCCAGCTTTTTCTGCTTATATGGTATTGAGGATTGGAACCCAGGGCTTCAAGCATGCTAGTCAAGCACTCTACCACTAAGCCACATTCCCAGCCCAAGTCAAAGGTTGACAGCTATTCTATATCCCCATTTCCCTTTCTGGAAGTGGTCACAATGCTGGCCAAGCTGGGTGTGGTAGCTCATGCCTATGCCAGCCAAGGGAAACAAAGTCCTTTAGACAGAAAAAAGCCAGAAGTGGTACAGTGGCTCAAGTGGTAGAGTGTTCATTATCCTTGAGCCTAAAGGAGCTCAGGGACAGTGCCCAGGCCCAGAGTTCAAGACCCAGGACCAACAGAAACAAACAGCAGCAACTACAATTACCACCACCCCCCCCCCAAACAAAACAAAAACAAAAATCCCCAGTGCTGGCCAGCCTTCACCAAGCACTGACACAGTGTTTCAGGTGACTCTGATGCTCTTTAGTCCTCTGACTCACCAAACCCACCCGCATGCTGACTCTGAGAGGGAAAAAACACAACTTGTCCTAAGTGGTCAAGAAAGAATCTGAACCAGACTGTCTGGCTTCAGGGCCTAAATTTAGGTTTAGGTTCATACACTGGTTATTTATAGTCTCTTTGGTAGACGTTAAACCCAAGTTCCGTGTGTGTGTGTGTGTGTGTGTGTGTGTGTGTGTGTGTGTGTGTGTGTGTGTGTGTGTGTGTGTGTGTGTGTGTGTGTGTGTGTGTGTGTGTGTGTGTGTGTGTGTGTGTGTGTGTGTGTGTGTGTGTGTGTGTGTGTGTGTGTGTGTGTGTGTGTGTGTGTGTGTGTGTGTGTGTGTGTGTGTGTAAAGAAAGTGTGAATGAATGAAAACCTTTCTGTACTCCATGACTCCTTTTTGGTAGAGATTCAGGTCCTGCCCTATGGAAAGCAACACCCCGAATCATCAAGTGTGTACTGCAACCTGGCCTGCATGCTGCTGCGTTCATTCTTCGTAGCGTTAGGAATCTTGCCTTACTAGATCAAGCTGCTTCAATTTGTAGCCTACAGACAACCCTACACAGCGGGTTGACTTCCTGAATGACTCCTACTCCCATTAGAGCAACATGGCTACAAGACCAATGTAATGTGAATGACAGACATACTCTCAAGCTGTTCTGTATGTTCGGGTGGGGGTGGGGGGCTGCCACTAGGATTCCTGTGCCACTAAAAGTATTTATTCTGCCATTCCTGAATGCTTTGTAGGTCTTGTGGCTTTTAGCTAGGTGTTCATTCATAGGGTTAAAGCTGCACAATAGAAGCCCCGGAAAGTTTCACCCTGGTCTCTCTGGGCCGGGGGGCGGGAGGGAAGCGGGTGGGCACAAACGAATCCAAGGCTGGATATTTCTGGCAAGAATGTGACATAAGAAACCTCCGTCGGGGAGGAGGGGGGAAGGCTGGGAGGAAAATGCTTTTACGATCCCTTGGGTCCTCAGTGTCTTGAGGTATTCAGGAATTTTATTTTGACTTCAACATCTGACATCACGATTTTTTAAAGGCTGGGGAAGCAGACATCAGACATACGAGAGTTACTGAAGATTTTGCTTTAGTCCAGGTATCATCTTAGTCTTGTTTATTCTGTAACAACTACCCTGGATATTTATTAGACTTTTATTTTTTCTTCTGGTTTTGGGGCTTGAACTCGGTGTCTGGGCTTTGTCCTTTAGCATATTTACTTAAGGTTGGTGTGCTACCACTTGGCCCACAACTCCACTTCTAGCTTTTTGCTGGTTAATTGGAGATAAGAGTGTCACAGACTTTTCTGCCCAGGCTGGCTTTAAACTCAGATCTCAGCCTCCTGAGTAGCTAAAATACAGCCACCACTTTGATTTTAAAAGGCAACCTCCCTCCCCCCCACACACAACACAAGTGGCTCATGCCTGTAATCTTAGCTACTCAGGAAGCTGAGATCTAAGGATCACAGTTCAAAGCTGGGCAGGAGAGTCTGGGAGACTCTTATCTCCTGTTAATCATCAGAAAAAGTGAAGGTGAAGCTGTAACTCAAAGTGGTAAAGCACTAGCCTTGAGGGGAAAAAAAAGGCAGGGACAGCACTTACGCCCTGAATTCAAGCCCCATGGACCAACCAACCAAAAAACAAACACACAAAAATAAAAGACAACCCCTCTCTCCAAATATCAGCGGTCAGTCTTATTCTACAATAACGTATCAGTCCATAGCACCAGTACTAAAAACTGATAGTTGTTCCGATTTGAAAGCAGAAAGCTAGGAAGATATAAAAAGAACCTATTTCAGTCCATTTTTATCACTGTCTTTTCAGAATGTAACAGGAAACAGGCCGGATTAGGTCACTAGCATACCAGAAATGGATGCTGACAAAGTAATGGAGGGTTTGGTGAGATACTGGGTGCACTTTTAGATACACAGAGCAGCTGGCACCAAGGAAAGTGATTATAACTAAAATCGCCAGGGGAATTTCTCGGTGGTTAGCTTCAATTAAAACATAAAAAATAATGCAGAGGTGAGCAGGGATTCCCAACATATAGTGGAATGAACAGAATGAGAAAGACTAAAAATGTATGTGTCTATCAAAATGAGTAGAGGGAAGAGACATTTGCTTTCAGAATTCTTGCTTGAATCCCTTATTGCAAACAGCCCCTGCCAAGCTAATCGACTCTCCTACCCCCAGATCTGCAGACATAATCTTCCTAGTACTTTCCACCTTCTAGCCTGCCATTGGTCCCCTGTCTGTCATTTGTGCACCAGGAGGAAAGGACCAGGTTTTGCTCATGGAACTGTCCTCTGAGCCTGTCCCTATATTGGAAGTAGAGTAGGAATTTCATGATTATTCGTTGTGGTAACGAATTGAGAAAAATCTCTCTTCCCTCATAAAAATTTTAACTAAGCTGATGGCTCACACCTGTAAATCCTAGCTACTCAGGAGAGAGATCTGCGGATCGAGGTTCGAAGCCAGCCTGGACAGGAAAGTCCGTGAGGCACTTATCTCCAATTATCCACAAGAAAATCACAAGTGGTTGTTTTGGCTCAAAGTACTAGACCACTAGCCTTGAGAAAAAGAGCTCAGGGACAGAGCCCAGGCCCTGAGTTCAAGCCCCCAAACCAGCACCATACATACACAAAATTAACTGCAAACATTTTATGCATTGGAGACATACTGCTAATTATGGATACAGATAGGATAGCATTCTTAGAAGGAGAAGTGTTCTATATAAAATGATAGACCACCATAAAGCATCATAGAAAACTAAACCCCTGGGCCAGCCAATACTAGGTTTTCTCCAGTCAGAGGGTAAGGAAACTACCACAGTGGAAAACAGTAGAGCTCTTAGGTATTTTTGGTTTTCATTCTATCCATTACCATTGTCAAATTTTCTCCATGACTCCCAAAAAAATTGTCCCAGAAGATTAAAAAAAAATCCTTACTTCCTAGAAAGACATTCTTTCCCATCCTACCCCATCCATTCATGGGCTACACACTGCATCTCACTGTCTACGTGAGCATGAATGGATCAACACAACTATAGGAGTACAACCATTACAGCAGGGCTGTTACATCTGCTTTGTCTTCCACACATGATGCCCTGACCTTTTGATGATGGAACCAAAAGGCCCACCGTATGCCAGGGTCATGCTTTGGACTTGCCAGCCTCCACAACCAAGAGCTTACTTAGTAAAAACCTTTATTCTTTGTACATTTCCCAGTCTGGGGAACCTAGTTACAGCACCCAGAAAACGCACTTCCATCAACCTTGTCATTCCCAGGTCCCTCTGGGTGCGGCCACTTACCTGTGACTTTACCCGGATTGGTTTTCTGGAAGTCGGAGTTCCTGAGCTCTTCGGTGCTTGCAGACTTCATGACAGAGTTGATGGAGGACAGGGTGCTCATGAGCTGGGAGTTGAGGGAGCCAATCTGTGAGTAAGGCTCCCCGAAAGCTTCTGCCAGTTCACTGTAGTTGGCCGCCAGCAGCGTCTGCTGCTCAGCCAGCAGCTTCTGCACCTGCTCGATGTAGTGATCCAAGCCGGTCATCATTCCAGATGCAACCTGGGGTTCGGGGCCCTCCAGGAGGAGCTCCCCTATAGGTTCATCCCCAACACCTACGCTCCTCCGGCTGCCTGTTGGCCCCAGAGTCAACGGTGGCGACCCACATGCTATGTTCCTCATTTTGAGACCAACCAGGTAGTTGTCGTGAATATTTATCTGCCCCACACCTGACTCTCTGGTCTTCACAGTGGATGGTCTGTCCAACTCTGGACTGCCAGAAAGCATTGTCCCAACCCCCACCGACCTTGTCTTGGTGGAAGGGTTGATGTCTTTGACTCGGCCTTCTCCTACAGCCACCGTCCGCATCTCCACTATCTGGGTGTTGGTCTGCTTGTCCCAAGTACTGAGGAACGTGTTGGTGCAGGAGTCTACAAGGGTGGCCGTGTCGGTGCTGGTGGACTGGTCTACCTGGCCCAAAGCCGTACTGGTGTGCTGGCTCGTGGTATGAGGCATGGCCATGACAGCAACTTCCACCTGGCCCACGGCCTCCGTGGCCACGCTGCGTGAGGTGTACTCCTTGGGAGAGCAGACAGTCACATGGACAGAACAATCCCCACAGCCAATGGACCGCACATCCTTGAGGTGCAGGTTTGTCTGGAGGCTCGTCAGGTCGCTGCCAGACGTCTCCGTGTTGCTGCCCGTTTCACAGACGCTGACTTCCACACCCACACTCTGGTCTCGGGTCTCCACTGACCTTCCCGTGCATCGATCGTGCATTTCCACCCTCTCCTTCACAATCCACCAGTTCATGGGCAGCTCGAGACCCACCATTTGACTCCGGCACTCGGGCTGGCAGGAGATGCCTATGCTACTCGTCTGCAAGGCGGTTCCAACACACGTGTCCACTGTGCTCACGTGACTGCCCACTACTTGGTCTCTGGTCTGCACCGTGGCTTCCACCAACTTGCTGAAGACCAGGGGCTGGGCCATCGTGGCCTTGTCCACTTTCTTCCTGGATCCCGCAGCCTGTAGCTCCTGTTTGAGTTTAGTCATCTCCCGGTCGTGGGTGGTTTCTTTCAGCTGCACCTCCAGACGGTAGATCTTCTCTTTCAAGGCCTCGATGGTCTGCTGTTGCAGCTCGATTTCCTTGTCCGCTTCCGTCGTCACTCCCAGCATGGCCTCTGTCACACTGACCCCCAAGTTCCTCGTCTCTGTGACTGTTCCCACCGCCGCATCCTTGCAGGATCTGGAGCCCCTCTGGTACACGATGATGTCATTCATGCTCCCGTCGCCCCCCACCGCCACCGATCGACGCTCTGGAGGCTGGTACTGCCCATTCGCCCTGGGCTCTGAGGCGGCCTCGCAGCTGCTGTCTTGGATCTTCTGCTCCAGCGCCTGCATGTCGGCGGTGAGCTGTCGGAACTCCTTGATCCTCTGTGTGCTCTGCTCCACGCTCTCCATCTCTTCCTCTTCATAGTCGATGTACAGCTCCCCGCCGCCCCTCCGGGCCCGGGAGAGGAGCTGGAGCTGGGAGGCATTCCCTGCGCTGTAGGAACGTTTCCGCACCCCGCACGCATCGTCCTGCCAGGCGGCCTGCTGCGTTTTCAGCTGCGAGGCCAACTGCCGCTTCTCCTCTTGCAAGACCGAGATCTTGACCTGGAGGACAGGGATGGTTCGCACCTGCTCTTCAAGCTCCTTCAGGCGCTTCAGGGCGATGGCCATCTGCTCACGGATGTGCTGCAGGTGCATGGGGCTCACGTTGGTCACAGGAGTGGAGATCCCTGAGCTCAGGGGGCTGTGGCGGATGGAACTGCCCATGGAGGAGGTGGTAGCTGCCGCTGGGGCATAGCTGCCATAATCCCCATTGCCTTGGTATCCGTTCTGAAGCTGCAAGGCAGGATGGTGGCTTCCAGAACCCATAAAAGAGGGGAGAGAGCTGGTGGAGCCCATGCCTCCAAAACTAGCCAGCCGGGGCCTTCTGAACTCGCCCGGTGTCATCTGCATGGTGACCCTCTCCTGTTCGAGTCTTCTCCGGGTCTCCATCAGGGTCTTGGTGACATGAAGGTTGTGCCTGGGGAGCTGTGGGGAGGGCGGGGGCAGCTGGCGACTTTCTGGGACGGTAAGGAACGTGGGTGAGGTCTCTAGCGGGGCAGGTGGCCGTGGGACGGGGGTTGATGTGACTAGGCTTCTGCCTAGGAGAAAGTTGGGACTCTGTTTGTTGTCATCACTGTTGGAGGATGAAAGCGATTCAGTGGAAGTCCAAAAGCCTGGCTGGCCCGGCGTGGTTCTGGAATCCGGGCATGGCACAGGTGGCTTCCGCCTCTTTTGGATGTTCACTTTCCTGATGGTGTTGCCCTTCTGTATGTCATCCACGTATTTGACGAAATCCAAGTCTAGCTGATAACCATAGGGGGTTTCCACACAGTAAGGGCCTTTCTGCTCCTTGTCATGGTCTCCATTCACAACATCTGCTTTTTCTAAAAGAGAGAAAATAATTATGTACCTTTTGGGTGCCAGTACTGATGGGGGCTTGAACTCAGGGTCTAGCACTTGCTAGACTTTTTTATTTTTTTGCTCATGGCTGATGTTCTACCACTGGAGCCATGCCTCCAGCTCCCCAGTTATTAATCAGAGGTAAGAGTCTCTATGGATTTTTTTTTTCTGCCCGAGGCTGGCTTTGAACCTTGATCCTCAGATCTCAGCTTCCTGACTAGCTAGGATGATAGGTGTGAGCCACCTGGCTATGCATTATGCATTTTGGTAAAAACAAAAAACAAAAACAAACAAATTATATACGTTGTAGCATAGTCAGCTGGTAAAAATTTAAGAGTGATAGATCTATGTTTTAATCCCCAATCTAAAACTTAGCTGGGAACTTAACAGACTTCTCTGATCTTTCAGATTTCCCTTAAAAAAATATGGAGCTGCAAGAATTTAATTCACAAAGTTAAATAATGTAATGAGGCAAAGATTTTTAAGAGCCAAACACTTTGGTAAGTCCTTCCTAAATATATTTAAGAGAATTCATTTACTAAGGCTTCAAAGATCCAGATACCAGTAGTAGCCTTCTGCAATCCCAGTTATTTTTGAATAGCTGGTTGAGACCTGCCTGAAGGAATGAGGTTTGAAGTGAGCCTGGGTAGAAAAGTCCAAGAGACTTCATCTCCAATTAACCAGTAAAATGCCAGACTAGAGGTTTGGCTCATGTGGTGGAACACTGGTGGTAGAGCAAAGCCCTGAGTTTAAATCCTGGTTCCATGCACATGTACACACACACACACACACACACTGTATACACACACACACACACACACACACACACACACACACACACACACACACAGTTTCTTGTACTTTATGGTCTCTACGCCAGGAGCTGGTGGCTCATAGCTGTAATCCTAACTACTCAGGAGACTGAGATCTAAGGACAGTAGCTGGAAGCCAGCTGGGACAAGAGTCTGTTACAGTCTTCTCTCCAATTAACCATTAAAAGAGCTAGAAGAGGAGCTGTGGCTCATGTGGTAGAATACTAGCCTTAAGCACAAAAGCTCAGGGATAACACCCAGGCCTTGAGTGTAAGCCCAGGACCAGCCCACCCCTGACCCCGCCCCCCACCTCCCAATTCCTGATTTACAAACTGTTATCTGGGACATAAAATGCTATCAGCAGTAAACTAACACAGTAATAGGTCAGAGCAGACCCATGAGGCCTAGTATGCACATGGTGCCACTTCCCTCTCCCCTAAGTCCCCATTCTGCAGGAGAGCCACTGGGTACCTATCTCCACAGGATTCTCTTGTGCTCTGTGACACCTTCTTGCCAGGAAGATGGAACAGACTCTGTGTCAGAATCTCTACTACCTTGGCTGCCAGGGTGCTAAAATTCAAAGGACAGACTTCAACTCTATGTCCCCCTCTTAAAAACAAGAAAAGGCCAGAGTGGGTGGCTCATGCCTGTAATCCTAGCAACTCAGGAGGCTGAGATCTGATGGATGATCAAGGTTCAAAACCAGCCTGGACAGGGAAGTCCTTGAACGTGTCTTATGTCCAATTAACTACTAAAAAGCCAGAAATGGAGCTGTGACTCAAGTGATAAAGTGCTAGCCTTGAGCCAAAAAGCTCAGGAACAGTAACCAGTAACCAGGCCCTGAGTTCAAGCCCCAGGACAAACTGAAGAAAGACAAGCACACATGTACACACGCATGCAGGCAGGCACAGACACAGATACACACACACACACACACCCAATAACCAAGAAAGGAAAGTGTTCTGCACTCTGAGTTTTAAAAAAAATCTTTTTGACAAAACACCCACTATTTCAAGAAACACCTGGTTATGATCCATCTCCACAGACGAGAAAGCTAAGGTAAGGCTGAGCTTCAATCACAGATCATGTGGCCTTTTAGTAAAGGCTACTTCTGGCTAAACCAAACATTTAAAAAAAGGAAACACAGGAACCTTTCAAAGCACAAGCCTGGCTGCTGCTGCTGACCAGAGCTATGCATTTCAATTTTAAAAGCAAAGCCATTTCGTTTGTTTAAATTACAGGATTAGGTAATGTGTTTTCCTAGAGCCACACCAGCAAGCTCTGCCTAAAAGCAGGGAGCAAAAATGTAAGCCATCTGTCCCTGTGCCCCTAGATGGTAACTCCCCCCGTACCCATTCCCCCACGGCTGACACTATAGCTGATGGAGAGCAGAGGGCTCTTGCCTCTAAAGTTGAATCCTGAAAAGTACCAAAAAGAGGAACAAACAGAGGACAAGTAAGGGCACTTATTCTTTGTGTTTCAAGTAAAAATATTAGGGAAAAGAGGATTGTTGCTCAGTGGTAGAACACTTGCCTAATCTACTAGACACAGACACAGACACAGACACAGACACACACACACACACACACACACACACACACACACACACACACACACACACACACAGCTCCCAATCCAAAACATGAAGAACAATAAAACAGGATTGAACTGTTGTAGCCGCTAGAAGGGAGGCATGAGGTTTTCACTCTAGAGCTGGTGGGCAGTGAATTCTATTTGAAAAACAAACAAACAAACAAAAGGCTGTACACCTCCGAATGTCTAATTTCAGCCAGAGTCCATCCAGACCCTCGTGCCTGGAAACTTGTGCTCAGGCAGATAGAATGTGACTTTCCACGCTCGGTCCCTGAGCTCACTTCCAACTCCACATGGAGAGCACGCTCACTCAAAATATGCAGCCAGACCTGTTTGCAGGGCTGTCTGACATTCCCTAAGCAAAGAAAGAACAGAAAGATCTCACCGGCTGGCTGACGTGCAGAATTGGGGGTCCCAAATCCTTGGACTGTCTGGGCTTTCCTTTCCTACCATGTGTAGAGTGTCCTGGCCAGTAGATCCTGCCTGGGACACCCGGGTTCTCACCCCATAAGGAAAAGCCTGTCGATGTTCACGTACCCTGGGCCGGCCCTGCTCAATGCCATAGGCTGAGTTCTCACCAATGAAGGCTCACTGTAGCTCGCCTCCCCTCCCCGCCCCCCCCCCCCCCCAGCCTGCTCAGCTGTCCAGCCATTCCCTGCTTTCTTGCTGTGAACAGGAAGGAGCCAGGAGTCTTCTGGAAAAAAAAAAAAAAAAAAAAAACCAACAACAACAACCCCCCCCCCCCCCCCCGTGTGCCCTTCACTCCAGTTTTTTTTTTTTCTTTTTGGCCAGGAATGCAAATAAAGCCAGCAATGTGCGCATCATCTTCACAGAGACACTCTGTCTTGCCCTGCCGGCCATCTGAGCATGAAAAGAGGCTCCTGTCACCTGAGGAAAAGCAGGCCTACAATCAGCCACTGTTCTCCTGGGCTCCAGAACCTTCTTGGCCAGTGCCTAGCAGGGAACCAGCACTCAGCTGATGTGGATCACAGTAGACCACCACTGCTGAGCGAGCCCTGGAGAATCAATAAAGCAGACCCCTCGCTAAATACGGAGTACATGCTTGTGAATAAACATATTTTTTAAAGTCATAGGCTATAGAATGAAGAGAATGTCTCCTGTGAAGGAAATCCCGAGTTGTTTCCTTCACAGAGCTACTTTTCGAAACGGTGAGCCAGCTGAGTCCCAACACAACAGAACACTGTACCACTCTGGTCACACCTAACTAGTCCATTCTTGGTTGTTTTTCAAATTCACCTTGTAGCAATGGCCAAAGGCCTGGGTCATGTTCAGGCCTCCTCAGATAAACTCTGGACTTTTCCCCGTGGACACCAGAAGTTAGAATTTAACCACACCGGGCTTGATTAGGCTTGATTACATCCCAGTCATCAAGTGTAAACCCAGGCTTCTTCCTCCAACAATGGAAAAGCCCAGATATATTCTCAAAGTTGTCAATTACACAGTTAGCTATAGTACCGGTGATTCCAGAATCACATAAAACATTTCTTATTCCTGTTTTCCAGCCCATCTTTATATGTGCACTGGTAGATGCTAACATAAACACTTCACAACTTACTACCTATGGGGATGTCTTATCATTCTGTGTCAGACACAAAGCATTCTCAATACAACAAGTTTGTTGATTGACTGACAGTACTGGAGTTTGACCTCAGACTCACACCTGCTCTTTCACTTCAACAATAGCCTCAGCCCTATTTATTTTGGTTTTTTTTCAGACATGGTCTCAGGCTGGCCTCAGACCACCATCCTCCTCTTACCCAAGGCCTCCCTAGTAGCTGGAACTGCAGGTGTAAAGGCCACTTGGCCCTCTGAGCAGCTGGGATCACAAGCATGCACTACCATGCCTGGTTTATTTTGTCTTGCTTACTTTATTTTAATTAATTAATTAATTAATTTTGTCGGTTATGGGGCCTGAACTCTGGGCCTGGGCACTGTCCCTCAACCCTTCAGCTCAAGGTTAGTGCTCTACCACTCGAGCCATAGAGCCACTACCAGCTTTTTCTGCTTATGTGGTACTAAGGAATTGAACCCAGGGCCTCATGCATGCAAGGCAAGCACTCTACCACTGAGCCACCTTCCCAGCCCTTGCTTACTTTTTTTGTAGGCTGGCCTCAAACCAATCCTCCCAACCTCTACCTCCTGAATAGCTAGGATTATAGGCATGAGCCACTGTTCCCAGCCAACAAATTAATTTTTTAAAAAACATCCATCATGCTCTCCTTTCTCAACCCCATACCATGTAATAAGATGTGAGACAGGCACATGTTTAAAAATCTTCACTGAAGCTGGGTGCCGGTGGTTCATGCCTGTAATTGTAGCTACTAAGGAGGCTGAGATCTGAGGATTGTGGTTGAAAGCCAGCCTGGGCAGGCAAGGTCATGAGACTCTTATCTCTAATAAGCCACTCAGAAAACTAGAAGTGGCACTGTGGCTCAAGTGGTAGAGTGCTACCTTGAGCTGAAGAGCTGAGGGACAGTGTCCAGGCCCAGAGTTCAAGCCCCACAACCGACAAAAACAAACAAAAAAACAAAAAAAAAATTCACTGAAGGAATATACAACTATATAGTGTATAAACTTTGAAAACAATTATAATGTCTCAAAGTTACTGTTTGTGAAATACTAGTGTGAAGTTATAAGTGATTGTTAGTTTGTGCTTCACACTTAGTAAATTTTTACATCACATTTATTGTTGTTGGTAGTGTTTGATTTTTCTTTTCTTTTTTTGGTGGGGGGCAGGAGAGGGGGACACAGAAATGGGGAGGAAGGGTAGACAGATGCAGTCCTGGTATGCAGTATACACTTTTTGATTATTATTATTATTTTTTTTTTGGTCCAGTCGTGGGGCCTGAACTCTGGGCCTGGGCGCTGTCCCTCAGCTCTTCAGCTCAAGGCTAGCACTCTACCACTTGAGCCACAGCGCCACTTCCGGCTTTTTTCTTTTTGCTTATCTGGTGCTGAGGAATCGAACCCAGGGCCTCTGGCATGCAAGGCAAATGCTCTACCACTGAGCCACCTTCCCAGCCCATCACATTTTTTTAAACTACCACAAGAAGTCACTATTCACAAAGCAAAATACATGAAGAGAAATGAACGTGGATGACAGTGGGCATGGCACGAAGGTAAACAGCATAGCACACGTAGCCAGATACTCCTTGGTACACATTCTCCTATATTCTCCTATGTCTCTAACCTTCTTTATTGTTAGTGTGGAAATAGACCGAAATGCTACGAAGCAACCCTCTGGAATCTCCCTTCAAACACACAGGAATAATGATTTGACCTCCCTTCTTTGTTCTTTCCTCCATCCTGCTACCTGAAATCCATATGTGATGGCTGGAACTAGCTGCCACCTTGAGCTGTGAGTTCACACCTAGGGACCAAGGAACAAGGGGCCAGAAGGAAGCTGGGACTTTGGAGAAGAAGGGGCTTCGTGAATCAGAGCAACTATCCTACTCCCGAAGAGCCTGGCTGGACACTGATATACATGAAAAGGAACTTTCCAGCTTCCCCTTCCTCCCCAGATTAAGACTATAATTTAAAAAAAACCCAACAGCTTGATCTGAGTGTTGGTGACTCATGCCTATAATCCTAGCTATTCAGGAGACTGAGATCTGAGGTCAAGGTTCAAAGCCAGCCCATGCAGGAAAGTCAGTGAGACTCTGATCTCCAATTAACCAGTAGCGGAGCTGTGGCTCAAAGTGGTAGAGCACTAGCCTTGAGCAAAAAGAAAAAAAAAAAGCTCAAGGACAAGCACCCAGGCCCTGAGTTCATGAACAGAACAACAACACAACACAATCCAATAATTTGTCATCGTTTTTCTGACAGCCTTGTGGGTTATAAAGAGACTGTTAACTCTTCAAGCCTGTTTGGACTAAGAGAACGATCCCTGCTTTCATGTAGCCAAAAATACCACTCACTGAAAGTATCTGAATCTGGAATTCTGTGAGGGCCAGATTCCAACCAGATCCTGGGCGCTGGAGGGCTGCCGTGGGGTTTATGAGAATTTTCTGAATGTCTAGAAACACAGCACTGGAGACCATGCCTGATTCCACCTCTCCCTGAATTATACAATACTTACTGAAAACTTCACTGCCTGCAGAAAAAGATCCTATTCTGGGGAATGAATAGGAGAAGAATTTTATTGCCAAGCAATCAAACGAGATAATATTATAGGCCAGTTGGGAGTCAAATGCCAACCTAACAGGAGTGAGGTCATTCACAAAGGCACATTATCAAATCACTGAGACAGTATGCCAGGAAGTGGCTGGGACAGAATACAGTGCCCTGGAACCAAGGTTTGAGGCGCAGGTAAATGATGACAGTGAGTAGGAAAGGCAAGTGATGGAGATGAGTACAGGGAGACACCCCCCACCCCAGTCTTGGGGCCTGGAGTAGGGTGCCCCTGTCTGTTTAATCATTAGGTGCTTACTAGGACGGGCTAAGGGCTGAAAAGCATCAACAAGCACATTCTTGATGACTGTGCATGCGTTAGACTGAGCAGGCCAAGAAAGAAACTCACAGGGACCAGTTAAAATGCTTCGGTCTTTAAGTCAGGTGTAGACATAATAAAAAAAAATGTATTCAATGTTCAACTTATAAGCCACATTGAGAGTAAAGGCCTCAATAATATTGATCATGCATCTACACTTAGTTATGAGAATGGAGACACCAGGTGAATGCGAGAGATATAGTGTGCTACAATCTCCATCGCCTACAGATGGCTGCATGGAAAAATAAACAGAACCTGCCAGGCAGCGGCGAAGTCAGAGCCTCAGAGGAGGCATCGCTATCAGAATGTCAAACCAACGTGGCCTGCCCCCTGGGCTACGTCCTCTCTAAGCTAACTTCCTCTCAGGAATCAAAGGGTGAAAGAGTCCTTTATCCTCTTCCCCTGTCCAGTCTACAATTTGGACCCACCCAATACCAATCCAATAGCTTCCTGACCAAATTCCCATGCATTCAAAGAGAGACGGTGAAGCCACCCAACGGATGCCAACATGGTCTTTTATCTATAGAGTTACCTCCTATTAAGCTTAGTGCCCTGTCAGAGGGCACCTGTGTTCAGCCTTAGGAAGCATGTGGGACTTCCTGGAAATTCTTTTGCATCAAGTGAAATAGAGATACTGGCATTAAAAAAAAAAAATCATTCATGTCATCTAGATTCATAACATCCTATTATGAGACTTTAGCTTCTCAAGGAAACTAACCTTCTGTCCAAATGATAATTGGTTTGGAAATATATAAAAATGAATGTGCTCACCAGGAAAGAGATGCTTAGTAGGAAACAAGTAAGGGAGCACTAATCTGAGAGCAGGTTTGCTCTCTAGATATCATCTGGTCTGTAGATATTTATGGTAGTCATTACTGGGAGGGAAGGGTCTGATGGGTGAGGAGAGTCTAGTAGGTAGAAGGGATGCTATTAAATATTCTAAAACAGGGGCTGGGAAGGTGGCTCAGTGGTAGAGCGCTTGCATTGCATGCCTGAGGCCCTGGTTCGATTCCTCAGCACCACATAAGCAAAAAGAAAAAAAAAAGCTGGAAGTGGCGCTGTGGCTCAAGTGGTAGAGCACTAGCCTTGAGCTGAAGAGCTGAGGGACAGTGCCCAGGCCCAGAGTTCAGGCCCCACAACCGGACACAAAAAAATAAATAATTAAAAAATAAATAAATATTCTAAAACACACAAGCCCTCCTACCACCAACACAGAGTTTTTTAGTCCCAAATGTCAACAGTATCCAGGCTGAGAAAGCCTGGCTAAAGACAGTGAGTAGAGCAAAAACACCACACATTGTGGTTGAGAGTCTAGCCATATGAGCTAAAGTCTTCCAGCCTTCCATTTCCTAACAGGACTATACCACTGCACACAAAGGACAGAATGACAACACTCTACTATGTACTTTGTTGCTTTCTCTTAGCTTTTCTTTTTCCCTCATGGCTGGCACTCTATCACTTAAGCCACAGCTCCACTGCCGGCTTTCCGATGCTTTGTTGGAGATGAGAATCTCATGGACCTTCCTGCACAGGCTAGTTTCGAACTGTGATCCTCAGATCTCAGCCTCTGAGCAGCTAAGAGCCACTAGCACCCATCTGTGTCTGAGCATTTAAATGCATCCCCTATCTGCTAAGTAGGAATACCATGACTTCTTTGTCCCAGTTTTCCTATTGCACGCTCTAGGCCCAATTATCTCTAAGGGCCTCACGAAGAATAATTGCCCCTGTATGCAACCACCTCATGCACAGATCACGTGTTCTTCTTTGCTGGATATTCTCCCTCACTAGTGAAACTGAAGGACTTCGCTAATTCCCATGAATGCAGTGTCTCTTTGCACAGGAAGCACAGGAGATCTTGCCCAAAGAACTGAGTCCATCCTAAGCAATCTTTGTCACAGATTCCCACAAGTCTGAGGGGCACAGGGCAGTAGACACCCTGCTGCTGTAAGCAGGTCAGGAAGTCTCTGGTCAGCTTAGGCCTGGGAGCACAAAAGAAATCCAACAGGATGAACTCAGGAGAAGTGAGTTCTCAGGAGGCCAATTATTCAGCCTTTGAAAGTGAATTTGTGTTAGCAATTCAACCTCTCCGGGAAGCGGAAGTGTGGTAGAGAAGACATCCAAACAGGACCACCTCCCAAACAGGTTCAGCAGGAAGTCTCTCCTGAAGACACTGTTAACCTTCAGCTCTTCTAGGCCCAAGGAGCAACCCACCCTGGGTCAAAGCAGTGAGGAACTCAGTTCACACTTCAGGGAACCAACAATAGTCACTCTAGTTACCCAACCTTTCTATTCCTCATTCTATCATAAAAGAGCAGGTGGCAGAGGAGACGTTTCTCTAGCTCTTGTATTTGCTAAAGGATTTACTGGTTTTTTTTTTTTTTTTTTTCTTTTTGATTGTAGGGTTGCACTCAGGGCTTGTGCACTGTCCCTGAGCTTTTTTGCTCAAGGTTGATGTTTTACCACTATGAGCCATAGCCCTACTTCTGGTTTTTAGGTGGTTAATAGAGATAAGAGTCTCATAGTCTTTCCTGTTCAGGCTGGCTTTGAATCGTGTTCCTCAGATCTCAGCCTCCTGAGTTAGGATTACAGGCAAGCCACCAGTTTCTGGTTTCTGATTTACTATTTTATTTAGTGGCAATAGTGGCTATTTATTTTATTTTTTAAAGGTAGAGTCTCTCTCTGGTTGTCCATGCTGTCCTCAAACTTAAGATCCTTGTGCCTCCTCCACCTTCTGAGTACTGTGGCTACTATTTTGTGTGTGTGTGTGTGGGGCTGCTCAGGGCTTCTGCTTGCTAGCAGGCAATCTACCACTTGAGCCACTCAACAGTTCTTTATGTGTTGGTTATTTTCAAGATGGGTTCTTACTTTATCTTGGGCCAGCCTGGACTGTGATCCTCCTATATTTGTGCTTCATGACCGGCATGTGCCACAGCAGCCTGCCACTGATCAAGATGGAGTACTCATCTAAGGAAGAGGCCATTGTTAGAGGGAACCACAGAGTTTGTCTTTCATTCACTATAGATTTATTCAAAACCTACCATTTGCCAGGGTGGCCCACAGCTGTAATCCTCGCTGCTCAGGAAGCTGAGATCTGAGGATTATGGTTCAAAGCCAGCCTGGACAGGAACATCTATACAATTCTTATCTCCAATAAACCACCAAAAAAGCCAGATAGAGAGATACAGAGCTGTGGCTCAGGTAGTAAATAGATCAGGGACAGTGTCCAGGCCTTGAGTTCAAGCCCCCAAACGGGCACAAAAGTAGAATAAAAATAAATTAAAACCAAAAGCTTGGCACATGGCACACACTGAAAGGAGGTAAGCAGAATAGCCATGAAGCCTGCCTGGGTAGAAATGATAAGTACAGAGACAGATGAGTTGCTGTGTGGATTAATGCTAGCTTAAAGTTTAAGTGCCAACGTGGTAGAATAAAGGAATACAGGTGCGATGTAGGCAAGAGGTAGGGAGCAGTCTTCTGGAATTGGAGGGGCTCACTGTGCAGCCAGGGGGGCTTGGATAAAAGGAGACTGAAACAAGAGAAAACTAGGCAAATGAGACAGCACAGGCAGAGCCTGCCACTTTGGAAACTGATAGGGACTATGCAAACCCAAGTGTGGCAGAGACAGGGAGGAGCTGAAATTCTTCAAGGTGCTGTGAGCCTGGATTTTAATTTTTAGTTCACAGGTGCATTGGGAAGCTACTGAAGTGCTTCTCTCTAAAGAAGGGAAGAGCTGGGTGCTGGGGGCTTGTGCCTGTAATCTTAGCTACTCAGGAGGCTAAAATTTGAGGGTCACAATTTAAAGCTAGCCTGGGCAGGAAAGCCTATGAAACTCTTATCTCCACCAGAAAACTGGAAGTGAAGCTGTGGCTCAAAGTGTTACAACACTCAGCTTGACCAAAAGAGCTCAGGGACAACACCTAGGCCCTGAGTTCAAGCCCCACAACAGATCAAGAAAGAAAGAAAGAAAGAAAGAAAGAAAGAAAGAAAGAAAGAAAGAGAGAGAGAGAGAGAGAGAGAGAGAGAGAGAGAGAGAGAGAGAGAGGGAGGGAGGGAGGGAGGGAGGGAGGGAGGGAGGGAGGAAGGAAGGAAGGAAGGAAGGAAGGAAGGAAGGAAGGAAAGAAGGAAGAAAGAAAGAAAGGAAGGAAGGAAGGATGGAAATGGTTACATTTTCATAAGGTTGCTCCGGCTAGATGCTGGGGCATATACTAAAATTTAAAATTCTCTTTACAATCCTCTAATAGGTTTTTTTTTTTTTAAATCATTGATTGTAGGCTGGGAAGGTGGCTCAGTGGTAGAGCACTTGCCTTGCATGCATGAGGCCCTGGGTTTGATTCCTCAGCACCACATGAGCAAAAAGAAAAAAGCTGGAAGTGGCCCTGTGGCTCTAATGGTAGAGCGCTAGCCTTGAGCTGAAGAGCTGAGGGACAGTGCCCAGGCCCAGAGTCCAGGCCCCACGACCGGACTCAAAAAAAAAAAAAACACCATTGATTGTTTCTGTATGTCGTTTTCATTATTTCCTTGTTTCTTCGAGTCACAAATCCCTTAGCAGGTATCCTACCCACTCAGCTGGATACTAAGTGCATGCATTAGTATTAGACTTCCCGAATTCATATTCTGCCTACATTTGGCTGGCTGGCTTGACCTGTTGCCTCCATCCATCCTCCAGAGCTTCGCTGGAGACCAGGATCCGAGGACCAGCTCTGTCCTCCAGCACCCTTTTACCTTGTTCTGCTAACTAAAAAGGAAAATATTTTTCTCTAAGCGAATGATGACTCACTGTAGAGCAAAATGATGGGATTTCCTTTCCTGGAGGCCATTAAAGCACAATCCAGTGAATCTGGAGAGGACAACGCGGTACAAGTGATGTCAGAGGGAAAGTTGAGGACAGTTGGAATCTAGGCTCTGATTTAGTGCTTTGAGGAATACAGACTTGCTATGCATTGTGGGACCCTGGGATGGGGCCAGTGGGGATCTCTGAAGAGGAGAGAGAAAAGACTGCCCAGCTATTCCAGTCCTTTCCACGCTTCAGCATGCCCGAGTAGGGGCTTGCTAGACAAAGCTCAGAATGGAGAACTTAAGCCTAGATACCCCAAATTCAAACCTTCTACCAACTAGGTGGTCTTTGCAAGCAAAATTTGGGGCTGGCTTGCCTCTAATCCTGACCGTTACCATCTCCTCCCTGCTCAGGTTACTCACGTAGCCCCAAGTGCTAGCATCTAGATCCAAGAGCTAACCTGCTATGGGTCAGTGGCTGTGGTCTATGTCCAGCACACCCTCAGATGAGTCTTATCGAGCCAGTGTCAGTGGTCTAGTTTGCTCAGAAACTGTTTTGAAGCCAGGGCAGAAAGTAAAGGAAACTCTACCTCAGAAAATAACTAATGCAAAAGCAGGGTGGAGGCATGGCTCAAGAGGTAGAGTGCTGCCTAGCAAGTATGTGGCCTGTGTTCAAATCCAGTACTGAAACAAATATGCGTGTATATGTATATGTGTGTGTGTGTGTGTGTGTGTGTGCATATGTGTGTGCTCATGTCTGCAGGTCCTATGTCTTGAACTCTGGGCCTGGGCATTGTCCCTGAGCTTTTGTGCTTGAGAGCCACAGCTCCACTCCTGAGTTTTTGGTGGTTAATTGGAAATAAGAGTCTTACAGGCTTTCCTGCCCAGGCTAGCTTCCAACTGTGATCCTCAGATCTCAGCTTCCTGACAGGTAGGAACCACCAGTGCAAAGTTTAAAAACAATTTTGTAATCTCACTGTCAATTCTTGGATCATATGAGCCTCAGAATAACATAATTAATGGTAAAAACAGACAAAGTGAAGAGGAATCTGTGGGCTCATATGCCAGTTAGACTATGGAGGAACTATACCAGCAGAAAGCTACCATGTGCCAGTGGCCACCCATCCCAACAAATGGGTCAGGAACTATCAGTGAATAAACTACTTTCCCAGCACAGATCAGGCTACTGAGGTGGCTCAGAATACCTTACCAAAGGGGAAAGCCACTCATTGTCCAGTGAAGAAGCTGCCCATTACCTGGACAAAGCTCATATCATTCCTCATCGTGGCCTTGTGAAATGCACCGAAAAGGACAAAGCATCATCCACTCTGCCAAGAAGCTATGACCCAGGTCTAAAAACATGGATGCCTCTTACTGGAAAGCTTTCCTACAGAACAACACGGCTCTCTCTTGAAAACTATGTAAGTTATACAAGAAAGGGCACAAAACTGTTTTATGTTAGAAAGACATGACATCTGCATGTGTATACACATGTGTGGACACAGGACAACATGTGTACACATGCATACACTCAAACATGTAGGAGGGGAAGGCAGGATGTGGTCAAGGTTAACCACGGAGGAGTCTGAATTTGGGTGGTACAGCTGGGAGAGTTCTTTAGCAAATTTTCTGTAGAAGTTACTTTAATACACTTTAATTCCTTCCTTCCTCCTCCCACTTCTTCCTTCCCCCTTCCTTTTTCCCATCCTGTCTTAAGTACGCCATCCAGGAGCTCATTTTACAAATAAAGCAGCTCTTTTGCAGGGGTAGAGATGTCTTTTGCTTTCCTGTATTGCCTATGATTGGATGAATGTTATCTTGCCTTCAAGTATTTCTGGAATTTTGTTTCCCTTCTCGATTATCTTTCAGATTGATATGCAGAGTTCCATAAAACCTAGACTCTCAATCCAATTCAACTCCCACCTTAAACCTCAACATACCAAGCAATTTTCACAGCGACCTGGCCTCCCTCAGTCTGTTTCCTATACCCAGCTCACATTTCACCAGGCTGTCCCAGCTGTCAGAAACACATGTGTTGTCTTAAGAGCCCAGGACCAATGATCCACCCTTTGTAAAAATCTCACTTTTACACCTGTAACTCTATCCTGGGAAGAACTGACCACTTTCTTCCATCCACTGCTCCTTAGCTCCTGACCTATGTCAGGAGCCTCAATCAGCAGCCACATACTCGTCCTGTGTCCACTAACTGTAAGGGTTTTGAGGAGGTATTTATTTTTGCACCCATCCCTGCCTAACATGGTACTTTGAATGCTGCATGTTTTCATAGCTGATCGGAGAACATCTCACATTGAGATGTGTGCTGATGAATAAGTGTGGTAGAGGAAGAGAGACGGGGATTAAAAACATCAAGGGCCAGACCCCTTATACTGCGTTCCAGACCCTGGCAAGTTGGGTTCGATTCCACCTGTCTATCTGGGGCAGTTGTAGTACCTGCATCACTGCGTTGTTGTGGGCCATGGGCAGCAATGTCTGGGGCCTGTTACTGTGTAAAACAGTAAAAAGAGGGTCTGTGCCAGGCATGGGTCCCTCATACCTGTAATACTAGCTACTCCGAAGGCTGGGATCTGAGGATCAGGGTTTGAAACCAGCCCAGGCAGGAAAGTCCATGAGACTCTTATCTCCAGTGAACCACTCAAAAACCAGAAGAGGCATGGTATCTCAAAGTGGTAGAACACTAGCCCAGGCTATGAGTTCAAGTCCCACGACTCACACACACACACACACACACACACACACACACACACACACACACACACACACACACACACACACACACACACACACACACACACACACACACACAAAGGAAGGGGTTTGGGGGTATATGTGTGTATGTCAATGTGACACCATGACTCCACTTGATGCTATGTATGTGAGTCAATACAGCAGGCAAACAGAGATCATGACCTTGCTGTCTGTAAGTACCACTCAGTCTCACTTTTCCAGCTGCCTCCTGCCTGGCAAGACTGAGCCATCTCTAACACAGCAACCCTTTGACTGTGATCAGTCTCTCTAGACATGGCTTAAAAGGCCGGACACCAAGTAGCAGGTGAGCACAAGAGGGAAGGAGGTGAAGAGGTTCAGCCATGGTTACCAGGACTGGAATGGCCTTGTGTCCTACTCAAGGGCTGCTGAGCCAGGAGGCTGGGGATGGTGGGCGGCTCCCCAGTGGGGTGCTCCCCAGTATTCAGTCCCAACCCCACAATGCAACAGCTCTTCATCCAAAATCTACCAAGAAAGGTGCCTGGGGGCTGGCTTTATAGCTCACGCCGCTCCCTGATGACCATTGTCTGACAGGGAATCACTGCTGAAAGACAGACACATGTATCTCGCGTGCACAGGAGAGCGCGGTATGGGGACTAAGTGCTGTTTTGCAAGTTTTCTGCAGTGACATGCTGCTCTAAGCACAACAGATGCGTGTTGATTGCAGAGGGAATTGTATGAAAAGCAGACAAGGTACCCAAGTCAAGACTTTGTTACAAAAAGAGCTTTTCTAAGCATGGAGGATATGATGTGACTCAGTGCCAAACCCTGGCCTCACATGTGCAAAAACCCTGGGTCCCATCCCAGTACTGAAAGGAATCAAAGAAGAGGAGAGGAGAAGAAAGGAATGGAGAAAGGGAAGGAAACGAGAGGACTGGGGAAGAGAAGGGGAAGGGAAGATTTAATAAGAAAAATCCGTACAGGATTTTGGGAGAAGAGTGGTAAAAGCTACAGTATTTACATGAATTCCAGCCCTTCTTTTGTTTTATAGTGTTTCTATTAAAAAACTAAACCAGCTTTAATCACAACAAACAACTCCCTATTAGGAAAATAGGGCAGAAAACAAATGACCGGAGAAGATCCAGCAATGAACTAAGGGAATTCTGGAACTTTACAAGTCCAGTACATGAAACTCCCCAACTCAAACTTGCACTGTCTCCAATGAGACCTTTATGTGAAAGCCTGAGCCAAAGCTGAAATTTCACTCAACTCAAAATCAAGTCCTGAGTTATTCTTTCCAGCCTGTAATAAAAGTAAATATTTTTCATGCCATACGGAGCACAAATTCATATTTCACCAGCCTCCACCCAAATGACTCTCTCTGTCTCTCTGTCTCTCTCTCTCTTTGGGGGCATTCTTACTTACCCTAAAACAAAATAACTGTGATTTTCAGCAAGCAGGAAGTCAAGTCTTAGGCATACTTCCGTCCACATTAAAGGGACTACACACAAGAACAGACACAGAGCCCAGGAGCTGTTGCTGAGAATTTATTTATACCCGTTTGGAATTTCCTGACCAACTAGCAGCCTGCTGGCTACTGCGATTTAATTCCGGGACAGGCCATGTCAGTAAGCCAGCAAAAAAAAAAAAAAAGACTGCTAGCAAGGATCTGTATGACAACCACCAAAAGAAATAAAAGTCAGTCCTCTCCTAGCCCTTTTCTAGTTTTTTCAAACTATCCTCTCTCTTTTTGTTTTTAGACATATGAAATGCTGATCTACAGACTTGGCTGTAAACTTGTTAATTCCAGGAATGCAGAAAAGCAGCCCATGTTTCCCTCATTCTGTCTCCTTCCCTCCCTCTCTCTGCAACCCCAAAAAGGTTCCCCGGCTTCATCCGAGCTACAGATCTTGAGAGTTTCCCAAAGAAGGCAGTGATTCAGTCTGACCCTAGGCTGGGCTAGAGGCCTGTAGCTCCTCCTTTGTTTTGACTTATTTAATGCAACATGTAATCTAAAGGCTAAAAATGCCCACCATTTGTAAACCACAAACCCACGCTGCTCCCACATTCCCTTAAATACTTTAGCCAAATTAGGTCATGTGACTTTCGAAGACAATGGATTAATTCCCAGACAAGTGGAATCTCAGCTTTGGACAATAACATTACCCAGCAACCTTTTTATTTATTTTTGTGGTTGGTCCTGGGGTTTGAACTCTGGGCCTCCATTACTGTCCCTGAACTTTTTTTTTTTTTTCTTTTATCAGTTGTGGGGCTTGAACTCGGGCCTAGGCCCTGTCCCTGTCCCTGAGCCTCTTAGATGTGCTCAAGGCTAGCGCTCTACCACTTGAGCTACAGTGCTGCTTCCCATTTTTTGAGTAGTTCATTGGAGAAAGGAGTCTTCCAAGGACTTTTCTGCCCAGGCTGGCTTCAAACCACAGTCCTCAGATCTCAGCCTTCTGAGTGGCTAGGATTACAGGCATAAGTCGCTGTCAATGAGCTGTTTTTTTTTGTTTGGGTTTTGTTTTTTTGTTTGCTTTTAGTTTGTAAGCATATATTCCTTAGATGGTTTAAATTCATCACTGAAAAAAGAAAAGTGCTTGCCTTACCCAAGCCACAAAACATTTATGTGGCCCTGTGGAACAAGATTTGCCCAATGCTGTCACAGGACAAACAAGCAAAGCCAGTTCTAAACAATACAGCAGAGATGAACCAAGATTAGGGCGGGCTCTGTTGAGCCTGCCTTGTGGGATTCAGACCTGGGACAGCTGCCATGGACAAGAAGGGTTTTGAATGCCCCACCAGGCTTTGTCAGTCCTACTGCTTCACCTTAGGGCCACACCCTACCCACCTGCCATTTATCTCCCCACATTCTCTCTCCTCCACTGGCTGACCACTCTGCTGGGAGTACATGCCTGATCATTTGTGTTTCAGGCTTCTGCAGAAAGCTACAAAGACTAGATCTTTTAAGACCAAGAGTACTGCATTGGGCTTGTTTTACACACACATACACACACACACCACACACACACAAAAAACAACAACAACAAAAAGAATGAAACTAAGGAAAGTTTCTGAATATAATATTTCTTGACCTTATTAAAACATTCTGCTAACTTTTTATTCCGACATAGTGCGTTCTGCCTCACACATAGCTTATGATGTTGAGCAGTTGAAGGTAGCGACCTAACTCAAAGCTGGGCCCGTGGGTTTTGCTTGCCTATGAGTTTCTATGAAGGTAAGGTCCAGCAGAAAAATAGTCATTGTATGCAAATAACTGTCCAGTCTCCTAACAGAGGACGGGGAAGGGTGGGAAGGAAAGTCATGGAAGATAAGTCATAAAGGTTCCCACTGTAGATACAAAGTCACACCTACTCGCCTCTACTCTCCGTTGCCCCCATTCTCTTTAAACAGAGATGAAGAAGCAGAGGAACTGTGGGAAGATGAGGATGTGCTCAAGGCTGACCAGCTGGGGTGGCGTAGGCAGAGAGGGTGACTCTTTAGGGAAAGGAAACTGGCGGTTGATGGTAGACTCGTGTGATGCCAGGCTGGCTGAGCAATACATTAGCCTAGTTTTTACCTACCACGATGGCTTCAGTAAATCTGAGGCTGCAAGCATACACATCTGAACCCCTAGTTCTGGGCCTCCCCAGAGTTACTGCAATAAGACTTTCCCTACAGAGGTCTGCCCCCCCCTACATACAGATACAACCAAAGTTAAATTAAGATGCCAATGGTACTGTGGATTACATTGTGCATACGCTCAATTTGAGTTTACCTACTCCTCCATGAGTTCTTCTTTTTAGAGAGAGAGAGAGAGAGAGAGAGAGAGAGAGAGAGAGAGAGAGAGAGTGTGTGTGTGTGTGTGTGTGTGTGTGTGTGTGTGTGTTTGTACTGGGCTTGACCTCAAAAGCCTGTGCACTGTCCCTTAGCTTTTTCCCTCATGTGTGATGCTCTGCCATTTGAGCTAACACCTCTACTTCTGGTTTTTTTGGTGGTTAGTTGGCCTTTCTTGCCTAGGCTGGCTTGGAACCATGATCCTCAGATCTCACAGCCTTAGAACAGCTAGGATTACAGATGTGAGACACTGGTACCCAGCTTGAGATGGTTCTAACCCACACCTGGCTTGACTGTGAATTTCACAGCATCCTCCAAGTCCTGCCCTACCACATAAATGCACTAGTTGGGTATGGGTCTTGTGACAGTCTGTGGGGATCCTTCCAGTCTTTCCTTAACACCACACAGACACAGTTCTTTTCCAAGGGCTTCACAAAAACACCTGAGCTTCACAGTCCTCCTCCGAAGCCAGCATGACCACTTCATTTCACAGGGGAGCTGACGTCACCATGCATGGGCTACCTGTCACATCAATACTAGGCATGTTCATGCTCTGCGGCCTGTGGCAGGTGAAGAAAGGTGGGAGAGGGAGGGAGCATGGGAAAGAGCTAGAATGCTAGCATTCTATCTCAGGAGTTTGATTGTACCATTTCTTCTCCCCGTGAGAACCTCCCCGCCCCCCCAAAAATAAAATTCTTCTAGTTGGCATAGACAAACACAAACATCAACTCCTAACGCCCCACTCTCCACCTTAGCTCATTCTGGCTCTGTTCCAGTCTGCACACAATGTTATCCTCCACAGACTCACCCAGCTTTGTCCTCTCGGGCAATGCTATGCCCTGACAACTTCAGAGGTTCAGGACCCATTCAATTTCACTGGGTGTGTGTGTGTGTGTGGTCTTGAGGCTGGCACTCAAGGCCTGGGCTCTGTCCCTGAGCCTCTCTGTGCTCTACCACTTGAGCCACAGGGCCATTTCAGGCCTTTTCTGTTTACGTAGTACTGAGGGCTTCATGCATGCTATTCCCAACCCTTACTCCTTCTTTTGTTTTTTTTTTTTTGGGTCAGGTCGTGGGGCCTGAACTCTGGGCCTGGGCACTGTCCCTCAGCTCTTCAGCTCAAGGCTGGCGCTCTACCACTTGAGCCACAGCGCCACTTCTGGCTTTTTTCTTTTTGCTTATGTGGTGCTGAGGAATGGAACCCAGGGCCTCAGGCATGCAAGGCAAGCGCTCTACCACTGAGCCACCTTCCCAGCCCCCCCCCTTACTCCTTCTTAAGGAGCCAAACTTGGAGTCTTTTGTTTTCTTCTGTTTTCCTTTCCTTTCCTCCTTCCTTCTTCGTGTGTGTGTGTGTGTGTGTGTGTGTGTATGTGCGCGCACGCGTGCATGCATGTGCATGCGTGTACATGTTGGGGCTTCAACTTGGGGCTTGGGTGCTATCCCTGAGCTCTTTTGCTCAAGGCTAGCTCTCTACCACTTGAGCCACACAGCTTCATTTCTTTTTGTAATTATTGGAGATAAGGGTCTCACAGACTTTTCCTACCCCAAATGACTTTCAACCAAGATCCTGAGATTTTTCGCCTCCGGATTATAATCATAAGCCATCAGCACTGGACATTTGTTTTCTTTTCAATTTTTATTGTTATTATAAAGGTGATGTTCAGTAGGGTTACAGTTACGCATGTCAGGTAATGGGTCCATGGCTTTTGGGACCATATCATCTCATTTTGTTTTGTTTTCTTCCAAAGAGCTCAATAAACGGGCCAGTGACTCTGAGCTCACACCCCCTTTTGACAAGAAGCAGGACTCCATCCTGTCCGTAATGCTGCCTTTCTAGGGGGAGGCAGGAAGCCCAGAGTCTCCCTGTCAGAGCTGAGGCTCTCTCTCCAGCCAGAAGTTCTCAGCCCTGGCTGCACTAACAAAAATTGCTAGAGGCTGTTTGCAAAAAAAAAATGCTGACCTCTAAATCCACAGGTGAATCAGAGTCTCTGGCCTGGGGTGGGGTCAAAGTATCAACATTTAAAAAATCACCCCCAGGGGATTCGATCCTATGGCCAGGAGCAAAACCCAGAGTTTTAAACTATGGAAAGTCTGCCACTGAAAGTGTGATCTTTTTGATTTTCATTTACTCATAGGGAGCACCTGTCCTCAGTAGTGATTAAGAAAAGCACTCATCCTCTCTAGGAGAATCTTCCCACTTTTTTTTTTCTTTTCCAATGAAACAAACCACCTGGCATCCTAGCTACTCAGGAGGCTGAGATCTGAGGATCATGGTTTGAAATCAGTCCAGGCAGCAAAGTCCAGGAGACTCTTACCTTCAATAAATGACTCAAAAGAAGCTGGAAGTGGAGCTGTGGCTCAAGTGGTAGAGCACTAGCCTTGAGCAAAAGAAACTCATGGACTGAATTCAAGACTCAGGACAAAAAAAAAAAGGTATTTTAAAATAAAGTTAACTTGGGGCTGGGAAGGTGGCTCAGTGGTAGAGCACTTGCCTTGCATGCATGAGGCCCTGGGTTTGATTCCTCAGCACCATATAAGCAAAAAGAAAAAAGCCGGAAGTGGTGCTGTGGCTCAAGAGGTAGAGCGCTAGCCTTGAGCTGAAGAGCTGAGGGACAGCGCCCAGGCCCAGAGTTCAGGCCCCACGACCAGACCCCCCCCCCCAAAAAAATAAATAAAGTTAACTTTCAAAACCCACACACCTGGCATCTGTGAATAGTTCTTCATACCTCTTTGTATTTCAATTTCAATATTTCATTGTGGTTTCTATCCTTTTTCCTATTTTTCAGCTGGCTAACTTTTCTCATTTTAAATTGATTTTATCTGGCAATCTTTGGTATGTGTGTGGGAGGGGGGAATGAATAATAACACAAAGCAGAAAAACCATTTAAATTATCTTGAAGATTAATATATATCTCATGTGTAAATTTAGCTCTTTAGTGAGATGTTTTATTTTAAAAATTATAAAAACAGAGCTCACTATGATTTCTCTCTCATGTAAACAGAGCTTGCAAAAAAAAAAGTCTGCTATGATTGCTCCTCCTTAAAAGAGAGAGAAAGCAGAATACTCAGCCATTTTCCACGGGCCTGGGTTATTTGTGCTGTATTAGATCCTCCTGGCAACCTCTAAAAACATCCTTTTAATGCTACTTGGACCTCTTTTCTTGCCTCAGATTTGTGATGGGGTGTGATTCCAAAAGCTGGGTGTCCCAGGTACAGGGGAGAAGGTTGGGTGTAACTCATTCCTTCTACCTCACAGAGGTACCTTCTCACACCCACCTCATGGCCTCAGGGGTAATGGGGTGGTGACCGGACTTTCTGGGGATTAAAAGGACAAGTCCAGCAAGGGCTCCCTGTTTTCTTCTCCTGCTGGGTGTGTACCCCTTACTGCTTTGGGGTGTTGGAAGAGGACTCCTTTATGTGCCTGGATTAGCCAGATCTCAGAAGTCTTAATGAAAAGGGAAATTTTTTTTCCCTAGGAGAGGCCACCCCCACATTCAACAGGTTGAGGGGTGTGCCTGGCAGTAAAGGGCTGTGATTTTTGTTAGGATGGGACGCTATTCCTCTGTCCCATCTGCAAAGATGCATACACACACAAATCCCCTGTGTTTATCAGCACCAAAGCCTTGCCCCTCCTGCAGCTCAGCCCAGGTATAGCACAGCATATTCCTTTGACATTTCTACACCTTAGGTTTTCTTTATAATCTGGGATGCCCATGTATATTATCTTCATCAGACTAAAAGAAGAGACTGCCACACCATATATTTCCATCCAAGATTGGAAACCAGCACTTTTGAAAGCCAAATGGTGAGATGAATTAGAGAAAGACTAAGGGGATTAAAATCTTAAATGATCAAAAGACTGTGAATAAGTGGTAAAATAAGAACATCCATTTCCTCACCCCTTAAAAGAAGTGCTTAGGGACCTTCCTAAGACCACAATGGGAAAGGGGTAGGGTACCCAGAGATCAGCAGCTCAGGTCTCTAGTTACAGTTCCAAGGAGCACACAATGCCAAACTAAGTCATCAGTATATACCCTGACTGGTGCCCCACCTCTGTCTCTGGTTTGCGTGGCTAACAAGCAGTACAAGGGGTAAAGAGGGCACACACAGGACCTTAAAAGAACTTTCCAAGTGGCTTCTGACAATAACCCTTCTAGAGACAACCACATCTACATCTGTGTACCTCTTCCTGGTGCAAAACATCTCACAGACAATTTTATTTTAGGCCCAAAGGTAAATGACTGAGAGAAAGAAGATATTATAACTCACACAAGAAGAGGCAGAAAGGAAGAGAATGCATATGGCACAGTAAAAGCCACGAGTTTGCAAAGGGAAAAGGTACCCTGGTGAATGGTTAGCGCATGAACTGAGTAATTACTTAGGAGAATAGGTTAGAGGAAAACGTCAAAGAATGGAGTGATATCAAACTCACAGATGGCATGACTCAATGCAATCCTACACATTATCGAGCAGGTACTAGGCCTCCCTCCTGTTCTATGCTCCATGTCCAGCATTAGCCAGCACAGAAGACAGAGGCTCTGAGAATGGTTAGTGGTTGAACAGGGCGTCTTGCTGATCTACAAAGAGTACTAAGCTAGCCAGGATGGGCCTACAAAGACCATTACATGAGCCTTACCTTATAAATCCTTAAAGTTTACAGATTAGTGAGGTGTGCAACCATAAACCTTAATTGAAAGTGCGCAATCGCAACTATTTAATAGAAACACAAGGCACTCTAGGAAGAAATAAGGAAGGGAAACAGCTGAATGCTACTGGGAGTATCTGAGAAAACACTGTCGGGAAAGGCAAAAGAGTTGTGGTTCCTGAAGGGCATATTTCAACAGGTAAAGGAAAGACATCCAGGTCTTAAGAACAGAGCTCTAAGCAAAGCCAGGAGTCGGGGAACAGGGCAGGGCTGGGGAACAGCAGCCGAGATAGCGCAGACATGGCTATTTCTTCAACAATTCTTTGCACACTGCTGGCCCGTTACTACCTGTAGCCACAAAAGACTGGAAAAGCCCTTCATGAGTTCTGCAGACACCAGGACGGATGGAAATAGTAATAACTCATGCTTTTCTGTTCAGGTCAGACCCCAAACAAAAATGAAGAGTTAAAGATAATAGTGATCATCAAAGTGAAAATATTTGGGAGCCAGTAAAATAAAATACAACATCCAACTGTCATCATCCTGCCATCCCTAGCCAAACAAAACCACAAAGTCAGCCTGACCATCAGTGGCTCCTGCTTGTAATCCTAGCGACTTAGGAGGCTGAGATTTGGGATCATGGTTCAGAGGTAGCCCAGGCAAGAACGACCATGAGACTCTTATCTCCAGTTAACCACCAAAAAGCTGGAAATGGAGCTGAAGCTCAAAGTGGTAGAACCCCGCCCCCCCCCAGTACAAAAGCTCAGGGACAGCGCCCAGGCCCTGAGTTCAAGCAAAAACAAACTGGCAAAAACAGCCCCCCCCCCCGACCCCCCCCCCCAAAGTAGTAAGAACAGGTAGAGGAAAAGTCACTTTCACAAGGCCTTGGGGCTGGCCCATTACATAAAGGAGGGAAAAGTTACCTTTGGGTCAAATTACATCTCTGTGGTCACTTTAAAGTGAGCAACTAAATGAATGAGCTCACTGAATAGTCCTGCGTAGTTTCCTACCATTTCTACCAGGAGTCCTCAAACTATGCATCGACTTAAATTCACCACTATTTAGAAAATTTACTTTCTCAGGATCACAGAACACCAAAACTCCCCAAAGGAAAGCCCCCCAATACCAAATTCCCTTTACCTTTCTAACAAGATGTTCTGTCCCAGGATGTCTTCATAGAAAATCAATATCCTGAGGAAGAGTGAATTCCAGATGCTGATTTCTAGTGCCCTCCCACCTCCCTACCCCAAAGTCTTGGCAGTATTTCTCAGAGAATAAATACACAGCTCCAGCGTGCCTGGGTGACTCTTGAGCTCTCCGGAGATGATGCTCAGCTCTTCGGAGACTCCTTGCAGGACAGGCTAACAGGTAATCGGCCACAGCTTCTCATGTGATTGGCAATGGGAGGGAGACCAGCCTCCTGAGCTCTGCCTGGGGCAGATCTGGAAGCTGTGTAAAGTGTGGTATGAATGGAAAAAAAAAATCTGGTGGCACAGGGCTTTGGTGTTTTGCAAGTTTTTCCTGTAAGTGACATTGTTGGAATGGTTTGACAGGCAAACCATTCCTCCCCCTCCCCCCACTGGCCTACAGCTTCCAGGTCTCCACCCTAGTGTGTGGTGAAAACCAGTGCATCATCAGGCTGATTCATCGCACGGACAGGCAGGGCATTAGTGAGGCTTCAGGCCACATACACCCCCCACACACATTACACCCCGCAGGTGCTTGTCATGGGGTAATTAATTAGGTTTTGTCCTCACAGGTGGAGGGGAAACATGCAAAATGGGCCACCCCACGAACTACAAGTCCAGGTGTCTCTGATTTGAATGAAGCATCCCAGTCAATCAGTCTAACACCAGAGGAAAAGAATTCAATCAAATGGACGTGGGTGGGTATCTGGACTTAAGATGAGGATGACACTGAGAACAGAGGAAGAACACTTTTTTTGGTTTTAGTTAGAAGAAAGTAGGAGTTGATGCACTTGACTGGGGTTATAAAGATGTTAAGCAATGGACTTCTTGGTACTGGAAATACTCTACTGTCTCTCTGTAGGTTAGAATGTGTTCTTGGTGGTTCAGGCCTGTCATCCTAGCTACTCAGGAAGCTCAGATCTGAAGACTGTGGTTCAAAGCCAGCCTAGGCAGGAAAATCTGTGAAACTCTTATCTCCAATGAACCAGACAAAAAAACCAGGAGTGAAGTGGTAGGGTACTGGCTTGAGCAAAAAAAAAAAAAGTTCAGGAGCAATGCCCAGGCCCTGAGTTCAAGCCCTAGGACTGACACACACACTGACACTCTCTCTCTCTCTCTCTCTCTCTCTCTCTCTCTCTCTCTCTCTCTCTCTCTCTCTCTCTCTCTCTCTCTCTCTCTCTCTCTCTCTCTTTTCTTTGCCAGTCCTGGGGCTTGAGTTCAGGGCCTGGACATTGTCCCTGAGCTTCTTTTGCTCAGCACTCTACACTTTTGGCCTTTTCTATTTATGTGTTACTAGAGAATCAAACCCAGGGCTTCATGCATGCTAGGCAATTACTCTACCACTGAGACACGTTCCCAGCCCCCCCCCCCCTTTTCTTGTAGGAGATTCTTTTACATACCTTGTCCTAATGGATAGTTGATCCAAGAGGAAATGGCATTCAGAAAAGAGAACAGGGATAGGCCATTTTGGTAAGATGAACTGGATCAATGTTTCCAAAAACATATTTGCAAAACCAAATTCTAACTAATTCTGACTAAGTTGAGGAAGCTGCATGACTCTTTTTCAATTCTATCTAACAGATCATATCCAGAATATGAGAGATCACTAGAAGTGTGGCTCAAGTTTCAGATAGCCTGGCAAGTAGAAAGCACTAAAGTCCTGAGTTCAAACCCTAGTAATGCCCTTCCTCCCCCACAAAAAGGATCTCTTGGAGAGAAAACTCTGTTCAATTAAATAAACATAAACTCCGAAAAAGGGAACTTAAATAAATACAACCCATATGACTAATAGTTGCAAACTGCTTCCACAAATGGTTACTCCAGTCCAAATTCCTTAAAGGTTTCTATTACATAGTGAAGCTATATGCAAGCCTACAACCTTTGATCCAGGTAGAAGCGCTGTCTAGACATTCAACCCCAGCTAACTATAAAACAAGATGGAAGAAGACTACAAAGGTTGAACTTTTGAAAAAAAAGAGTAAATTCCACAAACTCACCAAATTGTCTTTTGACAAGGCTCTGATGTGTGTAATTCTATGCTCTACTTGTTGACTAGAAAGGCCTGTTATTAAAGAATTTTGTTCAATCTGAGTTTCAGTCATAGTTGACTCTAAGAACTGTGAGAATAAAGAATTTGGTCACTAACATTAAAAAAAGAAAAATCCTCAAAATAGCAGCATAGTTATTTTTAACTGAGATTAGTGAACCCCCTGTCCATCCAGTGCTTTTAGTTGAGGAGAATAATGGTGTCACATAGTTGTTAAATTTCGCCTGGTTTCAGGCTTCGTAATAAACTCAGCCCAAAGCAGAACCCAACTTGATCTTTAAGCTTGAGCATATTTTCCTCCAAGTATGTGGAAATAAGGAAATCAGTCCCCAGTCCCCTCCCATAGCAGCCCAATTCTACCAGAGGAGCCCGAGAAAGGAAAACAAGAATAATTTTCATTTAGACTGAGAAGGTCTGCAATTGTTTGAAAGGATCTTATAAAATCTTATTTCCAGTTGTATCTTGAGTTTTTGTAATTAAAGAAGACTACTCAAAACAATTTGAATTTTTTTTTGGGGGGGGGGAGAGCAGAAAAGAAGAAAAAGTTACTGTTTCTGTGAGTCTAAGAACTATGTTCATATTATATTTCAGGCCAGATCATATCAAGCAGATCTTTTATAGAAAAAAAAAACACACCCAAAGCAGTAAAGCTAGGAGCTTTAGTCATTCATTTTTTCCACCAAATCCATAGAAATTTTTCTCAGCAACTACACAAAGGAGAGGAACTGAAATTATCCAGAACACAGGAAGAAGGCAAACCCTGGAAAAGGAAGCCAATGAGCCAAACTTCGGATGGGCTCAGCTTGCCCACGCAAGTCTTTCAAGAAAGAAGGGAAGTGCCTAATCAGAAATAAATGGCAATACTCACGAAGCCAGGCAGAGCACAGAATATGCAAATCCTCATAAGAAAGGCAGTTCTGATCCTTTGACTGCCCAGGTTCTTAGAGTTTACTTCCACCACTCAAGCTTTCAACATAGTCCAGTTTCTGTCGGGGATTTATTTTGTGTTTCCTCCTTTGTTATGGGCACGGAAAGAGCATCAGAACAGCAATGTCCAGGGCTTCTTTGCTCAGTCCCAGGAATGGACTAAGCCTGGATTCTTCCTCTGAGCAGCCAAGTAGGCTGGTACACTCACTGGAAGACAAATCGCCCTGCCCCGGCTTAGCTACAGAGCTAATCGCCTGTCAGAAACCTTAACCCATTATGACTCCTGCAAGGTTTAGAGCAAGAATACTTGTAAGGTGAGGTTGGCTACTAGTTTATCTGAAGCATGGAGAGTATGTAAAACAGGCAAGCCCCAACGAAGGAGCAACTTCCAAAACCTCTCCAGGGGCCAGATGCTTTTGGAGCTTCTCTGATTAAAATCAGAGGAGTCAGATCAAAATTCAGAGTCTCTTACTTGTAGGTGGTCCTGGAATTTTAAGTTATGAAACTGAAAAGTAACTATTTCTTACTTAAAAAATAAACAAACGAATGAACACCCAATCTGCTCCAACGTGATCACTATAAGAAAATAAATTATTTCATGTGTAAGCTTCAGTGTGAAAGTAGCCTTCCATGAGTTAATACCTAATAGTTTCATTGAAAATTGAAATGCATACTGTAAATCCAATAAACAGACACATCTAATGTGAGGATGACACTTGCATGATGCAATATTATCAGGCATTAAAATAGAGTATTAACTTGGCTCAATGAAAACAATGCACATTAAGAAAAGACACCTAAGGGGGGAAGGTGGGGGGTGGGAGATGGGAAGGGATGGGAAGGGGAAACAAAGGAGAAGGCAACAATGCTTGAGAAGAAATGTTCTCATTACCTTGCCCATGTAATTGTAACCCTCTGTATGATATTTTCACCAAAAAAAAAAAAAAAAAAAAAGAAACAGGGGAAAGGAAAAAAAAAAAAATCAACCTAGGGCCAGGGGTGTGGTTCAAGTGGTAGAATGATTTCCTGTCAAGCATGAGACCAACTTCAAATCCCAGAACTGCCCAAAATAAAAAAAGCTAAAAAAAAAAAAAGAGAGAGAAAAAAAGCCTCTATCAATAGAACTATTATGGAAGACATTTTTTATCTATAACCATTTTACTTTCAGGTTTTGTTTTGTTGGTGATGGTGGTGGTTGTAGGCTTGAATGATGGGCCTGTCTCTCAGCTTGTTCACTCAAGGCTAGTGGCTCTACCACTTTGAGCCATGGCACCAATCCTGGTTTTCTGGTGGTTAATTGGAGTCTCACAGACTTTCTTGCCTGGGCTGGCTTTGAAGTGTGATCCTCCGATCTCAGCCTCCTGAGTAGCTAGGATCACAAGTGTGAGCCACCAGTGTCCGGCGACTTTCAGATTTTATATAGTTTTCTACCATACGTCTGATTTTTGATCTTGGGCACCTTTGTTCTGTCCTCTTGCTCTTCTGCTGGCCTTACCACACAGCTTACTTGTGGGAGAATGCGAGATAAACAAGAGCATCCATTTTCATCCAATTACCAACGAACCCAAGAGAACCTGGGGAGTCACAGACCATACCCACAAATTAAAGCAGCTCATTTCTAATCAGCACATGCTTTGCCTCCAGGGCAGGGGACCAGATGACACCTCTAAGACTCACCTCGGCCGCCATCCTGCAGCTGTGCCTTTCCTTACATAGTCTCAGGAAACACCACGTTGGTTCCAGCCAGATCAGTGAGCGCCAAGTCATCTCATGCTAGACAAACAGTACATGGTTCCCGCTGCTAGGTTTACCACAGTGGGCTCAGAGTTCTCTGTTTGAGAAATACTCCTGCCCAGAAAAAATATTGACACAAGCAAGAGGGGCCTGCCTGGAGCTACAGGGTATGTGGCCTGCTCTGCAGGAGTCTTCCCTCCGTCTGCGTGATCCATTCTTATCAGGTGGCCTTTGTACCTCATCTGAGATCAGCACGGAGACAAAACCTGCAGCCAAATCACTGACCAGACTAAGGAGATTCAAACTCAACAGTAAAGCCAACAGTCATGCCCTTTAACCCAATTGTCCTGCTGCTGTGAAATGAATCTCAGGAAATCAAAAGGGAGGAGGAGGGAAGGACCAAGGCAGAGTAGTTTCTGCACCATTATCTACAATGAGTGCAATAGGGAAACTTTCAGTCCAAACGTCGCAACAAAAGGAAGAGACATTCAACTGCTAGACACACTCCCCAGAATTGTGTATATTCACTGGGAAAGGACTTCCCATGAAGACTTAGGAAAAAATGCAAAAAATCTTAGCAAGAACTAAGTACCAAAAGTTACTGGAGCTATGTTTAAGTCTGTTCACATGACAAGGATATAAAAGAAATAGTAAAAATCTGACCTACTGTGGATTTTAAAGTAATCCTGTGCCTCTCAAATTTTATGAATGAGATTATATATTAATTTACACAACAGAATTTCCAATGCAATTCAGTAAGCACCTTAAATGAATACATATCCGATTGAGAGAAAACATATAAATCTAGAGGAGAGAAGCTAGAAGGAACTGGGAGCTAAGGTGTGGCTCAAGTGACAGAGCACTAGAGCCTTGAGCAAAGGGAGAGCCCAAGGCCCAGGGTTCAAGCCCCAGTCCTGACACATGCATACATGTGCATGTGCATGCACACATGCACGCACGCATGCATGCGCACGCACGCACGCACGCACACACACACACACACACACACACACACACACACACACACACACACACACACACACACACACACACACACACCCATTGTTATTTTGCCAAGTGCTGGTGGCACATACTTGTAATTCTAGCTATTTAGGAGTCAGAAATCTGAGAATTGCAGTTCAAACCCATCCCAGGCAGAATCAGCAAAAAGCTGGAAGTGGAGGCATGGCTCAAGTGGGAGAGTACCATCCTTGAGTGAAAAAAGCCACGCAAGAGCTTGAGGCCTTGAGTTCCAAAGCCCCATTATAAGGGGGGGAAATTTAAAAATACAAAAGTAAATCAAATGAACTGTGAAAAGCAGCTGTTAGGAAAAGTAAAGATAGAATGGCAGGCATAAAAGTTACATTGCAATGCTCATCTACAGTGCTCATTTTCCTCAACAGGACAGTTTTGCCATCAATGTCAGCCTCTGGCAGAGTGTTGGGAGAGCACTTCAGCAGGTGCTGACTACATCAGAAGCTCATGAGAGGAGCCATAAGACAGGGACAATGGTGCTATCCTCTGACATCTGAATAGCACTTTATGCTTTTTAAACTGTTTTACAAGCTAGGAATGGTGGTATATGCCTATCCCAGCATTCAAGGTGCTGAGGCCAGTCTGAGACACTGTCTCACAAAAACCAAAAAGCAAAATAAAACAAATAACAACAACAAAAAGTGTCTTTACAGCTAGTGTTTTACCTTTCCCTCACAACCATCACTGAAGGAGATAGGACAAGTGTTATCATCTTCATCTGACAAATAAGCCACTTGTCATTTGGCTTCTAAAGGAATCTGAAGCTCTAATTAAAATGGCGCAACATTAATTAGTGTTTAGAGAGGTATCAATCAACGTAGCCAGTTCACAACATGACTCAGGAACTTGGGTTAAAAAATAGGCAGACTGTCTCCATCTGTATACCCTGAAGAAACAGAGTACTTCTCCCAACCAATGATCCTCATTTGTTTCCTTGCTAGGAATAAGAGAAGAATCAAGAGCAATTTATGGTGCTCCTCTCATTACATTAACAGAAGACATTACAGTCCTTCTATAGAATACATATTAATAGAAAACAAATTAATGAATTTAAATAATAACAGTTCAATAGACATTAAGATTGAAGCTCTGGAGAAGACAAATGTTTGGGATTGATGGGGGGTGGGGCTGGGTGGCAAGGAGTGGGAAGCAATCTGGTACAAGGTGGGGACAGGTTTGTCAGATTTAGCAAATAAGAACAGAATACCCTGGTAAACTAACATTCCAGATAGACAGTACCACTTCTTTGATTAAGTATGTGCTCTATTTTATCTGGCAGCCTACTCAGGAGACTTTAGCTTCCTTTACAATGTGTGATCCTCCAGGGCAGAGTGTTTTGCTGTTTTGTTTGTTACTACATGCCTCATTCAAAAACGGTACCTGACATAACACCTGCCCCGTACTTGTAAAGTTGATTTCTATGGCAAGGTGCAGAATAAAGTTAATTTTCATACAAGTATTTTGTGCACACATTTTGTGCCAGAGCCATGACTTGGTAACTATTACACATTACAGCATTTTCTGTTCTTATTCCAAAATCAGCACACTTTCCTTTCCTTTCCTTTCTCTTTTTCTCTCTTTAATTCTCTTTCTTTCTCCCCCCCCCCCTTTTGTGCCAGTCCTGGCGTTTGAACTCAGGGCTTGGACGCTGTCCCAGAGCTTTTGTACTCAAAGCTAGCTTTCTATCACTTGGGGCTTTTTGGTGGTTAGTGGGAGATTTAAAAGTCTCATGGTCTTTGCCGCACAGGCTGGCTTTGAACCGTGATCCTCATTATCTTTTTCTGCTGAGTAGCTAGGATTATATCTATGAGCCACCAGAGCCTGGCAGTAAAAATAATTTTTAACAGGCATATTATCAAACATGTGAAATACTAAGATTATGGAAAGTGAGCAAGCACATTATTTCTGTATAGTATATTATAGGTTGTCTTTGCTGTTTTTTCTTTTAGACAGTCTTATGCTTCCATATTTGAAAATGTCTGTGTAGAAGCTAGTATTCCTATAAATGTATAGCAGTTGTGTATGACTGAGCCTTTGGAAGAAATTGCAACAGGGATCATGACCACTAAGACAAGCAAAAATCCTCCCTTGTCTGGTCTAAACCTCTGTCTAAAGAAACAAGACCCCCTAGAGGTCACAAATTAGAGCACTTTCAAACTCAGTGCCCAGACCTGTTAGACAGGACAGATAGGGTAGAAGAGTTACAGTGGGACCTTCAGACCTCAGGAGCAAACAAGGACAGTACATGACATGCCGAGTTCAAAGAGGGATTAGAGGCCAAGTGGTAACTCTCAAAGTCCAGAAACTCCCAGAGATAGGATTTAGCAGAAATATGAGAGTCAAGGTCTAAGGCACCAATAAGCTCAAGGGTGTAAATGAAAGTGTGTGTGTGTGTGTGTGTGGGAGCTACTCAGTACACCAATTCTATTCTCCTTCCAGAACACAATGCTGCTATTCTAGGGTGCTTGGAGCCAGCAGAATGGGGACCCTGGACTCAAGCTCTGGGAAAGAATTCTCAGATGGCCGATTACTGTTCTCATTCATGGTTTGTTTTTTTTTGGCAGATAACTTGGGAGGAATGGGTATTTGGCAAGATGTCCTATACAGGTTATCATCTCTGACAACCTATCATCTCTTAGGAGAATTTTCTCAGAGTATTTTTCTCTTACAAGCTTCTCTCCAATCTTACATAAACAATATTGAATATTCAAAATATATCAGTTTTTAAGATCTAGTCAAAGGAAGAATCAGAATACAGGCCTTTTATGATTCAAAGACAAGTTGTTGCATAGTTCTCTCTGGAAGTCATTTTATAATTATTTTTCCTTTGGTGAGTATAAAAGCTACCAGAGAATTAGTTTTTAATATCCAGACTCTCATTTCTACTCTCTTCAGTTAACCTCTCCAGAAAAGGGGCAAGAAGGTTCCTTCAACTTCCATCAATATTCAGGATTTTACTTCACCTTTTCAACACTTCAATAGAACTGACTTAGGTAATAATTTACTCAACTGATTTCAGCACATAAATAAAGACAAAAGCAAATTTTCTAAGTGATTAGGTAAGAAACAACAACAAAACCGCCTCAGAAAATTGCCTTAAAACCCTACTTACCTAGGCAACTCATTATTACCTATCAATTATTTTAAAAAGAGATTCAAATATTAGTTGGCACAAATATTAGTTGGCTCTCCCTCTTCTGCTCCTTTGTATTTGTGCTCTCCCTCTTCTTCTTTCTCCCTCTTTCTCTCTCCCTTTTCCCCTCCCTCCTTTCTATTTTCAGAGCCAGGTTACCTGAGGTACAGCCATTAACCTTTGTGATGTGAGCCATGCTGGCTTGAATCCAAGGAGGGGCACTGGAAAGCAGCAAGGAGTCATGCAAATTTCATGCATCAAGTTCCCAAAGGCATCCAACCTGAAATAATAAAGAGAGCCCCATCAAAATGGATCATTTAAAAAATAGGTACAACACTAAATCTTCTAGTTCTGTTTACAAAGATGACTGTTAATGGAGACAGCAAAGTGGAATGAGGGTGGGCAGGGGGTGAAAGTGAAAATCTAGGAAGTGGCTGCCCAGAACATGTAGACAATATCCAGAGATCACACTTGCGTGCACACACACACATATACACACACACCACCACCACCACCACCACCATTGCCTAGGCACAGACAACTCTAATCACAGCACTTGGCATTATATATAAGAGTACAGTAGACTCATAAGGGAAACAAAACTGGTTCTTTAAGAAGAGGTCTTCAAGGGCTAGGGATATAGTCTAGTAGTAGACTTGCCTAGTATGCATGAAGCCCTGGGTTCGATTCCTCAGTGCCACATAAACAGAAAAAGATGGCAGTGGCGCTGTGGCTCAAGCAGTAGAGTGCTAGCCTTGAGCAAAAAGAAGCTCAGGGACAGTGCCTAGGCCCTGAGTTTAACCCCAGGACTGGCAAAAAAAAAAAAAAAAAAAAAGTGGTAAAGGACTAGCTTTGAGCAAAAAGAGCTCAAAATCAATGACTGGGCTCCGAGTTCAAGCCCTATGACCAACAACAACAAAAAGAATACTACTCTAAACTTTCTGAAAATCCATCTTGAAAAACACTGGAGAAGAAAGAAAGTAACAACATGCATAGAAAATACTGCATTTTTGTGGGGGCCTCTGGGTGCTGATGGCTCATGCCTGTAATCCTAGCTACTCAGGAGACTGAGATCTGAAGATTCAAAGCCAGCCTGGGCAGGAAGGGCCATGAGACTCTTATCTCCAATTACCCACCAGACAATCAGAAGTGGAGCTGTGGTTCAAAGTGGTAGAGTGCTAGCCTTGAGCAAAAGAGCCAGGGACAGGCCCAGGTCCTGAGTTACAGCTCCAGGACAGGGAAAACAACAACAAATCAAGATGCTGGTAGCTCATCCCTGTAATTCTTGTGAGGTATGGAGATCTGGGAGGACAGCAGTTCTAGGTCAGTCAGGACAAAAAGATCACAGTACCTTATTTCAACAGAAAAGTTTGGGCATGGTGGGATGTAACTGTTGACACAGGGATGGTCCTGGCCTGCCTGGCCCCAAAGCAATACCTTTGTCTTAAAAATAACCAGAGCAAACAGGGATGGAGAGATTGCTCAAGTAGAGAGTGCACCCTAGCAAGCAAGAAGCCCTGAGTTCAAATCACTGTATAACAAATAACAATGGGGGCTGGGAAGGTGGCTCAGTGGTAGAGCACTTGCCTTGCATGCATGAGGCCCTGGGTTTGATTCCTCAGCACCACATAAGCAAAAAGAAAAAAGCTGGAAGTGGTGCTGTGGCTCAAATGGTAGAGCGCTAGCCTTGAGCTGAAGAGCTGAGGGTCAACACCCAGGCCCAGAGTTCAGGCCCTACAACCAGACCCCCCCCCCCCGCCCCCACCGCAAAAAAATAACAACAGGAGGACAACTGTAGGACACACTATGATTTTAAATGCCACTGAATTTTCTTTTCTCGCTTTGGTGCTAGTCCTGGGGCTTGAACACAGGGCCTGGGTTTTGTCCTTGAGCTTTTTTGCTCAAAGCTGGCACTCTACCACTTGAGCCACTCCTCTATTTTGGGCCTTTTGGCAGTTAATTGGAGATAAGAGTCTCATAGACTTTGGGGCTGGCTTTGAACCTTGATCCTTAGATGTCAGCCCCCTAAGTAGCTAGAATTACAGGTGTGAGAAAACCGGCACCCAGCAGTAGTGTGGATATTTTTTTAAAGATGTCACCAATTAAAATACTTAATTCAATTTTGTTAAAAAAGATATGGACATGTATATGTATTTAATTAAAAGCCATTAGAAATAAAGGAACCAAAATGCACACTCTTGCTAAATCTGGTAAATTTAACTGTGCTGTCAACTTTGAAAAAAAAATTTAAAAAAAATCCCAGTTTACCATTTTGAACCTTATTGTCTAGACATGTTAAACTTGATTTTTCCCCAACCTGGATAGGGGCAACACATTGTACTGAGTATGTAAGATCTTTTCTACATGCGCTTGATTACAGAAACGAATATAGTGTTCTTTAAATGATGAAACAGGAACAATCTAGATTTGTCTAGTCCATGTGGGTTTACTTGCTTTAAAAAAATCATCAGAGTAAAAGATCAAAGTATTGGGAAAATGCTATGCAAATGCCACTGCCAGGCCGCTGTCATGGAAATTAGAAGTCAGGAATACTTGTGAAGGAAAAGGAAATGGCTGATGGATTTGATCACACAGTGGCAGATTTTTTCCCCTCATTGTTGAAATAGGCTTGCCCCCGTGGTTCAAGGCCAACTACTGAGGAAAACAAAAATGCTCAGTGAAAATTCAAAAAGATGATTCCCCCTCCACCCCCGCCCTCCCATCAACGGCTGCTGCCCTAGGCTTATCTAGATACAGTAGGGCATTCTGTTCACTGGAAAAGATCTTGTTCCTGCCGGTCCCCAGTTTCTGGTGGGCAGCCTACCAGGACAGGATGGCCCTAATCTCTCTGACTAAGGCTTAGTCACCTGACGTTCTCTGGGAAACAGTAGCACTAGTTCAGGTTCATGGCATTGAACTTGGAGAGCAATAAGCTCTGAGGCACAATCAAAGCTGGCTGAACTTAAGAAGGGAGACTTCAGGGATAGAGTGAGCAATCTTTGATGAACAGGAGTCAATGTCAGACAGGTACAGCTTTATTCTTTAAAACTCTGGGGACTGGGAAATGTACAACAGGGAGTTGGGAAGCCAGTGGGGAAAGGAAAGAAGCCTAGCTTCTGGAATGATTCAATTAATTATTCTAAAAACCAACAACAACAAAACCCTAAACCCAATCCCTGTGCCCCAGCCCCTGGCTAGCCTTGTGTGTCTACACTCTTGCTTCAGAGTGGCTTGCAAATACCACCAGTTCAACTCTGGAGGGCAAACAGAAGACAAGAAGAGACAAGCTGCCTGAGTTAGGGCTGAATGAAATATGTGTCCAAGTATTTGGATGGACATGTGCCCAGAATCTTCCTAGTCAAGCTTCATACACAATGGCCCCAAGGTTCTTTCTCTGCCTGTCATTGGGCCCCTTTTCACCTGGAAGGAGATCTTTATCTCAGATCCACATTGGTTTCTCTCCCACCTTCCCCTCTGCTGAATAATGCAATCAAAAGAAGGAGGAAGCCTGAAATTAGGAACTACAGCATGTCATGGTAAAATAACAAGACATTGTCATGGGGTGTGGATGCTGAGCATGGAACACAGCTGTGTATTGATTCTGCTCAGTTATTATGGCTCATGTCTGACAGGGGGGCCTCAGATGTGAGGACTTGTTCCTTGTTCCTCTGAATGATATGCAGATGCTGCTGTCAGTGCATTGTATAAAGCAGAAAAGGTCTGGCCACTGTCCATTCCTTTGTTACAAATCAATAAACTGCCTCTTCTCTTGGAAGGGGAGAGTACACGCCAGTAAATCTTACGTGGTATAATGGTGGCTCCGTTCTGCTAAGAAAAAAAAAATGCTTCTTTGAGTTAGGATAATCCATCAATAGAGAAAATAAAGAATTTGTCTTCTCTATTTATTCTAAGAGACTGACATTAATGAACGTGTTCATAGCTCCCCGCTCTGTGGTACAGCAGATCATCTAAACAGGGTTGACTTCCTAAATACTGCACATTAGCAGAGAGGAAACCAATTCTGAAAAAAGAGCTCATTAGATTTGAAGACAAATATTTGGGGGAAATCGAGATAACATACAGACTCAAGCCTGTCGGTGCTGAGCAATCCAAGGGTGCTGTATTAGTTAATGAGGCTGAGGATGATGACACTGCTGGTGAAGCTAACCTTTACCTCATCAAGCTGAGACATCATATTCTGAAAGACATGCCATCACTTAACTAAAAGCAAAATGCTTATGGGAATTACAATGGGGCTGTGGTTAAATCTGGTAGGAGAATATATGCTTGGCATATGCAAAGTCCTGGATTCAAGCTTCAGCACCCAAATGAAAACAAAAAGAGAAAAAAGAAAAAAAAGGAAACTATAGTAAGTGTTAAGATACATCCTCATTTGAGAGGTGTTAAAACCTGGAAAATCTTAGAATTGGTGAAATTCTGTCATGTTCAAGTCACTATGTTGTTTACACATCACAGTAAAATCATGCAAATACTAAAATCTCTTCTCTTATTTTTACCAACAGGAAACTGAGGCACAAGAAAGCCTAGAAGCTGTCCAGCTCACCCAGCTAGCACGCCAGACTGACATAGCTAAGCATCACATGCTTTTATCTCCCAAGGCAAAGCACTATTTAAATAAAAACAAACATCCAGTAGCTCACGCCTGTAAGTCTAGCTATTCAGGAGGCTGAGACCCGAGGATCTTGGCTCAAAGGCAGCCAGGGCAGGAAAATCTGTAAGACTGTTTTTTTGTTTGTTATTTGAACTCAGGGCCTGGGCCTGGGCCTGAGCTTTTTTGCTCAAGGCTAGCACTCTTTCACCTTAAGCCACAGTGCCACTTCTGATTTTCTAGTGGTTAATTAGAGATAAAGTGTCTTGGGCTGGGAAGGTGGCTCAGTGGTAGAGTGCTTGCCTTGCATGCATTAGGCCCTGGGTTGATTCCTCAGCACCACATAAGCAGAAAAAGCAGGAAGTGGTACTGTGGCTCAAGTAGTTGAGCACTAGCCTTGATCTGAAGAGCTGAGGGACAGTGCCCAGGACCAGAGTTCAGGCCCTACGACCGACAAAAAAAATAAAAGTCTCATAGACTTTCCTGCCTGGGCTGGCTTCTTCAGATTTCAGATCTTAACCTCCTGAGTAACTAGGATTACAGAAAGTCTTCTCTCCAATAAATTACAAAAAAAAAAAAAAAGAAGCCAGAAGTGGCACTGTAGCTCAAGTGGTAAAACACTAGCCTTGAGCAAAAGCAGCTCAAGTTCAGTACTCAGGCCCTGAGTTTAAGCCACAGTACAAAACAAACAAAAAACAACACATGCAAAATGAATGTTGTCAGTTCCAGGTATAAAAAGAAATGAGGGAACAGTGTGATATTTAGTTAGTCACCCTACTAAGATTGCATATGCAACGGTCCTTTTAGACCATTATATCTCTGAAATCTTCTGAAATATGCTTTTAAAGCAATTGTATTTGCAACCTTACTCCTTGGAATTATGTTATTTTATTTTTATTTATGTATTTTTGTCAGGACTGGCATCTGAACTCCAGGCCTTGAACATCTTGGGCTTGCTTGCCACCAGCTCTGTTTTTTTGTTGGTTATTTTGAAGATGGACTCTTCCACACTGTTGTGAAAGAGTGGGCTGGCCTTGAACTTCAGTCCTCCAGATCAGGGCCACCTGAGTGGCTAGGATTACAGGCCTGGGCTGCTAGTGCCCAGAGAGGAGGCTCTTCTATGACACCTAAGAGATGTCTCTCAATACTTAACTGTCTCTCTCTATTCTGGACTGTACCATGGTATTGCTCTGCTTCATTCTCAACTATCTGTTCCTTAGACTTCAGATAAATGTCATTTGATTCTGTTCAGGGGAAAAAAATCAAGTACTTTTCCAACTGAAAAAAAAATCCTTCTGATCACCCAGGACAGGCAAGAAACTCCACAAGGAACTTCAAAAATGACAGAACTAGGCAGTATAGTTGGGATAAGAATTTGTCATTCCAAATGGCGGTTATGAAAAAACAACAACAACAACAGTGGTTTTAGTGTAATTATTTTCCAATTGTTCTTCATGACAGTATTTTTCTTTGCTTAATGATACAATTAAGAAAACAATGTATAATTAACCATAATGAATTCTGCCTAAAATTTGGAAAAGATTAAATATTAAAAAAAAAAAACAGGAATAATCAGTTTCACAATTCTAACCAATCCTTTTTTTTGTAATTGCTGCAGGCAATGTCTTTCCAATATTATGACTATGTAAATATTTTAATTGATTGACTTAATGCATGTTAAAGTTGTTAAAGATCTACCACATCCTAGGGTTTGGTGCCAGACACTTGGTTTCTTTGGAAGGCATTGGACCTTTTCCCCAGGTTCACATCTAATGCTAGAACCTAAGGAAGACAACAGAAGGAGGGCAGTGTGCACATAATTCAGCTGCAATCTACAGTAAGGCCTCTTTGTGGACCCTAAGCAGTCAAAGGGGCAGGGAGACCAGTTGGCCTCAACCTCAAGGAGTATTTTCCGGGGCAAGAAGCATAGAGGGTATCCTGGGCTGCAGGAAAGGCCTATTATGAAAGGGTGGGGGTGGGGGGAATGATGAGAGAGAGAGAGAGAGAGAGAGAGAGAGAGAGAGAGAGAGAGAGAGAGAGAGAGAGAGAGAGAGAGAGAGAGAGAGCACAGGAAAGAGATGGGGAGAGGGTAGAGAGGGGGAGACAAAGGGAGAGAGAGAGGGAGAGAGGGGGAGAGGAGATAAAATGAGAAGAAAGGGAGGAAAGAGAGAAGGAAAGAGAAGGGGGAAAGCAAAGAGAATGGGGAGAAAGGGGGGAAGAGGGACAGAAGGAGAGAGAGGAGAGAGGGGATAGAGACAGGGGAAGAAAGGGAGGGAAAGCAAGGAGGGAGAGAGCAAGAGAGCAGCTACCACAGTAGAGCAGTTTGCTAATGAGAAGTTAGTCATAATGAATTGAGAAGAGGAATCTAGAGGGAGTATAGAAAGGAAAAAAAAAAAAACTTGAACACAAATCCACATATGCAAACACACAACTTGCTTTACCCTAATCGTATTTATTTATCTATTCTTGTGTCCAAGTCCTGGGGCCTGAACTCCAGCTCCTCTGAGCTGTTTCTGCTTCTTCCCACCCCCCTCTCAAAGTGAGCACTCTACCACTTGAGCCACAGCTTTTGGTGGTTTGGGTGGCTTTTTGGTGGTTAACTGGAGATAAGAGTCTTACAGACTTTCCTGCCCAGACAGGCTTTGACTGAGATCCTCAGATCTCAGCCTCTGGAGGAGCCACTGGTGCCTGGCTCAATAATCTTTAAAAAAAAAAAAAAAAAGCAGAGCTCAATTTTTTTCTTCAGATGTTAGTTTTTCAAAGTTATCCAAGCATCTAATATTATGTTTGTCAAATATGATTCTGGACATACTCCCACACACAGGACCGGATACTGGCCTTCATTTCCAATGCGGACACAGGATGGAATTCATTTATTAGGGCAAAGTTTACGCTATGTTTATCCAAAAAGTAATATTTGCAACATTTTTCTTGTGTTAGCAGAGTTTGGTATTTTTATCACAGGGATGAATTAATGTACAGAAAATAAAGAGGAAACATAGAAGCAATTGTGAATAGTTCCTTCATTTGTTCATCTACTCACCTACCCACTCACCAACCCATCCATCCACCCACCCATCTACCCACCCACCCACCCATCCATCCATCCATCCATCCATCCATCCATCCATCCATCCATCCATCCATCCATCCATCCATCCATCCATCCAATGCCTGTCCATTACGTTCCAAGCCCTGGTTCTTAGGAAACAGAAATGAACCAAAGACACTCACTTTCCTCTCCAAAATAAGGTAGGCAGCGATCTATGCACTGCGCCCAAAGGACACTCCAGTTCACAGTGACTTAATTGATTAGCTACAGCTACACTAAAAGCCAGTAACTCACTCTTCTTTTCTGCCTTACTTGGGGAAAGGTCCAAGGTAAAATCTGCTTCTTTGGGCCTGAAGTGGGCACAGGTGTGTCCCACAGCAGAGCCTCTCACTTTTTGGATACACATAGCCACACCCACTCTAGATCACAGCTGTGTGGGAAAGGTTCTGAGGAGCAGATTAGCGCCATTTTAGGCTGCAAGTGCTTGGAGAGTCTCTCGCTGGCCCTGCTCCAGCTGGGTTGCTGGGACACTTCCTGAACACTTCATGAGAAATGAAGTGTTCTTTCCAGGAAATTTTCCATGGTGAAGGTTGATCAGCTCTGACAGCCACGGATGAAAACCAATGGCTCTGCTACAAAAGGAGCGGCAGACAGCCTGGAGAAGAGCACCTGAATACAATTAGGATTATCCTTTTGTTACTACTTTGACATTTCCTGTTGACTTCAAAGGAATGTAATTTTCTGACTACAATGTAATAGTATTGACGTGTTTTTGTCCATCTGTTAGTAGGTTTAAGAAAAACAGATTCTAACAGAAACCTAAATATTAATTAATTAATTAATTTATTTATTTATTGGTCCTAAGGTTTGACCTGAAGCCAGGCTGATGACAAGCCACACTATACATGGGCTGGAAGCAGAGAGAAGACCACTAGGTCATCTTAGACAATTCCAAGGAAGTACTCTCTGAGGCAACTCCTCTGCCCTTTGCAGCTGGGGAAATGCCCCAGGTTGGAGAAGCAGACTTCACAGCTAAAACTTAAACAACTTCCTCCTCGCTCAGAGGCTGCACCTCTTCCTGTTTGGTCCTCAGGAGACAGAAATGAACAAAAGACACCTGCTAACAGGTGTTGGTGGCAATGTCTCCACCAACTGCACAATAAGAAAAACACCAGGAAATAGATTTCCTAATGCAGGCTGCCATGGTTGGATTCAAAGCAGCCAGCAGAGGCTGAAATTATGGCTCAATAAGTCTTGACTCCTTTCAGGGCACAGCCAAGGGTCTAACAGGCTCCTGAAATGAGGGCCTGAGGGCATTTCTGAATGTTTGACTTCCTGGACACTAAAACCAAGCAGCAGAATCTGGGGCAAGGAGGAGGTTGAAGGCAAGATCCCCAAACTCAAAAAAGACAGGAAATGCTCACATCCAGTTACGGGGAAAGACTGTTAGGTCTGAGTATCGTAAGGACACACAATTAACTTACTTTTTTTTTTATTTTTGGAAACTCAGAGCAGATGAGTTAGATAAATAAAGAACAAAAGTTTCTAGCTATCCATCAATGTTCAATCGTGGTAAATACCTCTTAGTCCTAATTAAGGATGTCTGAAATCTCCATGTCATTGCTTTCATTAGTTGGACACTGTTCTTAAGGAATGACTACAACAACTTCAGTGGTGATAGGTGCACGCTTGGATTTGTTAACATTCTGGAATCCTGCTGCTACTGAGAGGTAAATCCTAGGTCTGGCTAACATTATTAATTGATTTTTTTTTAAGTAAGAGTCATAGGCTCTGCACACCATAGGCCTAGACAATCAATCTGTACGTCAACAAACTCCTCAGATCCACATTGAAGTGTGACAAGATCTGGCTTGGTCCTTATTTTCTCCATCACGCCCTGAGTTTCCTAATGTGGAACTTTCTGTGCTAAAGGAAATACAGGAGCAGTGGCTTGTAATCTTGGGTGGTCACTGGAATTACTGTCCAAGGCCCCACCATAGTCAAACAAATTAGCCCCTGGAGTTGGGGCTGAAGGAGAAGTATTTTTTAAGGCTTGTCCAGGAGAACCCAGTTACTCTGCTTGATGGAGATTGGTCTATTTCAGTGGTTCTCCAAGTGTGGTCCTTGGATGAATAGAATCAGCAATATCAAAGAACTTACTAGAAAGGCATATTTCTTCTTTTCTTCCTACCACTCTTCTCTGCCCCACTCCTACATACATAGTGATTGCTTATAAAAAGGGAACTCAAAAGCTCCAGGAAATTCTCAGAAGGCAGTCACTCTGGTGTCACTTGCATAGTTAACACTTGAGATACATTTTTTATGTTTTACAAGGAAGACTGTAAGTGTGTGAGTGGGCTGGTGCTGTGGCTTGAACTAGATACTGTGTCTTAGTTTTTTGTGCTCAATGCTCAAGACTGGCACTCTACCACTCGAGCCATACTTCCACTTCCAGATGTCTGGGGATTAACTGGAGATCAGAGTTTCATAGACTTTCCTGCCTGGGCTGGCTTTGAATTGCAATCCTCAAATCTCAGCCTCCTGAGTAGTTAGTTAGGCTTACAGGTATGAGCCACCAGCACCTGGCCTAAGGAAGCTGTCTAAAGTTTACTTAGGAAGAGCTTTACTTCTAAGGGATCAGGAGGGGGTAGTTATAAAGGTGGTACTTAAATTCTGCTGTCCAATAGGTAGCTAGGAAACAAAGGATGCTCCACTAAGGTTTATAGTTATAGCTTATAGTTATAGTTTATAGCTACAGCACTTCTCCCTACGTTTGGTAATACATTATCCCCAGACTTTCCCCCCTGGGGGTCTCTAGCATGGAGTAAAAACTAGCGTGCTGGTACAGGATTTGAACTCAGGGCCTCATGCTTTTGTGCTTGACTTGCTTGCTTATGGCTAGGGATCTCCCTTGTAAGCCACAGCTCCAGCCTCAAATTTGTATTTTTAGTCTACATCCCCACAAGGTCCTTGTTGGGACAGAGGCTATAGAACACACTGCCTCAAGGTCCCTTTTTCTCTGGACCAAGTTGTGTGAGCATCACCTGGGAATTTACTAGAAATGCAGTCAGGCTCTGTACCCAGAATCAGAGGTACACCAGCCATCTGTATGGTAACAAGTCTTCCAGATGCTCGCTTGCTCACTCCTTCCTTCCTTCCTTCCTTCCTTCCTTTTCTTTTTTTTTTTTTTTTCCTTTGGAGCCCGTCCTGGGGCTTGAATGTAGAACCAGAGCCCAAGGCAAGTACAAGGCAAATGTTCTAGTACATGAGCCATAGCTCCACTTCTGGTTTTGTTTTGATTTTTTTTTGGTTTTGTTTTGTTTTTTGGCGATTAACTGGAGATAGGAGTCTTACAGACTTTGCTGCTCCAGCTGGCTTCAAACTGTGATCCTTAGATCTCAGCCTCCTGAGTAGCTAGGATTACAGGCATAAGCTACTGGTGTCCAGCCTTCCAGATAATTTGAAAGCTATGGCACAAAGCTTTCTTAAGGAACGACTATAACAACTTCAGTGAAAACCTGGTACCATTCAAACATCTGGTTTTCAGTAAGAAGCCTTGGGATGGACAAAGCATCCTCATTACTTCCAGGCATGAGATGCTGTGATCGTGATCTTCTAAACCCTGGTCCCAGGAGGAATATAACCCGCCCTTGGCTGGATGTTGACTAATCAGGTAAGACCACAGGGGACGCTAGGCCCCGGCCTCCCAAGTCCTCACTGCCTCCTGAAGCAACTTTAGCAGGGCAGTGAACCTGTGTGGTGTGTGTGTATGTGATTCCCTAACACCATTAAAAAGAAAACATCAAAATTTGGTATGTAGTTTTCCAATTCTTCCAGTGCTTGTGAGAAGGTAACTGTGCTTAGTTTAAAAAGCCACTTTGTAGGAGCTGGTGGTTTACACCTCTAATCCTAATTATTCAGGAAGCTGAGGTCAAAGTCAATCTGGGGCAGGGAAGTATGTGAGGCTATTATTTTCAATTAACCACCAGCAAACCAGAAGTGGTGCTATAGCTCAAAGTGGTAGAGCGCTAGACTTGAACAAAAGAGCTCAGAGACAGTGTCCAGGTTCCCAGTTCAAGTTTCACAACTGACCTCCAGCCCCCCTCCCCCCAAACCCCCCACAAACACTGCTACTTTATAACTTTTAACACTGTATTATAACCATTTTTCTAAGACAATTATTTCTTTTTAATGCAACATAGTATTCTTCTTTCATATGTTTAACACTTTAACTTTCCTTTTATTTTTCAGTATCTAGCTATTTTTCACATTGTAACATTTTTGATGGATACATGTTTACATATAAGCTTTGAATATTTGTCTAGGAATTTCCTGAGTGATTCCAAGAAGTAAGTCTGCAAGAAGAAAGATGGAGCCTAAAGCTATCATATAATAGAGGTAATGTTGGGCTAGGAAGGCGGCTCAGTGGTAGAGCGCTTGCCTTGTATGCTTGAGGCCCTGGGTTCGATTCCTCAGCACCACATAAGCAAAAAAAAAAAGAAAAAAGCCAGAAGTGGCGCTGTGGCTCAAGTGGTAGAGCGCTAGCCTTGAGGTGAAGAGCTGAGGGACAGCGCCCAGGCCCAGAGTTCAGGCCCCACAACCAGACCCCCCCTCCCCCCCCCCAATAGAGGTAATGTTATCTTCTGAAAAAGAATTAGCAGCTTATATCCTCCCAAAAGTCTTGTTGTGAGGGACAATAAAAGTGAGCTCCATTCCTGAGTATATTGCTTTGAATACCATTCCTTAACACAATGTATCAAAAATGTATCTGCATACAGTTATAGTATTATCATTAAGTCAGTGCTTTATATAAAAATCGACATAGGGATTCTGTTTATTCCTTGGCTCAGAGCAATTTACATTTTATGAAGCCCAACTCTTGTACATAATATATAAACATTGTCTCTGAGGGCAAGTTTATTGATGATTTTTAATTCTCTCATCCACTAGTTTAAAAATTAGAAATCCTTAATTTACATAGAGTGCTTCATTCGATACTCACTACATTGCACGGAGCCAAAGATGAAACAATTAGAGTAGAGACATGAATAAACTGCAGACTCCTGTCCTGTGTCTGAAAGCGTGCTAAGCGAACAAAGACATTGAGTCATGGGCATAGATGGGAAGGCACCATTGGCTTACACGTGTAATCTTAGCTACTTAGGAGGCTGAGATCTGAGGATTGCAATTCAAAGCCAGCTTGGGCAGGAAAATCTGTGAGACTCTTATTTAACCACTAGAAAACCACTAGAAAACTGGGCAGGAAAGTCTATGAGATTCTTATCTCCAATTAACTATCAAAAAGCTGGAAGTGGAATTGTGGCTCAAAGTAGCAGAGTGCTGGCCTTCAGCACAAAAACACAGGAACAGTGCCCAGGCCTTGAGTTCAAACCCCATGACCAATAACAACAACAAATACTCCTGAAGTCACTATCATACAGGCATCTTATATGTATTCCTACCCTATGAAGTTTAACTTACTAGCAAGATATTATCAAAGTGCACTGTGGGTGCTAAGAAAGGTTGTCAATCATGTGCAGTGTCAAATGACACCATGGTACTCTCAATCATTCCCACTTAGTATAAAGCGAACAGAATACGCTAGGAAGAGAAGCCACCCCCCAAAAACAAAACAAAAACCCCCAAACCTCAGGAAACCAAAGCTCAGAAAAGTATACCCACTTGGCATGACTGCAATCCCCTCATAATCACACTGTGTGTGTGTGTGTGTGTGTGTGTGTGTGTGTGTGTGCGTGTGTGTGCACAGTCCTACAGCTTCTATAGCTTCAACTCAGGGCCTATGCACTCTCCCTAAGCTTTTTGCTCAAGACCAGTAGTCTACCACGTGAGCCACAGCTCCATTTGAGCCACAATTCCACTTCCAGCTTTTTGATAGTTAACTGGAGATAAGAATCTCACAGACTTTCCTGCCCAGGCTGGCTTCCAACCACCATCCTTCCACCGCAGCCTCCTGAGTAGCTAGGGTAGCAGGCGGGACCCACCAGCACCTGGCCATAAAAGAGTAAATCTTAAAACAACAACTACAATAGAAGTTAAGCACCAAAAGATACTTGAGGGCAGTGGCTTTGAAAAGTTTGTGGAAGTCATGAATCTTCTCATCAAAACATGCAGGAATTGCCAGATGGTGGCTCACATCTGTCATCCTAGCTACTTAGGAGGCTGAGATCTGAGGATCATGGTTCAAAGCCAGCCTGGGCAGGAAAGTCTGTGAGATATATCTCCTATTAAACACCAGAAAACCCGAAGTGGCCCTGTGGCTCAAGTGGTAGAGCGCTCGCCTTGAGCTGAAGGGCTCAGGGACAGAGCCCAGGCCCAGAGCTCAAGCCCTACGACCGATTAAAAAAAATTCAGGAATATACATACTTAACTCCCCAAAACCTCTGTGTAAGATTTCAAAGGTTTTTGTTTTAAAATACATGTCACTATCATTTTCAGCATGTAATTAAAAAAAAATTCTTAAACTTGTGTTTTGCGTAAGATCTTTACAAACTATGACCTAACCAAGCACTTAAATAACCTTTCCTGTTCTAACTCTATATTTCCAAATAACCTTTCCTTTTTTTTTTTTTTTTCCTGGTCAATTGTGGGGCTTGAACTCAGGGGCCCAGGCACTGTATCTGAGCTTTTCTGCCAGAGCTCTATCACGTTAAGCTACACGTCCGGTTGTGTGGTGGTTCATTGGAGATAAGAGTCTCACATATTTTCCTGCCTGGGCTGGCTTTGAACCATGATCCTCGGCTCTCAGCCTCCTGAGTAACTAGGATTACTGGTGTGAGCCACCTGCACCAGGCTCCTCTTATATATTTTATGTTAAATACAAAAATGCACTTTTGTTTTGTTACAAAAATCTATTTAATATATAAAACTATAAAGTTGAAGGGGAAAAAAAGACAAATTTGCTCAGTCATATGTATACATTAATTAAACAAAACAAATACATCTTGCAGATTGCCAGGGAACACTTACCCACACCGCTGCTTCTACACCGGCCTTGCAGACAGAAAAGCTGCCAAGGACAGGCATAAAAATACATCTCCCAAAATACCCAAAGAAGTCAGTAGCTTTCTTCCATCTATAGAAGCCCACTAGAGAGAGTTGGGGGGAGGGGAGAAAAAGGAGATAGCACCTATTTATTCTGAAGGACATAGAAGCTAATTTGCCTTCAGAAATTCAAACTCACTTCAAATAAGAATTAACTGCCGTAAAGCCTGACTTGAACCTGTCTCCCACAAGGATAGACAATGCTGTCAAGTCATTTCTGAGAAATGCAAAAACACTGCTCAGTTCTGCTTAAGAACCAATCATTCTGGATAGGAAATTTCCAACTGTTAAGTTTATTTGCTACTGAGATGAGCAAAAGCAGTTACTTGTTCAAAATCAGGCCTCCAGCTGAGCTCTATTCTGCCTTTACTTTAGCGAAGCTCAATCCTACTCCTAGTTTTTAGTTGTTCAAGTGTAAGTCAATTTAGAGAAGCTGCCTTGAAAATGGAGCCTATTTTTTTTTTTAAGATTAGGGAGCTAAATAAAGGGGTCTTTGCTGAGTGTTGGTGGCTCACACCTGTAATCCTAGCTACTCAGGAGGCTGAGCCTTGAGGATTGTGATTCAGAGCCATCCCTAAACTAGAAGTGGGCCTGTAGTTCAAAGTGGTAGAGCACTTGTCTTGAGCAAAAAAGCTCAGAGGCAATGCCCAGGTCCTGAGATCAAGCCCCATGACCAACCAAAAAAAAAAGACTGGGAAGATTTCCAAGATAGATGTTACACTTGATTTCCAATGACCAAAGAAATCAAAGAAAAGACTGGTTTGTTTATCTGATAAAGGCAGAGTACACACACACATACATGCCAGACTGCCTTTAACTATAGGGCGCATATCTAATTGTATTAATTATCACTCCTATGGAGATCCTGGTTTCCTACAGGTGAATTTCTCACCGTCATGGGGGCTCTTCCTGGCACAGGATAACATGGTTTTCAGGCTTGGTGGTAAATGGAAAAATCGGTCCAGCTGGTCAACATGGCTTGTGACAAAGAACTTGTTAAAAGTTGACATCTTTATTTAGCACTCTTCAAAAAATAAAAAGTCCCACTGAAACCTAGATAGAGAGGTTGGGGATTTAGCTGGTGGAAGAGCACTTGCCTGGCAAGTGCAAGGCCCTGAGTTTGATCCTCAGCTGTGGGAAAAACAAAAACAAAAAACAAAACCAGAAAACGAAACTAGATAGACACTTAAAACTGCAGACATGTATCCACAAAAGGAGTGTGCACTCAGAGGGCCACTTCTGTCCAAACACAAGAAGGAGGGTGAGGGGCCAATTCTTCAATTTTGCAAGGAATAGAGTTGGGAAGGAGGGCATCTGGGTCCCTCCCTGAGGTATTGACTTATCCTAAAAAAAAAAAAGCTGTGCACAATGAGACCCAGGAGACTACTATCATCCGAACATTCATGACCCCTCTATCACCCCAATTCCTATGCTGATGTATTGCTCCCAAAATTAAGAGTAGGGCTGGGCACTGGTGGCTTATGCCTATAATCCTAGCTATTCAGGAGACTGAGATGTAAGGATTACAGTTTGAAGTCAGCCCAAGGAAGGGAAGTCTGTGAGGCTCTTATCTCCAATTAACCATCAAAAAATTGGAAGCTCATGTGGTAGAGCACTAAGTCTCTGGGCCCTGAGTTCAAGTCCCAGGATTGGAACCAAAAAGAAAGAGTAGGGTTCTTGGGAGATAATCAAATCATGAGCAATCAAGTCCCTCACAATTGGGAATTGGTGGCCTTATATAAAGGATGTGAGATCTAGGCACTGGTGGCTCATGCTAGTTTAATCCTAACTACTCAGGAGGCTGAGATCTGACGATCATGGTTCAAAGCCAGCCTGGGCAGGAAAGTCTGAGAGACTCTTATCTCCAATTAACTATAAGTGGTGTTTTGGCTCAAAGTGGTAGAGTGCTAGCCTTGAGCAAAAAGCTTAGGACAAAGCCCAGGCCCTGAGAACAAGCCTCATGATCTCTCTCTCTCTCTCTCTCTCTCTCACACACACACACACACACACACACACACACAAACACACATACACACACACACATTCACACTAAAGGATGTGGGAGAATGATGAACCAAAGGACATTGAATTGAATAAGATGCATTGTACTTATAAACTGACATGCTGAATTTGAAAATTATGTAATAATAATTTGAGGGAACAAATTGGCCCCTTTTGTCTCTCTATCATAAGAGGATACAGAAGCATCATCTGCTGAATCTACTGGTGCCTTAATCTTGGACTTCCCAGCTTTCTGAACAATGAGTAATACACATAAACTATCTACAAATTACCCAGACGACAGTGTCTTGTTATACCACCCCAGAGAAAGCCCTTACATAGAACCTGAGACACACACAGAAGGCAGAAGGGTGTAGCACACTCTTTGTAAATCATCCAAGATCAAATCCACATGTGGAAGAAAGTGGGCTCGTGACACACTGATTTTTGCCAATGATAGCAAAGAGAAATTAAAGAGGAATTAAAGGGAAGGTGCAGGTCTAAGTGAAATGAGGGGGAGGGGGGATGTAATCCCAGCTAAAGTCAAATGACAGCTTTAAAGAAACCTGTTGAGCCAAACAAAGTGTGTAGCAACAGATTGGTGGGGAAAAGTACGTTGAAGCATGTTGTTTATTGGGCTCCCAGGGCAATGTAAGAGTTACACTGAGACATGCCTTTTTCTTCATGCACTATGATTTTATGTAGCTTCTAATGACACAAAGACAAATCCATTTTCTCACATTTAGGCTAAAAGCAGGGACCTACAATCAAGTGTGGAGAGCTATTCCTGGCAAGAACAGTGAAGTTGAATGGCAAAGAGGAAAACAACTCTGGAAGAGTCAGAAGAGGAAATTTCAATATTCACAATGCATTGAGAATCAGAGCACTCTGCAGAAGACAACAATTAGGAACTTCTTTGGCAGAAGTCAACAAGTAATGAAAGATAATGAAGTCAAGCTACCTCAAAAGAGTAGAGACAGAAACCTGGGCATAAAGAACCAGTATGCGGGCTGGGAATGTGGCTTAGTGGTAGAGTCCTTTGCCTAGCATGCATGAAGACCTAGGTTCATTCAATTCCTCAGTACCACATACACAGAAAAAGCCAGAAGTGGTGCTGTAGCACAAGTGGTAGAGTGCTAGCCTTGAGCAAAAGAAGCTCAGGCCCTGAGCTCAAGCCCCAAGGCTGGAGTTGGGGGAAAGAACCAATATGCTTACTGTCAAATATGCACCCTCAAACAGATAGGCCACATTGGCATATTCCAGAGTTGGTGCCAATAGTGTAATTTTAACCCCCATGCCCAGGAAACAGAGATTTCTCCAAGATATTGTCTCTATGCATATCTTGAACCAAAAAACTCCCTCAAAATGAGAATATCCCTAACAGAGAAGGAAAAGTGACAGATTATCTTTGTGAAAGACACGAGGGTGAACAAGCATGCACAACCTCAGGAATGATATTAAAATAAAAAGAGGATGGGCTGGGAAGGTGGCTCAGTGGTAGAGCGCTTGCCTCGCATGCATGAGGCCCTGGGTTCGATTCCTCAGCACCGCATACACAGAAAAAGCCAGAAGTGCCGCTGTGGCTCAGATGGTAGAGTGCCAGCCTTGAGTTGAAGAGCTGAGGGACAGCGCCCAGGCCCAGAGTTCAAGCCCCGTGACCAACAAAAACAAACAAATAAATATAAAGAGGAAAAAGCGGGAGGAGCTTCTGTCCTGCAAGTGAGATTCCAGGCAGCAGCTTCACTGGCATGTTGAGGCCGAACTGCTGCAGGGCCGCAGAGGTCAAGTCAATGCCGTCACGGCTCCTATCCGTGCAGTGCAGTTCTGTCTGCAGCTACCCTCTGGCAGAGATGCTAAGTCTGTTTTCAGGTTCGCACTGCTGGGCTGGACTGGCCACACAATGCCAGACAGTGAGAGGAGACTGATGGTATCTTACATCCATGCTACCGGCCTGTCAACAGAATCCTTGAACTGGAAGACTCCAAGATATACCCTGAATACATTAAAATGTTTAAGAACTGGTGTAATGCTTCCCGAATTACAAAGCACTTAGTAACCTTCTTGGGTGAGGAATGTCTTCATCTACCACAAATTATGGAGAGAAGAAGGGTACTATGGGGTTCTGAGATAAACCGGCATTATTTAGGACCAGAGAACTTAGAAACACAAATTTCCAGGCCTCAGATAAGACTTGGTATACCGGGAGTCCCTGGGGCCAGGGCCTAGCATTCTTTGAGTCCAAAACAAGTGATTCTGATGGATGTTGAAATTGAGGAACTTCTGCAATGAACCCTGATTCTAACAGGTCAGCCATTAGTAGTCATGACCAAGCGAAGGTTGAACCATGCAAAATGGGCTATATAAGTAGCACCCTGCCCTCTAGTTCTTCAACCAAGACTTGTCACAGATGATGAAAGACCAGGGGAAACAACACTCAACAAATGTACCCACATCAGCTGGGTGCTGGTGGCTCATGCCTGTAAGCCCAGCTATTCAGGAGGCTGAGAGCCGAGGATCGTGATTCAAAGTCTGTGAGACTCTTACCTCCAGAAAACCAGCAGTGGTAGGTACTATGGCTCTAACCTTGAACATAAAAACTCAGGGACAGTGCCCAGGCCCTGAGTTCAAGCCCCAGGACCAGCACCCACACACAGATACAGACAGACAGACACACAGACAGAGACAGACACACAGACAGACAGACAGACACACACACACACACAGAAAGAAGGAAATTGAATTTATGATTTCTTTATATAGTTTACTAGTTATCTTCCCCCTGCTCTCAGTAATTATCTCCTCTGACCACTTTTTAAAATAGTTTCTACTCAACTTTTCTTTTAAGATGAACAATACAATTACTAAGCCATCTATTCCTTTAACTTTTCATCTCAAGCCCTGGGGTAAGGACTAATTATCAAGACACAATTACAAGCCCACTGCATCATCCTAAGGATTAAAATCTAAGAGCATGGAATTCAGTAACATTTTTGGCAAAGAAAACCTGGAAAAGCTGGTTGCCAAGATTCCATGTTAAAGGAAAATACAGAGCTAACTTTAGTAGTCATTCAATGGTATGCCCAAGCTTGGACCAATACCTACTCATACTTACTGCAGGGTCAAAAGTCACTTGCTTTGATTCAGAGTTTTTGTTTTGGGGCTAGAACTCAGGGTCTGGGTGCTGGCAAATGCTCTACTCCTGCCATAGTACCACTTCCTGCTTTTTGGTGGTTCATTGGAGATAAGAGTCTTAGGGACTTCCCTGCCTGGGCTGGCTTTGAACCTTGATCCTCAGATCTTAGCCTCCTGAGGAGATAGGATTACAGGTGAGAGCCACCAGTACCTGGCAGACCCAAAGTTTTATGAAGTAACTATTTAGGGCTAGACACAGAGTTCACCCTAGACAGACAGGGATTAATGACATTGGCTTTGTAGTCTGGAAACCAAGAGTGGTGAAGAGCGAGTTGTTACTATACACTAGCCAAGTCCTTTTCCCCTATTGGTGTGCTCTAAGAGCTACAAAACCAAGAAGCCAAGAATGAAGCCCAAAGGGGATGTGGGCAAGGGTTAGGAGAGGATACCACCTCTGAAATGAATCTTAGAGATGAGTCAGTAGGCCCTGGAGGGAAGGAAACACCAGTCTTCAGAGAGGGCAGGAACAGAGACTGAGATCACAGGACCCAGCATGCAGGAGAGTTGTGAGAATTTATAAATCCACAAGGGCGGCATGCTTTGTAGGCCAAGCTGAGGAGTCTGTCTCTGACCTTGGCGGCAAGGGGAGTCACTGAAAGACTCCCTGATTCCAAGTTGAGTTAGCAGATTGGCTGGGTTAGTTTTTAGCAACTGCTGTTTGTGCTGAAATGAGGAGAAATGGCTTTCCCCAAGGAAAGCTTAGTTGAGCTCCAGCTGGACTGCAGTGTAGGATGGGGAGGGGGGAGAGGAGAAGGGGGGCAGAGAGACACTGAGCAGAGGCAGCAGCCTCATGGATGCAATGACTGAGTCCTGGGGGCTCCTGGCAGTCCTGGAAAAAAAGCAAAGAAGTCTTGGATCTTGAAGACATTGGAGACCAGAAAATTCTCCAAGTTCACAAACCCTGAGGGACTAATGAGTCCACACAGCATTTCCTTTCTTTTGGGGCCCCATAATTGGCTTAGATAATTCTATGTACTTACTCTGTGTGTGTGTGTGTGTGTGCATGCACATGTATAACCACCCACATGCTTAATGTTTTTGGTGTCAGGTGGCTAGAACTCAAGGATGGCAATCTACCACTTAAGCCACACCTGTACTTCTGGCTTTTTGGTGGTTAATTGGAGAGAACTGTCTCATGGACTTTCCTGCTTGCATTGGCTTTGAACTGCAATCCTCAGACCTCAGCCTCCTGAGTAGTTGGATTACGGGGGTTGAGCCACCGGTGCCAGGTACTGCAAATGCATTTTAAAAGTGTTTTGTACACTATAAAATGGTGACCGTAAAACTGTACTTATTATTCTTGATATAAATATGCTGTGTTTTCTTCATTTTTCTTCTTAACTTTTACTTAGCAGAGAGCTGAACATAAATTAAGTCCTTAATAAATCCTGATTAAGTAACAAAACAAATACTGCCAACATCTGACTTGAGCCCTATTTGGCCCCAAATTCCTAAGGACTGGCTACCAGTATTGATGAAAATAGAGCAGGGAATTAAAAAAAAAAAAAAAAAGTCCTCAGTCCCAGATAATTTCTATTTGTGCTTAAATAAGTACACAGTTCTCACACAACCACCCCTGGCCCCTCTAAAACTCACAATACCATCAAAACCAAAACATAAGCAACATGATGTTTTTACAACAGACTCGTTAGACTCCAGGTGGCAACCTTAATAAAAGACAGGCAGCTACAAAAACCAGAGGACTGTTTATCACTAGCGAGAAGACCTTCAGGTTGGGCACTGGTGGCTCACACCTGTAATCCTAGCTACTCCTGGATCTCAGGAGGCTGAGATCTGAGGACAGTAGTTCCAAGCCAGCCTGGGCAGGAAAGGCCTTGAGACTCTTATCTCCAATGAACCACCAGAAAATCGGAAGTGGGGCTGTGGCTCAAAGTGGTAGAATGTTATCCTTGAGCAAAAAAGCTCAAGAACAGTATCCAGGCCCTGAGTTCAAGCCCCATGACTGACAAAAAGACCTTCAGCAGCAACAAAGAGTATCTTCAGCAGAAGAAACTGGTGTTTGGTCCCCTGGACTATCTTAGTATCTGCTGGTCAGCTTGTTAACAGGGATGGATAAGGAAAGGAATCCATACTCTATCAAGGCTTACTCTTGAAGTGGGAGAGGAGACAGGCACATAGCTAGGAGTAAAAAATTTGGGAGTCAACTGATGAGACCTTCAGCTGTGCACTTGTGGCACTGTAATCTCAGCTAGTAGGGAGGCTGAGAGGTAAAGGACTGAAGTTTGGTGCCCAGGCAGACAAGTCTGTTAGACACCATCTACAAACTAACCAGCCACAACATTCCCGCACCAACAATGAGACTAAAGGAGGACACTCTGAGGGGAGGAACCCAAAGGCTCTGGAAACATTTAAATCCTATTTATTATACATTTTGGGAAATGGAAGCATTTTTTTTTGGGTGGTGGTGGTGGTAGTATTTTTGCTTTTTTGGGGGGGGTTTCTTTGGGGGGAGGAATGAGAGGATGCAGAAATAGAAGTGGAGGAAGGGAGAACAAATGCAGGCATGGAACACACTAGATACAATGTGGAAAATGAACTATGCAACTTGTAGGTGGGTCCAGGAGAGGAAAACTGGGGTAAAGCAAAAGAATGGTGACATTGCCCCCCCCCAAATGTGCTCATTACCTGACATGAGATGGTAACCTCTCTACAGAATATCTTAATAATCACAATAAAATTATATTTAAAAAAAAAAACGAGCCAAAAGCTGGGTTGGAAGCCCAAATGGCAGAGCACCCGCCAAGCAAGTGGGCTGCAGGCCTAGAGTAGTCTTAACTGTCAGTGACTCCCTTTTATAAAGCTGGGAATAAAGGATACTACTAAAGACAGAAGAAATTCAATTTTAAAAAGATGAACAACAACAGCTCCCCAGAAGATCTGAGTTAGAAAGAGATTGAAAAATCATAGGGACTTTATAACCAGAAGGCAAGAAATTAAAGCGTCCAGAAAGCTGAATGCGCAGCTACAACAGAATAGTGGAAGATGGAAATGGTGTAGAAAGAGGACCAGCTAGCCTGTACTGGTGGCTCACGCCTATAATCCTAGCTACTCAGGAGGGTGAGATGTGAGGATCACAATTCAAAGCCAGCCTGGGCAGCAAAGTCCATGAGACTCTTATCTCCAAGAAAACTGGAAGTGGTGCTGTGGCTCAAGTGGTAGAGCACTAGCCTTAAGTGCCTTAAGCTGAAAATTTCAGGAATAGTGCCCAGGCCTAGAGTTCAAGCCCTACTACCAGCCGAAAGAAAGAAAAAGAAAGAGAGGAAGAGGAAGAGGAAGAGGAAGAGGAAGAGGAAGGAAGGGAGGGAAGGAGGAAGGGAGGGAGGGAGGGAGGGAGGGAGGGAGGGAGGGAGGGAGGGAGAGGGGAAGGAGGGAGACTCTTCAAATGACCCAGCACCACCCCCACAACAAAATACCCCAGCACAGATCCTTTTTCAAGCACAGGATGGTACTTGGCTGAATAGGCTAGAAGCTTCTCTCTGTTCATTGTATTCTAGGCACTTATTTGAGTTACTCTGCTTCTATGGGGGCTGTTTCACATTTAACCAACACATGTGGCAAGGCAGAAAACGTGTCTAATTTTAAAGAATTATTTTTTACATCTCAAGTTCTGATCTTTCAGACATTCCTTGCACACAAAGGTATGTAGAAATTAAGAAAAAAACAACTTGATGACTATCAGAAGACCCAACCCATACATTTCCCGTGGATTAAAAGAGGAAAAGAAAAACAAAAACACAGACAGCCTCAGGTCTGCCCAAGCAGAAAGGCTATTTCTGGGAAACTTGGGAACAAGGTTTATTTCACCTCAGGTAGGCTATGAGCCAGCATTTTGCTTGGATTGGAGTTCTTAAAGATTTCCTATTCTCAATCTCTGGCTTACAGCTAAATATTCAGGGTTCTTATCTGAGGCCCAGGGTGAGAAGGACCTGGGAAATGTACTTTATAAAAACACGCTTTAACAAATCATTTTCATGATAGCAGTGGTATTTTCCTTCATGAGGAAATGTGGCTCTTAGGGCTGGAGGATTGGCACTGGATGCTAATAATAACAGGTTACCACACCCCTGGGTGTACTGTAGACCCTGGAGGAGGATCTTACAAGCAGAGTTTCATGCTAGCTTCCATATCATCTGGAAATTGAAGGTTCAATAGATTGCTCGTGGGTATAAACTCAGGGAAAGATTTAAGCTGGCTGTAAACTTTTTTGTCCTCAGAACCAACTTTCTCTGCTGGGTATAGTAAGGAAGTCTTTTACTTTTAAGTCCCATTCTTTTTTTTTTTTTTTTTCCTTCTTTTTCTTGTTTTCTGCCAGTCCTGGGGCTTGAACTCTGGGCCTTGAGCTTTCGTGCTCATCAAGGACAGTGCTCTCCTTCTTGAGCTATAATACCACTTCCAGCTTTTCGGTGGGTCATTGGAGTTTAGAGTCTCATGGAATTTCCTGTGTGGGCTAGCATTGGACCACAATCCTCAGATCTCAGCCTCCTGAGTAGCTAGGATCACTGGCCTAAGTCCCAGTGGCTGGACTTTTTCATTTTTCTTAACAGCTGGTAAAACACTGAATCATTTTGCTGGTGGCTTCTTCTGATGGGCTGCACTTTTAAGTTTAGTGGGATCCCATTTATATACTTTAGTTCTTGTTATATGTGCTTTTGTGATTGTATCCAAAACAACCATTGCCCAATCCAACATCAATCAAGGTGCCCTCCTCCTATATTTTTCTTCTAGGAATTTCATGGTTTCAGGTCTAATAGTTAAGTCTTTAATACATTTCAAGTTAATTGTGTGTATGTGTGTGTGTGTGCACGCACACATGTGTGCGCACACCAATTCTGGGATTGGAACTCAGGATGCTGTCCTTGAGCTTTATTGATGCTCAAGATTACAGTTCCACTTTGGCTTTTCTGGTGGTTAATTGGATATAAAGAGTATGATAGACTTAGGCTGGGTTTGAACAGTGATGCTCAAAGCTCAGCCTCCTTATATATGTGAGCCACTGGTACCTGGCTCAAGTTGATTTTTTTTAATATGTAAAGTAACGGATCAAATGTATTCTTTTGTGCATGGCTCTTCAGTTGCCCCTTTGTATGTTACAGACATCTCTTTCTCACTGTGTATTGGTGGTGCTCTTCTGAGAGTGCTCCTACAGCTCTTTAGGTTTACCCAAGATTCAGCTGACACAGAATTATTCGTACATCTGCCATTTGCTCCCATTGATTCTAAGCTTCCTCTATCACCCATCACTATACCTAGAATTGTGTCCTATCACACAGAGCCAATGATGACACACAGACGATTAGCTTTGTTGTACTCCAAGGGACTAAACACACAAGTCACCAATTCCAAATACGATGCACTGAGTTTTCTTATGATCCAAATTAGAGGATTCGGTCTCCTTTTCTTCTTTCCATCCCTTGTAAACTCTTCTGGTACAACAGAGCAGTCACAAACTTTCAAAGCAGGCTGTATCATGAAGAGGACCTGCATCCTATTAGCTTAACATAATGCTGGGAAAAAAAATACACTTTATTTAAATGTCTCTTTTTCTTTTTCCTTTTTTTTTTCTTTTGGTCTGTCCTGGGCCTTGAACTCAGGGCTGGGGTATTGTCTCTGAGCTTTTGTGCTCAAGGCTAGCACTCTACTACTTCCAGTTTTGGGGTGGTAAATTGGCGATAAGAGTCTCACAGACTTTTCTGCACTGACTGGCTTTGAATCGCAATCCTCAGATCTCAGCCTCCTGAGTAGCTAGGATTACAGACATGAGCTACCAGTGCCTGGCTTAAATGTCGTCTTCTTTTCCCTCCCTCCTTCCTTTTGCTCTTCTTGTGTGTGTGTGTATGGGGGGGGGCGTGGTGACTGGGACTTGAACTTGGCTCCTGATGCTTTAATTCACTGGCTAGCCTTCTGCCAACTAGTCACACCTCCAACCCCAACCTCCTGCCTTCCCAACAGGCTTTAGCAACACCTGAGACCTCTAAACCAGTGCCATGGAGAAAGCCCCTAGCTCTCTTCACTCCATCCAGGCTGCACCCTTCCACTGGCCAGGACAGCGTCTACATGGGAAGGCCAGCCATACGCTGCCACAGTGGGCATTGTGGGTGTGCTGGGAACCAGGATCCACACTTGCCACAGACTCTGCTTAAGCATGCAGAGGACAGAGGAAAGCAGTTCCTAACGGAGTGTTGTCTGAGGGTCATGGGAAAAGAAAGCATGGGTCATCATTTCAGAGTTTTATCTCTATAAAGCCTAAATAGGTTCCTTGCAGAGTCAATATGTGAGTTACAAAATAAAGAAAAGAAAAGAGAAAGGGGGAGGGGAAGAGGGGAGGGAAGGGAATAAAGTAGGACAGGTGCGTGTAGCTCATGCCTGTCATTCCAGCTACTCAAGAGGCTGAGATCTGAGGATCCAGGTTGGAAGCCAGCCTAGGAAAGGAAAAGTCCATAGAACTCTTATCTCCAATAAATGACAAAAAATAAAAAATAAAAGAGCTGGAAGTGGAACTGTGGCTCAAGTGGTAGAGTGCAAGCTTTGAGCAAAATCAGCATAGGTCAGTGCCCAAGCCCCAGGAATAGCACCAAAATAATAATAATCTAAAAAAAACACTAAGTGAGTCATAAGTGTGTATTTGCCACAATAATGGGCCATGTGATCAAAATTGCCAGTGTGGACTAGGAGTCATTTTTGGTGATGATGACTTGAGAATCTCCACACTTGCCAAGTCTGTGGGCATGGAATTTGAATCCGACTCTAGTGTATGTGGATGCTTTGCTCATAGTTGTTTGGTCAAAGTGTAGTCAGAAATGCTTCAGAAAATCCGAGCTCAGTGATAACATTCTGGCAGTGCTGAATAAATAGCCCTAAAATACTAATTCATGGGGGATTGGTGGAGGTGGGGAGAAAAAGTGGGAGAAAAATGAGGGAAGGGGTAACAATGTTGGACAAGAAATGTACTCATTACCTTACGTATGTAACTGTAACCCCTATGTACGTCACCTTGACAATAAAATTAAGTTAAAAAATTACAAATTCATCTTTCACGGCAACTATTAACCATTCAGCCTATTAATATATTACCTGATATCTGTAGGGTGTCATACTTACCTTTACCAGCTGAGGACTCAAAGTAAAAACATGTTAGCTCCCAAAGTTTGTGCTGGATTTCAGGTAATGAGCCTGAGAAAGAGGGGAGGTTGAACCCCTTAAATCCCTGGTATTAGGCGTTCTGAAAGTGTTTTAGTAGTTCTTAAATGAGGACTGAGGCCAAATGGGAGTTAGTAACTTCAGAGAATCTGATTCCGCATGCTTAACTCTAGTTGATCACATAATGACCAATGTCCAATCTGGAATTGGACAAACTCATTTAGTAAGTTGAGTGCCCCACTGGTTACAACTGAAACTGTTACCAGGGCTGTCATTATTGAAAAGGGATGCTATTTCTTATGCCACCAAACCTTACTGCTAAGTTCTACTTTATCTCAATATTTACTTTTTTAAAAGTTACTATTGTTGGGCTAGGGATGTAGCTCATAGATGGAACCCAAGCTTATTAGCCAGTACAAGCCAGTACCTTGGATTCAATTTCTAGCACTACATAAAAAAGTTACCATTTTGTTTTATTTGCAAGGAAAACTTGTACACTTTGGCCTACAAGATTAGATTTGGAGTAGCAAATGGTTTAGGAATTATTGTCCTGGAGTAGAGTAGTACATGTAATCCCAGCTATTTTATTGTATTGTATTTTTTTTTTTTTGGGTCCGGTCATGGGGCCTGAACTCTGGGCCTGGGCGCTGTCCCTCAGCTCTTCAGCTCAAGGCTAGCACTCTACCACTTGAGCCACAGTGCCACTTCTGGCTTTTTTCTTTTTGCTTATGTGGTGCTGAGGAATCAAACCCAGGGCCTCAGGCATGCAAGGCAAGTGCTCTACCACTGAGCAACCTTCCCAGCCCAATCCCAGCTATTTTAGAGGTAGAGATCAGAAGGATCAGTTGATAAGCCAGATGTGGTGGCTCTTGTCTATGATCCCAGTTTATTCGGGAGTCTGTAGGTAGGAGAAATGGTCTGAAACCATCCCAGGGGGGAAATGTGAGATCCTACCTGGGAAAATAACTAGAGCAAAAAAAAAGGGGGTGGGGGTGGGGAGGGACACAAAGACGCGATGCCTATGTGCATCTGATCATATAAAATAACACTTATCCACATGAACTCCAGGAAATGCAAACAAGTGGCTTTTTCTTTGTTGCTGTTTTTGTTCTCTTTCCTTTTTGTTTTGTTTGTTCATTGATCTGTCTTTGGGAGGGTAAGGTGGGGAACACAGAAATGGAGGGACAGAGGGTGAACAAATGCAGCAGGGGAGCTCACTAGACGCGATGTTGAAAATGAAAACGTTGTGAGTGGGGAGAGGAGGGAAAAGCAGGTACTCTTTACCTGACATATGTAACTGTGACCCCTCTACACATCACCTTTAAATAACAATTTAAAAAGAAAGTAAGGGGCTGGGAAGGTGGCTCAGTGGTAGAGCGCTTGCCTTGCATGCATGAGGCCCTGGGTTCCATTCCTCAGCACCACACTGAGCCGAAAAAGCTGGAAGTGGCGCTGTGGCTCAAGTGGTAGAACGCTAGCCTTGAGCTGAAGAGCTGAACACCCAGGCCCATGACCAGACCCCCCCCAAAAAAAAATAAAATAAAAAAATAAAATAAAATAAAAAGAAAGCGAATGCCTGCAGACCACAGCTCACAGGCTTTTGCAAGTCAGCTTTACTGTAATATTTGAGGCTTTCTTATAGGATATATTCTTACATTAAAACTTACCAAAATATTGAGAATTTGATATAATTTTAGTATACACTAAGTAGATAGACTCTTCCTTGTGTAACATGATTTTTCCACCCTTAAGTATGTTTATCTAACCTAAGTGCTTTTGCTGTATTATCAATTATCTAGCTCAGGTCTTAGCAGGCCAGATCATTTTGTGTCTTCTAAAGTATTCTTACTATTATTCAGTGTCATTAACCACATCTGCTCTTCCCAGTTTGTCTTGGATTGGAACATTAACTCTTTCTTTGGGGCGACAGTATTGAAGTTTGAACTCAGGACCTTATACTTGCTAGACATGTTCTCTACCACTTGAAACACACTCTCAGCCCCCCCCCCCCTTTTTGCTTTCTCAGGTAGGATCTCAGTTTTCATGCTCTACCAGTGGATGGGTACATACTCCAGCCCTTCTGCTTTTTAGTTTGTGTTTTCAGATAGTACATGTATTTTCGTGCTCAGGCCAGTCTCAGACCACAATCCTTCTACAAGGATAGTCTAGATCACAGGTCTTGGAAGCAGCTGGTCTTTAGGCATGTACTACATCTAGTTTGTTTTTGAGAAATGGTCTTGCAAACTTTTAGCCCAGGCTGGCCTCAAATCATGCCCTCCTATGTACACCATCTGAATAGTTGAGATTACAGGCATGGGACACCACATGCTCAGTCTCATACATATTATGCTTGAGGAATGGATAAGAGGTTTCACTAAAATTCCCAAACACCATAAATCTCCACTACGCTTTAGACACATGTATAAAATGTCTCCCTCCTAACCTTTTTATTTTTTTTTAAAGAGAAGCCTATACTTCATGATGAGCTTTTTTTTTTAAGGGGTAGTAGATTTTCACCAACAAATAATACATTTAAGTGGACAATGTTAATTCTGCATTTAAAAACAATGAACAGTTTGGCCCACAATTCTCTCCTTCAACAAGTTTATTCTCAATGTTCAGGGTGGCAGGTAAGTTTGTTCCAACTAGAGCAGGAGAGAGTCTGCTTTAGAACAGACATTCAATGCCAGGAATCCACTTTTTCACTGAGCATGCAGGACCTTTCTTAATGAGTTAGCATCACTTCTCACAATACCAGTACTGGTGCTGGGACTTTGTTTTTTTAATTGAGCAAGCAAAGAAGAAAGAAGAAAGAGAAGGAGGAGGAGGCCAAGGAGGAAGAAGAGGAGGTGGAGGTGGAGGTGGAGGAGGAGGAGGAGGAGGAGGAGGAGGAGGAGGAGGAGGAGGAGGAGGAGGAGATAAAGAAAGGAGGAGAGAAAGAAAGGAGAAGAGAAAGAAAGGAGGAGAGAAAGAAAGATAGACAGAAAGGGAAATTCATAAGCCAGGTGCCAGTAGCTCAGGCCTGTAATCCTAGCGACTCATGAGGCTGAGATCTGAGGATCACAGTTCAAAGTCAGCCAGCCTGGGCAGGAAAATCTATGAGACTCTTATCTCTGATTAATCACCGAAAAGTTGAAAATGGAGCTGTGGCTCAAGTGGTAGAGTGCTAGTTTTAAGCAAAAAAACTCAAGGATAGCACCCAGTTCCCGAGTTCAAGTCCTAGGGTCAGCACAGAAATAAATAATCAATTCATATATGCTCACTTTAGATATGTGAAGCAGAATCAGAGCCTGAGAAAAGTGAATATGCTTTATTAAAAATGAGATCTTTAAAAACAACAACAACAAAAAAAAAACACCTATGTTCTTGCTGGGTGCTGGTGGTTCATGCCTATAATACTAGCTCCTCAGAAGACAGATCTGAGGCTCATGGTTAGAAGCCTGCTCAGGCAGGAAAGTCCATGAGACTCTTATCTCCAATTAACCACTCAAAAACTAGAAGGGCTGTGGCTCAAAGTGGCAGAGCTCCAGCCTTGAGCAAAAAGAGCTCAAGGACAGCACCCAGGCCCTGAGTTCAAGCCCCACAACTGACCAAAAAACAACAGCAATAACAAAAACTATGTTCTACTGGGTGCTAGTGAATCACACCTGTAATCCTAGCTACTCAGGAGGCAGAGATCTGAGGATTACAGTTAAAAGCCAGCCTCTACAGGATAAAGTCCCTGACACCCTTATCCCCAATTTTCCACAAAAACCTGAAAGTGGGGGGGAGGGTGGAGTAGGAGAAAAACAAAGGAGGGGTAAACAATGCTCCACAAGAAATGTACTCATGACCTTACTCATGTAAGTTACTCATGCAACTATAACCTCTCCGTACAGCATCTTTACAAAACAAAACAAAAAACCTGGAAGTGGAGTTGTGGCTCAAGTGGTAGAATGCTAGCTTTGAGCACCAAAGTTCAGGGTCTGTGCCCAGGCTAAGTTCAAGCCCCATGACTGACAAAAACAAACAAACACACAAACAAAAAACTATGTTCTGACCACAAATCTTAGCAAGAGATAATACTGCTTCGTGATTTTACAATACAGTCTAGAACTGACACTATTGTGTCTGTGAATTTTATTCCTGGGAATCTGAATGCCATCACAGGGTTAGAGACAGTCTTTGGCGGGGGAGAGGGGGTACTTGTGTGCGGGAGGGGGGCAGCAGGTGGATGGAGGGAGGGGGACTGGTGGGACACTGGTTTCTTTGATAATTCAGTCTGGCATCCGGAGGGCGGTTCCATAAATACTGTAGACTGACAACAGACAGGATTCATTTCACCCACACCCTCTTTCCATAAGATATTCCAGTCTTCTTCACAGAAGTGATAAGTCTTGAGTGGAGCTGACTCCTGTGTGAAACCTGAGCAGCAAAGAGGAAAGCGGAGGCTGCCATCCCCCAGCGCGCATGCGTGTGGGCCAGGAACTGGCCTGCTGATCTCAGGCTGTGCCAATGAAGATAAGGTGGCCTCTGTGCCAAAGTTACGGTGGGAAAATGTGAACTTGGGAAGTCATTTTTCCTACCAGCCTCTCCCCTCCCTCTTTCTTTTTTTGCTAGGCCTCCCCACAAAAAGCCAGATGAAACAAGAGCCACAAGAGCCACTGTTCCTTTATCACCATGAGGTCCCTGGTAAGGTGACAGGGCTCTACCTGCCAGCCTGGCTTCAAGAATTAAACACAACACAGCTGCAGGGGCCCCGGACTTCTCAGCCTAAATGGGTAACAGCTGACATTCTGGAGAACATTCATATAGGGATTAAAAGCGAGGGTTTTTAAAGTTATTACTGCAATGTCAGCTGAAGTGTATCATGAATTCTTTGTCTTGAAATGCTAGCAGAAGTATCACGTATCAGTTCCAGGACGAGGCTTTAAGAGCAAGCTCGGGACCTTGGCTTGCTCCTCTTTTGTTCCTCTGCCTCTAACAATAGCAGTGATGTGCCACAGAGGCTTCCCTGGGAGACAAGAGATCAACCAATAGAAAAGCTGCCAAGACCCACCCTGGCTATGTAACATGAATGGGAGAGAAAATTGCTATCCATTGTTGAAAGGGGCTGGGGTTTGGGGTCAAGTAGAATAATGGAATGTTTTCCATATGGGATTTAATAAAGCTCGGATGGATGGAACTCAGAAATTTCAAAGGTGAAGTTTGGTATAAAGTAAATACAAATCAAATTATTTCTCTGCCAGGTGTGGAAACAAGTAGCTTTTAGATTAAGTGTAGGCTTGGAGAAATGTCAAATAAAATAAAGTTATTGGTTTTGGGGTTTTTTGGTAAATCAATGATCTGAATTCTACAGCCTCATAGTGACTTCAACAGTGTTTAAAATATCTAAATCAGGGTAAGATCTGCCAGTATTAATTAAAGTTGCTCCAAACACGAGCTGACAGAAGATCAACTAAACCCAAAGAAATCACTGACTACCAAAACTGGCTTCTATTCAATCCTCAAGGTATATCCAGGGATGGGTAGGAAGAGTGAAGTCTGGTGAAGTCTGGAGCTCAAGTGGTATATACAAGCACCTGAGTTCAAACTCCAGCACCGCCAAAACAAAGTCCAACAAAATAAGTGAAAAGCCTAGTAATGCAATCCAATTACCCTGTTTACCTAGAGTTGGACATTGTATGATGCTGGGTGTTGACTGGTACGTGTTAGCATTCAGCAACATTTCTTTATGGGGAGTCAGTCAGGGTGTGGTGCTGGCACTGGTATGAGGGCTGAAGAGTAGTCCCCGCCGATCCCTAATGGGAGAGACTTTCCTGAGGCTGTCCTGCCTGACGAGGCTTGCCTGGGCAGGGCCCTGGCAGCCACTCAGGTGTGAACATGTGTGTCCACTGGTCTGACGTGGGATCTCAAGGATGAGAAGGAGGCCAGCATTTCCCACCTGGCTTCAGTCACTGTTTTCCCTGCTTTCTCTTTCATTCTTCATGGGTGTTGAGTTAGGTCAGGTGCACTTGATATTTCTTCTCCCACAACCTTTCTGTCTTTAAACATCCAAGGGCATAGGTGAAATGTTGTAGATACATTGTATCCATAAGCACCAATCAAGGACCAACCAGAGAGAAGCACAGCAAAAACAGCCAACTAACAAGTCTTTACCTGGAGGATGTACAATGGTGTACCATGCTAAGCGCCTTGAGAACAAGGGGAAACCCTTAACTCCAGCTCTTAATAAGCTTAAAGTTGGTTGGTTGGGTTGGTTTTTCCTTCAGTCTAATCAATGAGAAAAGAAAGTGAGAGAGGACTCAGCTTTCTCCTTTTATTGAGATACTGGGGTTTGAAGTCAGAGTCTCATGCTAGGAGACTCCTGCGAGGCTGCTGGCACTCTACTATTTGAGCAATATTGGTGCTGATTCCTCCTCCTCCTCCTCCTCCTCCTCCTCCTCCTCCTCCTCCTCCTCCTCCTCCTCTTCCTCCTCCTCCTCCTCCTCCCCCTCCCCCTCCTCCCCCTCCTCCTCCTCCTCCTCCCCATTATTCTGGGGTATTGAAGACAAAACTCAGAGTCTTATAGACAATTGCTCTTCCTCTGAGCTAAATCCCCAATCCCTGATACTTACTGTTATTTTTTTTTTAAGACAGGGTCCATGTGTACACCTGGACTGTAATTTCCCTATTTACTTCCTACAAAACTGGGGTGACAAATGTGTACCATCATGCCCAGCTCCTTCTATTGAGATAGAGTCTCTCAGACTTTCCTGTCCTAGAATGTGAATCTTCCTAATCTCAGTCAGCTATTGGTTGAGAGGGTCTCTTGATAACTTTCCTGCCCAAGCCAGCCTTGAACTGTGATCCTCCCAGTCTCTACTCCCAAGTAGCTAGGATTTCAGGCATGAACCACTGGCACTCAGCTCTGATGAAATTTTTTTTTGTCGTTCATGGGGCTTGAACTCTGGGCCTGGGCCTTGTCCCTGAGCTCTTCAGCTCAAGGCTAGCACTCTACCACTTGAGCCACAGTACCACTTCCGGTTTTCTGGTGTTAATTGGGGATAAGTCTCACAGACTTTCCTGCCCAGGCTGGCTTTGAACTGTGATCCTCAGATCTCAGTTTCCTGAATAGCTAGGATTACAGGCATGAGCCACCGGCGCCAGGCCCAGTGAAACTTTTCTAAGTATAGAAGGGATGTCTGCACAGGGCAAAACATGTGAGGCAGGTAGAAGAAAACAATCAACATACAATTCTTCCCCAGAGTGTCTGCTAACAGTTTCCATTAAAATACAATAAAAGATTCCTTATAGATCTCAGGAAAATGATACTAAAATTCACATAATAAATAATAAATGGTCATAACTTTCAATGAACATTGGTTAAAAAGAAGGGAGAGGTAGGTCAAAGAATGAACTGCCCTGATGAGATTTCCAGTGAAACACATAATAACAGGGTCTAAGAAGAACTACATGATAAGGTTATTTTAAAGCCAGGCACTGGTGGCTTATGCCTGTAATCCTAGCTATGCAGGAGGCTGATATGAGGTTTGAGGTTCAAAGCCACCCCAGGAAGAAAAGTCTGTAAAACTCTCATCTCCAAGTAATCATCAAAAAGCTGGAAGTAGGGCTGTGGCTCAAGCGGTAGAGCACTAACTTGAAGCCAAAAAGCTAAGGGACAATGCCCAAGCCCTGAGTTCAAGCCCTGGGACTGACACAGAAAGGTGGGGAGAGGAGGGATGGGTGAGAATGTGAAAAGGGTGACAATGATCACGATTTATTACATTCATAAACCGCTTTGTTAAATGGCAACTCCTTTGTATAATTACTGAAAGAATAAGTAAAAAAAAAAAAGAAAAAGATGTATTGTACTTACAACCTGACTAATGTAATTGTAACCCCTTTGTATAAGTACTTAATACAATTTAAAACAAAAATAGAGCTGAATAAATATGCAATCTGTCCTCAAAGACAGAAAACGAGGAAAACAGAGAAAGCCACCTCACTTCCTGACAGGTCACATGGCTGTGGGCTCGAGGTCATAACTGAGCATGCACCGAGGAATTTACAGATGTTTCATGATGTGGAGGGAGAGAAGTTGTAAGGGGAGGGGTGGGGGAGAAAATCCTCCTCTAAGTAAGGTTTAGAAATGAAATCCTATATGTGCCACTAAATGATTTTCCTACTTCTTTGCCTTTTCAGTACTTGAGAAAGTCAAGATCACACTGAAGTCCCCAAAAGGCTGCTAATACTGCCATCTAGTGAACACAGCCCTTCTTGCCATGGAAGTCACAAAAACGTAACATTTCATGGGGACATTTTCAAATAGACTTCAGGAAGTATTATTACTATTATTATTATTGGTATTCTCCTTTAAGGTATTAAATACTGTATATTGAGAAGAAAAAGAAGGATTAATATAGAAAAAGGTTTTGAGGGCTGGGAAGGTGGCTCAGTGGTAGAGTGCTTGCCTTGCATGCATGAAGCCCTGGGTTCAGTTCCTCAGTGTCACACAAACACAAAATGCCGGAAGTGGCGCTGTGGCTCAAGTGGTTAGAGGGCTAGCCTTGAGCTGAAGAGTGGAGGGACAGTGCCCAGGCCCTGAGTTCAAGCCGCAGGACTGGCAAAAAACAAACAAACAAGTTTTTGAGTGGGGATTATTTTGAGTGGGAATGAGCAAACTTCCACAGGGAACACAATCAGATCAAACAAGGAAACTCTACTTTCCCATAAAGGACTGAACTCCTGTTGCCTGTCCAGCAAGTTACAGCCATTCCCCACACTGCCAATCAGTGTGCTGCTGAGAGCCCAACTTAACCCTGGAGGGTGATGGCTTGTGCTTCTCCGAGTCAGTGGCCTAGTTAATCTTAAAGACCCTGTTAATACATATCTGGTCACAAGTCCTTGTTTGTCTTGCCAGCAAGGGAGTGGCCTGTTGGGGCACGTTTCCCAGCCCTCACACACAACATGCTATCCCTATTTTTTCTCCTCCTTTCCTTCTCATCTTCTCTCTGTCCCAAGAGCTTTGTCTTCTGCCACTATAAATTGTTCCTGTAACAAGAGCAAGTAGATGCTTACCTACGACTAAGACCCAGATGGGCTCCAGAGGGTGTAACAGTATATGGGTTATAAATATGGCGACTGGTGAATGGGATTGTAACTATGAGAACGGTGATTCCTGGCACAGATGACTTTCAGGGTCTCTGTCCTCTTGTTATTTATCCATTAGAAGGGCTGCTGCTGTTCCGCCTGGGCCTTCAACTGGTGTCCCTATCAGAAAGACACTCCTTGCTCCTAATTTTCATGTTTTTTCACATTCCAGTATGGCTCCCTGGGATGTCTGGCTTCCATTTCTACAGGTTCTTCAGCTGGAGACTGTTTCTCTTTCTTTTTTTTTTTTTTTCCACTTCATACCCAGTATCTCACTGTTTCTGTACTTGGTCATTCCTACACAGTTGATCCGTGGGTTCCAAATCAGTGTTTGATTGTTTTACAGAAAAGCTTTTTCTTGCTGGGTGCCAGTGGCTTATGCCTGTAATCCTTGCTGTTCATCAAGCTAATACCTGAGGATCACAGTTCAATACCAGCCTAGGCAAGAAAGTCCGTGAGACTCTCATCTCCAAATAACCACCAAAAAGCTAGAAATGGAACTGTGGTAGAGCACTAGCCTTAAGCAAAAAAGCTCTAGGATAGCATCCAGGCTCTGAGTTCAAGCCCTGGGATTTTTCCTATTCCCCACCCTGCTCCCCCCAAAAAAGAAAAGCTTTTTTCCCCCCTTTAAATATAAAAGTTTTTCCAAAGGCAGCACAAGATGGGTTCCAGCAACAGCAATGAAATGCTGGGCATTCCCTCACAGACACTCTGGACTAGAGCTACCTTATCGCCACTCGGCAAGCACCTCTCTTATCTAAGGGGGCCTAGGGCTGCTGAACTGCTTCCAACCAGGATTTAGATAATGTGTCCAGTCAGTTCATCACCGGCACATCTTGATGCATTGCATTGGAATTCTCTTCCTTACTCTGGCAATTGGATATTGGGGGGGTGGGAGGGAACTACACAGATTCCAAACATCACATTCTCAATCCTGCACCTGAGAACTGCTGCCTGCTGCACTTGGCTCAGCATGGTCTCTCCATTTGCCAAAAGTGCAAAGCAACTGATAGTTCCCATTAGCCAGGCACATGGTAGGAGTGAGGCAGGTGGGCGTGGGAGGCGCTCTGGGTAACAGGTGTGGCCATTATGCAACTGGAAGCTGATTTTTATTTGAAAACATTGCAATTTTATGGGCCTAGGCATGTATACATGAGTTTGATGATCAAGGTGACAAAGAGAATTGAAATACATCTGGGAAGATAAGTGATCGAACAGGCTTGGGAAACTGCACAGCGGTGTCATTCAAAGGTCAGCTAATTAACATCCAAGGTTCCAAATTTTACACATACTCCTATGTAATGAGTGGATGCGGTCTCAATGTTATTATTATTATTATTATTAAGGGATGTAAAACATAACTTCCTCAGAGGCTTCTTTTTCTAGAAGCTGCAATCTGTGCTGAGAAGAGGTGCTAAGAACATCTTAAGAGCATGAAAGATAGAAGGCAAGGGTCTTGTAAGTTGGTTGTTGTTTGGTGTATGGTACGGAGATTATACTTAGGGCCTCTGGCTTGCTAGGCAGGCACTCAGCCATTGAGCTACATCCCCACTCCAGTCTTGAGGTTTTAATTCCAAGTTCAGCCATTGCTGTGAGACCTCCACTTCTTCCCATGCTCTTTCTAGACAGAATCTCGGTGATAAAGTTTGGCAGCTCAAATTTACAAATCAGAATTTAAGACACAGCGTCTGTGTCTCTACTAGATTTCATCCAGTGAAAATAGTCTGTGACTTTTCTAAAATATTCTTTCATTGGCCTGTCCACCCCAAGCCCCAGATTCTAATTGGTGCATCTTACAGATGCAAGTGTTTGTTTTTTAATTTATTCTTATGGTCCTGGGTTTTGAACTCAGGACCTCACCTTTGCTAAGCAGGCACTCTACCACATGAGCCACTCTACCAGGCCTGTTGTTGTTAGTGGAAGGCTGTGGGCTGGGCACCAAGGCTAACAGAATTCAGGGAGCTGATAGCACCTCTAAAGGCCAAAACTCCATCACACATGTAAAGCTACCTTCCCTCTGGATGTGAGGATGGAAATGAGGACAGTAGGCTGTAAGACAGACACCTGGGGCTAATCAGGCCAGGTGACAGACCCTGCCCCTTCAGAAACAAAGAATTCAAAACGCTTCATTGTCAGCACCAAACAAGAGAACACTACTCATCTTCTATTGGCTCCTGGAAGTTGTAAACTGCTTGTAAACCATAGTCTTCTATCCAGGCCTTTTTCCTTTTGTTCAGCCACAAATCGCAGGAAAAATGGAAGAGACCAAAGTTGATTTCTACCTGTGGATCCACTAGACCCTGACAGCACATCTCAAAATACCCAGGATTCAGACAGACAGGTCAGAAAAGCTGCCTCAAGTTCAGCCTGCCAAAGGATCACCATCCCTCTCTTAGCTACAAGGACTTTCCATCAGTAATCAGTAAGCTCAGAAAAGGCTGGCCCACTAGTAGTATCCATCTCTAGAGGGGTGTGTATATCCCTTAACTTGCCTGACTAGCTGCTATATTAAACCTAACACTGAACACTTTTACCTTATGTTAGAAGAGTGGACTAGATTCCATATTTAAAGCCACACAGCTTAATGATTCCTTAGTTTCTTTTCCTTGTTAACCATACAACACACTATCACTACATCTGAGAACCTTTCCATATCTCAGTACCATCTTTTCTTAGTCTACTGTCTATGTAGTACTCACCTAAGGATGTATCACCATTCACTTTGCAGTGAGAATGAGGACTTTTCAATCTTATAGAAGCATATAAATTGTTCTAGCTGGTTGGGATAATTTTATTATAGTTTACAGAGTTTTAATCAATAGAACAGTTTATCTAAGCTGGGCACTGGTGGCTCAGGCTTGCAATCCTAGCTACTTAGGAGGCTGAGATCTGAGAGTTGTGGTTCAAAGCCAGCCCAGTCAGAAAAGTCCATGAGACTCTTATCTCCAATCAACCATCAGAAAACCAGCAGTGGTACAGTGGCCCAAAGTGGTACAGCACTAGCCTTGAGCAAATGAGCTCAGGACAGTACCCAGGCCCTGAGTTCAAGTAACACAACTAATAAAATAATAATAACAATAATAATAAAGATTCACTCCTGTGACCTAATTATTCTTATCAATTTATCCCAAGGAAATAAATTACTGAAGGTTTCACTATAGTGATTATCTAAAGTGCCGAAGAGTTAGATAGGCTGTACATTGTTAAAAGTGGTTCATAAATGATGGTACATTAATATAATCAAATATTAAGTATCATTATAATTGTAAGGCTTTATTATGGAGTGGAAAATTCTGACACCTTATGTAAATGCAGTCTCCCAAGTGAAAATTAAGTCACATAAGTGAAACTAAATACACAAATAAGGTAAAACATTTGCCTAATTACAGTATATAGGTAACTCAAAAATACTTTGTTGAGTTTAACAAATATATGGAAAATATATGCTAACTTCAGGTCCAGGGAAAATTTACTTTGCCATAGTTAACAAGATATTGATCAAACCCTCTTTTATTTGTAGTTAATTTTTTTTAAATTTCATTGGAATTTATAAGCTTTCCTAATATGTGTGTGCATATGTGTGGATACACATGTGCCAGTCCTGGACTTGAACTCAGGACTTGGGTGCTGTCGCTGAGCTTTTTGCTCAATGCTAGTGCTCTACCACTTGAGCCACAGCGCCACTTCTGGCTTTTTGGTAATTAGTTGGAGTTAAGAGTCTCATGGATTTTCCTTTTTGGGCTGACTTGGAACCATCATCCTTATATCTCAGCTTCTTGAATAAAACTATAGGTGTAAGCCACCAGTGTCTGTGCATTTCTAAATATTAATGAAGTCCACTAAAGGAAATGGAAAAGTACCAGTAAATATATATGTCAGGCAAACATATGTCAGCAAGATCAATATCTATTGAATCTATCTAAAATAGACTGTGGTATCTAGCAATTTAGTTTAAGGACTCATCAAAGAATTAAAAAAAAAACAAATCCATTCAACATATAAGCAATAAACAGATCACATGCTCCTTAAATTAAAATACTTAGTGGCCACCATAATAATCAGTTTAATAACACGGTAAGTTTTACTAGTCAAAGCTAACTTGCTATTTGTGGTTTTATACCACGGCTGGCGCTGGTGCGCGCTCTCTCTCTCTCTTTCTCTTTCTCTCTCTCTCTCTCTCTGTTTTTACAATCTCTCTTTCTCCTTCTCCCAACTCTAAAGGATTAGGGGCAAATTTTCCCTCTTGGGATTCTCAACATAGGTGGATGCTCAAGTCTCAATGGGCAGTTTAAATGCTTAAATGCTCAAGTCCTAGTGGGCAGCCGGGCAAGGCATGAGGCGTGAGTACGTGTGCTTGTATCATTTCCCATGCTTCTATCCAAGAACATGCTGTATTGAAGCACTGCTTCTGAATGCATCTATTATGCCTATCGCCACTGACTTATCCCACTCAGTCTTAACACTGGCTCAATTCACCTCCCTTGGCTACAATCGGGACATCAACTCGGGTGGAGGCTCTTAAGTAACTTTATGAGTTGGCTTCACCCAGGTGGCTCTTCAGGTGCAGTAGAGATTTTTAGAAATTACTTCTTTTAGTTCTTTAAGAAAATACACACTGGGCTGGGAAGGTGGCTCAGTGGTAGAGTGCTTGCCTTGAATGCATGAGTACCACATAAGCAGAAAAAGCTGGAAGTGGCTCTGTGGCTCAAGTGGTAGAGCACTAGCCTTGAGCTGAAGAGGTGAGGGACAGCGCCCAGGCCCAGAGTTCAGGCATTGCGACTGGCCAAAAAAAAAAAAAAAAAAAAACCACTTATTAAGAAAAATTGGCTTATTTTTTGTAGAATGTGATATATATCAAATAAAGGTATTATTGTTATAAATTTGACAGCTTTTATTCTTGTCTTCAAAGACTCCACAGTGTTGGATATAGTACATGCATGTACATTATCACACACACACACATGCACAAAATCCAAATGCCATAAATAGACAAGCAGACAAAAGAACTAAGAACACAGTTTGCTTTGCACGTGCTCAGTGTAAATAATACATTCACTTCTGTCACTTCTTTGTCCACAATCCTTGCCATTCCACCATATTTCTTCCCAGCACAGTGAGTTGGGAAAAGAAGGGAAGGAAGTGATTAGAAGGGTCTGGTAGCTCTAGAAGGGTCTGGGTAGCTCTGGAAGGTTCTAGCACTCCACCCGTGGCAGAGGGAGCAGAGCAGGGATGGGCTCCTGGGCTAGGTGAGGCATGTGTGCAGGTATGTGCTGCTGGTGCTGTAACTATGTGGAAGCAAGGTTCTGCACAAGAAGCAACAGGCCAGGAGCGGTACCAACAGAACCTGTGCTTAGCAGGCACAGACATCTGTTGCCAAGTGGATTATGTTAGGCCAAGATTAATCACCCTGGCATTTGGAATGACCTTAACAACACATTACTAGTTAGCAGTCTAAGACCAAGTGTAAAAGAATGACCATGAAAACCCATAGAATTAGAATGCAGTTGCTAGACCCAAACACATAAAAATTTGAATTCCTTTTAGTGTGCGTGTATGTGTGTGTGTGTGCGTGTGTGCGTGCATGTGTGCATGTACCAGTCTTGGGTCTTGAACTCAGGGCCTGGGCCTGACCCTGAGCGTTTCTCCATTCAAGTCTACAACTTGAGCCATAGTTCCACTTCTGGCTTTCTTGGTAGTTTAATGAAGATATGAGTCTCACAAATGTTCCTGCCCCAGCTGGCTTCAAACTGTAATCCTCAGATCTCAGCCTCCTAAGTAGCTAGGATTACAAGTGTGAACCATAGGATCAAATCTCCTCTTAACTTTTAAGCTAACTATCTGAGACTTTGCTTCAAAGACATTTTTTCCTCTGCTCTTATTCCAGAGAAGAGGTGATTTTTTTTTTCTTCATGTTTAAATACATTATGATTGTTGGGTTTATGATCCACACTTTATCTCTATTGAGCCCAAGAAGGAACTTTCAGACTACACAAATTAGGTAAATCCTTTCAGTTCCAAATTATCCATCAGAGCAAAATCCCTGTCTTATCCTAAGCCTAACACCACTGCCCCCGCTTTTGCAGAACCTGTAACGCAGGTTTTTAATTGTGGCCTGATGAAAATCCACTCTCCTCTTAAGACTTTTTTCTAACAACAACAACAAAAAAAACCAAACAAACACTGATCCTGACCTATATACCCAGCCAAGGGCTCACAGCTGAGATTCAGAAAGGACAAATGATAAATAGGGGGTGGTGTTACAGTATTTTATCTGGAAAAATAACCAACTACATCATTGTATTTTCTAAATCCAAACTCTTGTGCAATGTCACTTGGGGACAGGGTAAAGTTGAGGTCATTCACAATAAAGGTCAAAGTAGTTAAAAATGACTTGTGGGCAATGTTCAGTGTTGTACTTGTTCTACCGTTTAATCTAACAGCCTACCAATCCACAACCTGACGTTTCCATCCACAGGAAAGAAACAAGACTCCAGAGTTCAAGCCTTAGTTCTGGTGCGTACGCGCACACACACGCACACGCGCACACACACATGCTCACACATGCACGCGCGCGCACACACACACACACACACACACAAAACACCAAGGTCAAAATAATGTTGAAAACAATTCAACAACTAGTGCATCTGTTCTATTTATTGGTAGACCCTAAGTAAAATACTTTTTTTTTTCTGTTTCAGAACTCAAAGAAGATAAAGAAATTCTTTGGATTGAGGTAGGAATTGCTAAGAACAAAGAAATGCCAAAAGTAGATGCAATGTTTCCCTGCAGAATCAGAGTCAACAGGCAATACTAACTTTCAAATTATAGACCAGACACAGAAATGTCTCTGAGAATATTGTGGCTGAGAGACCACTCAATGATCCGTGATCAGGCTACTTTAAGCTAATTTACACATCTGCAGGTCCAGGTCAGCCAACCATGTCTGAATTGCAAACACTTGGACACCAGACTTTATTGGTCAGGATTTCATGATACAGACACCTAATCCCACCCAAATTAAAGTGTAGGAGTGAGGAGAAGAATGTGGAAATAACCTCATATGGACACTGTCATGACAGCAGAAGCAGAAGGAAAAAACATGAAGGCTCCAGAAATTAGATATAACCTTCACAGGCACCAGCTACCTCCCCCCCCACCTTCCTAACAGCACATTCAGCAAGAACTCAGCCATGAAATTTATCATCCCTTCACCTCTCAAGAGCGCCACACACTGGAGAACACGTCTTCCACACCAGCCAAACCACAGCAAACCCTCAGAATAAAAACAACTACCTATACTAATAGTCATGGATAGAAATGAATGAATAGATGAGAAGGGACCACTCTTCCGTACAAGATTCCACTTAATATACAAGAAAAGAGGGAGAGATGAAATCACTGTTAGATAGATAGTGCAGTAAGTAGTTAAGTACTGGTAGGGGAAAAATAAAGGAGGGGGTAACAAGATAAGAAATGGACTCATTACCTTGCTCATGTAACTGAAACCCTCTGTACAGTATCTTTACAATAACACACACACACACACACACACACACACACATATATAGAACAAAAAAAGTAGTTAACTACTATAAGGAATTATTCACCAATTGCTATTGAAGTCCATGAGCAACATTTGAAGAGGAATAAAGTATTTGCAAAGTGTCAAAATATGTCCCTGCATCCACTGTGCTTTCTCATGCTAGGTAAATTGTTCGATTAGGTCTTGTGTGTTTGCCTGGAGCCAGCCTCAGATTGTGCTCCTCCAACCAAGGCCTTACATTTAACAGAGATTACAGATATGACCCACCACCTCTAGCTTGTCTGTTGAGATGGGTGGCGGGAGTCTTGTTAACCTTTTGTTCAGGTTGGCCTTGAACTGTACTCTTTATTTCTCCACCTAAGTAGCTGGGATGAAAGGCATGAGCCAGCGTGCCTGCCTCAAAAGCTTTCTAAAACAGATGGAAGAGGAAAACAACTGTGGTTATTTTTGGTCCTCATTTCCACGTGGCTTTCTTTCCTTGGTGGCAGCATGCAAAGGCTTCTTCTCTGCTCATAATAACACAGAAAAGTGTCAGACTTGAGGATCAGGCATACACAAGATCAGAGTACAGAGGGCAAATTCCTCATGTGATCCTTCTTGGAGGATGCAAAGGAGAGAAGGCTGGGTGTTCACAGAATCTGTCAGCAAGCAAGAACTCTTTGAGCCTAAATTCCAAGGCTAGAGGGTGAATGCCAGCAAGGTGTGGAGGGACACTGGAAGATATGCTGGAGGTAGGGACAGAATAGGGGGTGGGGGGGAGGGAAGAGCAAGATGTACATATATGCCACAGCCACGGGCTCTCTCAGCCAGCACTGTTAAGATGGGCCAATGATTCAGTTTAAATGCCCTGTTTACCAGGCCCCAAGCCTTTCACTGTGGACTTTCTATGTCAGTGATACCCATTGTCATATAGTGTAGGAATAAAGTGAATTGGATGCACCTTTCTGTTTTTCCCTGTTCTCAAGGACTTACTCAATGAGATGCTCCTATGGTTCCAGATCAACCCAGGCAGAAATTCTTCAAGATTCCACCACAATAGAAAAGGAAAAGAAAGGAAAGGAAGAAAGGAAGGAAGGAAGAAGGAAGGGAGGGAGGGAGGAAAGAGGGAGGAAGGGAGGAAGGAAGAGAGGAAAGGAAGAAAGGAGGGAAGGAAGGAAGGAAGCAAGCAAGCAAGCTAGATATAGTGGCACATTCTTAGTTATCCCAGCTACCATGGGAAGCCTGAAATAGACAGATCTATCCACAATTCTAACAGGAAAAAAAAAAAAGATCCATACAGAACTATTGCAAGGGCTCCAAAACCATATTGAAAATTGAAAAGTTCAGAAAAAGAGAACAGAGCTGAAGTATTCATACTTTCTAGCTTCAAGACACACTCAGGGAACTATTAAAACGCAGTGATGAGCCAGGCACTGGTGGCTTGTGCCTGTCATCTTCGCTATTCAGGAGGCTGAGATCTGGAGTTGATGATTTAAAGCCAGACTCATAGGCAAAAGTCTGGGGGACTCCCCTCTCTAACCGGAAAAATGCTGGGCTGAAGGCATGGTTCAAGTGGTAAAGGCCCGGACATAGTATTTATTTAGTATTTATTTAGTATAGTATTTACTTAGTATAGTATTTATTTAGTATAGTATTTAGATAGTATTTATTTAGTATTTAGTATTTAGTAAGGATATTAGTATTTCTCTAAAGGAAATATGCAAATAATAATCACATGAAAAGATGATAAATTCCAGGAGTTATTACAGAAATATAAATAAAAGCTACAACAAAATAATATGTAGTAGCCACAAAGATAATTACCATAATTTTTTTAAGGAAAATAAGTATTCAAGAAATGGGAACTTTGTACATTGCATGGGAGAATAAAAATGTTCTAGCCACTTTGGAAAACAGCTTGGCAGATTGAAAAGGCAGTTTTTCAAACATCTTAAAACCAAGTTATGTGGCTCAGTGGTAGAGTGCTTGCCTAGCATGCATGAAGCCCTTGGTTTGATTCCTCAGCACCACATAAACAGAAAAAGCTGGACATGGCGCTATGGCTCAAGTGGTAGAGCGCTAGACTTGAGCAAAAGCAGCTCAGGGACAATGCCTAGGCCCAAGTTCAAGCCCTAGAACTGGCAAAACAAACAAAACAAATTATTTTGCACAAAGGAAGGGTGATATGAAATATTCACATCTCTACTTTTTAAATTTTTTTGTTTGGTAAGAAGTCACTATCAATAGAAAGTAACTCACCCATAAAAGAAACCATTTCTATGTTACAGAAGGACAAGATGATGAAGGGCAGTTTAAAGAAAAACTTCTCTTTAGTTCTGTGTCATTATTAAAAATTAGTCATGCTATTTTTAAACATTCTAGAAACTAACCATCAAAACACCACTCAACCATTTAGTAGTCAAATTTTTCCGCAGTTTTGGATCAAAGTTTAGAGAAATTTTAAAAACAATAATAAATTCTCCGTTTCATGGTATCGCCAAATATTCCACAATCGCAAACCAACTTAACAATTTAATATCTAGGAGTACTTCTGGCTAACTTTAATCGTTGGGCAGGGCTGGTTTCCATATTGAAATGCAAATTCTATGGTTTAGGTGGAGGATTTAGAGACTTATAAAGTCCAAAAAGAAATCATAACTCCGACATTTTAATCATCCATCCTCCAGGCCGATGATTTACTCCCTAATTCCCACCAGAAAAATGAATAAAGTTTTGAAGAACGAGTTAATCTCAATGTAAATCTCCAGCCAGCCTCTGTCAATCATGTTAGCCTTTTCCCCCTAGTTAGCCTTTTCCACACTTCCTGCCAGAAAACTACACTGTGATTTAATTGCTTTGTGACTTCACCGTTTATTAAGAGGCAGAAAAACATAAAGAGCTAAAACAAGGAGATAAGCCCATTGCCGTAAATTGTCCTTTTCAGCGATGAAACTTGCCTCTTAGTGTAATAAGGTAGGCACTGGGAAATGCCCCCCAACAAGTGCAATCTGCCCAACTCCCCGGACCTTACAAATCTCTGGGCCGCAGCACCATCCATCAGAGCCCAGAGCACTCAAGTGAACACTTTGGAAAGCCAGTGTGAAGGGCATGGCCAGGGGTCATTCATCCTCTAATCTCACTTACCCCACACTTGGCTTTCATTCTCACGGAGCAAGAAAACCCAGAGAAGAACCACCAGAGACAAAAGGAGGAGAAATTGTATGACCTGACAGCACCCGATCTGCTCAGAAATCAAACTATGTGAAGTCAGTGAAAACATTCTAGCCAATGTTCACCTACCGGCAGCACCCCTTTCCCACCCACCCACTTCCGGTGCAAATGCCCCCCCTCCTTTTTTCCCCTCTGTAGTGAGCTAAGAGTCATGATCAGATTATACCACATTCCAGAATGTGCCCCAGAGACCCCTTGCCCTCTAGAAGACTCCATCTAGTGAGATGCAAAAACCAAGGAGTTTGATGCTTTAAAGCCCTGGGAACACATCAGTTGGTGGCTTCTCTCCGAGGCTGCCAGCCAAGAAACAAAGGCTTCGAGTGTTTTCCAAGCCACCACTGATGTCAAGAAGAAAGTGAGTTTGATGCTATCTTGAAAACCATGCAAGAACATAGGTAGGAGTTTGTGTCAGTTTGTGTGTGCATGTGTGTGTGTGTGTGAGAGAGAGAGAGAGAATGTGTGTGTAGAAGTGTATAACAGTGTATGTATATAAGTGTGAGTGTATGTGTGAGCATGTGTGCAAAATGCCCACAGATGTGGGGAGTTTCAAAAGAACATACAAGAACGCAGGCATCAATTGTAATTAAGGAAGGACGTCAGGAGGTGGAATGTATTTAGCAATGGATCTATATTACTTTTTTTAGGTCCTCGACCGAGACTCAAACTTGATACCTGTTGCTTTTGCACGTTGGCTGGTGATCTACCAAAGGAGCCATGCCTCCAACCCTAAGGACATGTATTACTTTTGCCACCCACCTTAATATTAAAAGTTAAAATATGGAGGACAGTAGCCAATATTTTCCAGATCAAATACTCATGGCACATGGTAACCAACACAATGCTGTTCCACAGCTAGGGGTGAGAAATGTCTGAAGGAAAAAATCCTTCAGTCATTAGGTGGCTGATGTTTTCAGTTCCAGTGACTTAGAAAATAAATGGTAGGCAGAATTATTGAAAACAGCATTGTCTATGATACCTAGCATGGTAAGCAGCAATTAGAGACTGAGCCAGTGGTCAGCTGTCCGTGCTCTTAGACGCCAAGGCCCAGGTGGATGACCCCAGGATTATCTCTTGTGACAATGGGTCAATATGCTCACCAGGAATTGGGCTCAAGTTTATGAATAGTTTCTGTACTGACGTTTGGTAGAGGAGATTAACTAGGGAGAATACATAAGTGGAAATCAATGTCACAGTCCCCAAGGACTAACTTGTGTTGGGCTCTGCTGAAAAATTAGGTCAGGCATGATTACTCCTGAAGCAGCGGTGAAGAAGACTGCACTGTAAACATAGCCCAGGGGGGGAAAAGAAATCTCAAAAAATAAGTCAGGTATGGGGTTGGTGGATGCCTGTAATCCCAGCTACCATGAGATTTAGGACAGCCCAGACTAATATTTAGTTATTTGTATTATAGCTAAAGGGGGAAAAAGGTTGGAGCAGGGATTATGGGCATGTAGTAGAGTGTCTGCAGAGAGAGAGCTAGCACAAGGCTCTAGTTCAAATCCTATACCATGGGGCGGGGGGTGGGAGAGGAATAAATTGCAAAAATAGTGATTGGCTACTCAGTTGGGGAAAAATTAATTTCAATTTCTATCTCAAATCATATGTCAAGCTAAGATTCAAATACAACGTATTTACAAATATGAAAAGAAAGCAGAAAACTGTGGTAAGAAAAAGTAGGAAAATTATTTCTGAGCAATCCTGTGGCTAGCATGTTGCTCTTACTTCACTTCTTCTATACACACTATACCCACTGCTCTGAGTTATAGGCTGGGTAAAACCAGGAATAAAAACAAGTGAATAAGACCTATAACTGGAGGGAAAGGATGACACTGTCCAAAAAGAAATATGCTCTTTCCCTGACTTATATAATTGTTACCTCTCTGTGCCACACCTTTATAGTAACAATTTTAAAAAATTTAAAAAGAACCATAGCTGCATGCCACTAAGCACTCAAAGGGAAAAAGGCATGAAGACCATGAGAAGTGAATGTCTCAGGAAAGCACCCCAAGGCGGGCCTGCAGAGAAAGCCTTCAGGACGATCAGAAGCAACAGCAGCTGGGGCTCATGTGCACAGCTCTGTACAACTAACCCCCTTCCTCCTCCCTACCGTGAGAGAGGTGCCCTTATGAAGAGGACTCCAAGTTCACCAGCGAGGAAAGTAGCGAGTCAGCTTCCACTGTGTGTGTGTGTGTGTGTGTGTCTGAGTGCACACCCACACCCTCATCCCAAGCACGTGCAGAACCCTGGGGTCAGAAGAAGTTAGCACGTTCCCTGAACTGATGGGGAGGCTAAGGACTGGAACACAGTGTTCAAGGGCTGAGTAACAAGAGGTGGAGCTGGAGAGCAGGCACAGCTGGATCCCGTGCAGACAGGGGGGTGCAGGGATGGGTCACACCTAAATGAATGGGGTACTCTGATATGTGAGGGGGAGGGCTGCCCCCCTCCCCCAGGGGAATCGGATGCCACCACCTCATTTTCTCATCAGTGTACACACGCAAATCACGGGGCACCAATTGCCAGCGCAAATGTAAAAGGCCTCTTTCAAGGTCAAGAACTACGAAAGCAATTTTTTTTAAGTATCTTTAAAAAAGATGTTTTAAATTTTAAACTTGTAAATTAGAAACATAAAAAAGCAAATGGACCCCTAGAGAAATAGACCCCGGAGGAAGAATACAAAAATCTACAATAGAAGTAGCATATGAGAAAAGTTCATCTGTCCATAAAACTCAACACTTGGCCCCACCCCTTTCAAGTGTCCACTTCCTGGTACTTTAGTTTGTTAAATGTTGACTTTGTCTTTCTAAGGAATTATACTATTTTTAAAAATTGTTATATGTTTGTTGTTATTATAAAGGTGATGTACAGAGGGGTTACAGTTACATAAGTCAGGTAAAGAGTACATTTCTTTTTGGACAATGTGATTCCTTCCCTTGCTCTCTCCCAGTTTTTCCCTCCCAGGAATTACACTATTTGAGTTCTCCCTTGAATCTACTCCTTCCTTTCCCTCTCTCCTTCACTCCCTCACTTCCTTTCTTCCTTCTTTCCTTCCTTCCTTCCCAGTATTGAGGTTCAATCTTGCATGTTGTTGCATGTATGGGAAAAGAAACATCTTGCATATTGAAGGAAGAGTTTAAACAGGTTCAGACTTCAAGTAATATACACTAAAAAGTATTTCCTGATTTTATAATAAAAATATCTTAGAGGCTAGCATAGATATCCAAGGAGAGATGTATTATAAAAACAGTACAATCTTAGAATAAAATATTCATTCACCTTTCTTTTATTTTTCCCTTGGAGTTAGAATTGGGGATCTCATGGTTGGTTTACTTAGTGGAGGCTGGCAGTCTACTATGTCATGCAACTAGCCTTGCTTTTAGCTGGTTAGTTAGAGTCTCACAGACTTTTCTGCCTGGGTTAGCTTTAAACCACAACTCTCCAGATCTCAGTCTAGGTAACTAGGATTACAGGTGTGAGCCACTACAACCCAGCTTCCAACAAGCTTTAAAAATTACACAGTAGCTGGCTCATGCCTGTAACAGGAAGCCAGCCCAGCAGGAAATTCTCCACTTAACCACAAAAAGCCAGAAGGGGAGCTGTGGCTCAAAGGGTAGAATGCTAATCTTGAACACAAAAAAAGCTCCAGGACAGTCCAGGCTCTGAGTTCAAGCCCCAGGAACAGAAGAGAAAAAAAAAAAAAATCACACAGTTGTAGCTATTCATATGGGAAGAAGTTTACAATCTGTCAACATTAAAGGCAGGTGTTATATTTTTGTATTAAAAAAATCTTATTCAGGCAATTATGCATAGAAAATATACACAGAAGAATATTAAGAGTGGTAATTTGAACACCGTGTACTTATGCATTTTTAATGGGTCTCTTTCCTTATTGCTACAGCTTTCATTTTTCATACAGCCAGTATGCCCTACTTGTCACAATAAGCAAAGTTCTTAGGCAAAAATGAAAAACAAAAAACTAGCATATCATAAAATGCACATGGAAACAGAAAAAAAATCTCACTTATCTGCCCAGGAAACCTCCACTGTCTTGCCACGTTTACTGCCTGACTCAACAAAAGCTTTTAGGGCTAAACACTGAGGACTATCAATGCACTGACTCTGCCCCCATCTGTACATCCATAGGTGGAGAATAGCATTGCCACAGAGGAAACAACTCTGGAGCAGCAACCTGCCCCCTTCCCCCTGCCCCAGCCAGCCTTCCACAGGCAGCCGACCAGTCTCCCCTTCCTGATCTGGCCCTTGTGCCTGTCTCGTGCCAAAATAGCCTCATGCTGCAAGTATCTGGCCAACACACTGTTGACCCCCTTCCAGAGAGGAGCTGCTGTGTCACAGATCCATCCAGTGGGGCCCAGGGAACAACACCTGGGCACTGCCTCCTGAGTCACAGCAGAGACCTCTGACAGCTGACTCTAAATTCCTGGACCACTTCTGCGACAGATGTGCTGAAAGAGTTCCCCTTTCTAGGTCTAAGACCCAAACCGATGCTCTACCTCTCTACAAATGTTTTCTTCTTTCTCTGTTAAGGACTTCTACTAAAGGCACTAACTCTACAGCCTTCGCAATGTTCCTTTCTCCCTCTAACACACAGGTCTGTATTCTCCAGCTTTTTCTTCCCTCCTGGCTTAGAGAAAGCATTCTTCCTATCTCAAGCATTGACTTAAAAACAAAATTGTCTTTTCTTTTTTGGTACTGGAGATTGAACCTAGAACATCCCACTTGCTAGACAAGCACTTTGCCGCTGAATTACATCCCAGCCTGCTCAGAAATGGATTTTTGAGTGCTCCCAATACAAAGAAATGTTTAAGGTGACCAATGCCTCCATCTGATCACTGTACATTATATACATGGACTGCAGTGTCACATAGGTATTATATCAACTTAACAAATGAAGTCCTCTTCCTTTGATCACTTTCTAAGCCCGATGAGCACTGAGATTCTAGACTGATAGTGTCTCTCTTTTCTGTATAATTTTCCCACCCATTCAGTTTTATTTTGACCAAGTGTCCTTGTCCAATTCTGCTGCACCTGCCATGTAGCATTTCCTTTTGCTCTTTCTTTCCCAGCACAACCTCTGGACCTGGCAACGCTATACCTCATCATTACACTAACAAAGCATCAAGAGTGAGGATAAAGGATGCACAAGTGGAAAGCCCAGATCACACCCCCACCTCTGCCAATGGCCATTTCCATGACCATAAAGTGAGCAAGTCCTTAATCCTCCATGTCAATTTCCTCCTCTGTAAAACCAGATTAATAGCATCTGCTCCACCTCCCTCACAGGTTCAGTGTGAGGATCAAATGAGGCTGTGTGTGGGAAACAGCCCTGGGAGCATAAAGCTCTCTGACATCCTAGCTATTCCTGTCTTACACTCCCTCTGTTGACCTTGACCTGGCCGTAGGCAAGGTTAGCTATTGTGGTCTTCAGGTTGGTCAGTTAACACTAACAATATTACATTCTCCACATTTTAGGGTCTGCTATGACTTCTATATGATCCCATTTCATCCATGATGGGAATAATCATATTTCATTTCCAAACAAGCCTACCTTCTGCTGTTTAATTACATGAGCACAGACTTCTGGAAGATAGTAGTAGCCAGAAATGAAGGATCCAGTACCAACAAGTACCATATGAGAGGTTTCATTATTATATATCTCCATCTTACTGCTAGAGAAACTGAGGCACAGCAGCGCAGACATGATTGGAGCTCGGGCATCTCATTCTAGAACCCATGCCCTTACACATGGTCTCACAGCTTCTTTAGTGACAGAGTGGGTTTGAGATGGATAGAGAAAAACACGTGAAGAGGTCATAGCCACCAGTGTATGGGTGGCAGGGAATAATGTGGATCTGATCAAGCACATGGGAACTCTCTCAAAACAAATAACATCATTATTGAGATGGCTAATCCCAGACGCCACTTGAAGCTAAGAACCAACAGGCACTTCCCTGTCCCGTGGTACCACATAGCAGAATGCATAGAAACCCGTGAGCGAGAGTCCTATTGACCCAGCAATACCAGTTGTGGTAGCAATTCATCCTAGAGAAATAAGCATGGATGCCCACAAGGCAAGTTTAAAGAAGTACAGAGAAGCATTGGCAATGTCAGTGATAAAAGACAGGGTAGAGAAACCAGTTCTAGTATATCTATCTATAAACATTATGTCGTCATGTAAAATGATAATGCAGTTTTAAAAAGGGAATTAGCATTTGGTTAATGAAAAAAAAAGAATATAATAATTTATTGATGTGGAATTCAGTGTCTGACAAGTTCACGTTCTCAGTGGGTTTCCTAGCTGTGTGAGCATGGCAAATCATTTAATTTTTCTCATTCTTAGTTTTCTCCTATGCAAATGGGGGTCAAAATACCAACTTCAAAAGGGCTAAGTGAATTAATAAAGTAACATATATAAAGCGACTAGTACAGAGCCAGGGACAGGGTATGCATGTGATAGTAATCATTTGTTTAAAAAAATGCAGTAAATTATTATACATGCACACACATCCTACACAAAGTACAAAACCAAGAAAAATAATGCAGTGAAATTTGAACATCGATTCTTTCTGGAAGTGGAGAAAGAAACCATTTTGTTCTTTTAAGTATCTGCTTTTTTTTTTAAGACTGTGTTTGAAAAAAGACAGCAGCAATATTTAACTATCAAAAACTATCAAGTGACCTAAAAAAAGACACCCCCCCTTTGATCTATTAAAGTTTCCTACTGGGACTGGGAAGGTGGCTCAGTGGTAGAGTGCTGGCCTTGCATGCCTGAGGCCCTGGGTTTGATTCCTCAGCACCACATAAGCAAAAAGAAAAAAAAAGCCAGAAGTGGCGCTGTGGCTCAAGTGGTAGAGCACTAGCCTTGAGCTGAAGAGCTGAGGGACAGCGCCCAGGCCCAGAGTTCAGGCCCGACGACCGGACCCCCCCCCCCAAAAAAAAGTTTCCTACTGTCATCTAGACTATGCATATTGTGTTTATGGAAACAAACTACTTTTATGGATTTAATCTGAAGAGTAATACATCCTACCTTCATTCTTCAGAGTCAACTCTAATTTCACCTCGTAAAAGTCTTTTCTGCACTCTTATATCTTTGCAGATTCAGGTCACCCTGAGTGAAAAAAAAAAAAAAAAGTAGGGGAAGAGAATGGATGCATATCGTTGAAATCAAAATTAAAGGAGGCAAACACCACAACTTCATGATGGTGAAGGGTAAAAGCACACACATTACCTTAATTGTGTACGGTCAGAAATCACTGCAGTAAGTATTTCAGCTCCGTGGACACTTTCCTCCTGTGGTCAACAGATGGAAGTAACTGAATAGTCTTGCTGTATTCCCGTAGAGTGCCAGTCATTCTGAAAGCAAAAAAGAATCTTGTTGAGGGGAATGTGATGGTCTACACTCCTTTCCTGAGACACACTGCAGAAGGGAAGCCATTATCAGAGACAGACAAGCATTTTAGAAATCAAAGCACAGCTTGGCCACTTTTCTTCTTAGAGGCCAGGCCAGGCAGGCCAGAATAAAACAGAACCAAGGGCATTGCAGACAGCAGTGTCTGTTTTAGGTAAAAGCTAATTGCCTGTATTCATTTTTTTTTTTTTTTTTTTAGCAACCCACTGTCATTTCCCAGAATAACATTTGATCCTTCACAGCCCAAGTCACCTTATGCATACCACCCAATCTTCACATTTGACCGTCGTATTTGTGAGGAAAAGCTGTCTTTTCTATCAAACTCTGTTGCTTAAAAGTCCCTGCTTTGACCTAGTGGCTCGGCTCTTGTAAAGGAAAAGTGGAACTGCTTAGGGATAAGGAAGGGTTTTTGAAACATAAGGTTTTGTCTTCAACGGGTTTCTTTTTGAGATAGAATTAAGACACACCTCAGATTGTTCTAGACAGAGCAGAGGGTGCGGTATATTTTGAGATTACTTATGTATTGTTAATATTATTTCAAAGTCACCTCATGTAAATACATTTCAGCCTATTCGCACTAGCCAATCACGAGCAGATTGTGAACCCGAACTCAACCAATCCGAGAAGAGGGGTGGGGCCTGAGGCACTATGTGAACAAGAACTCAATCAATCCAAGAAGATTGATTGGTGGTAGGCCCTATTTTGCCTTGCTGAGATAATCCTTTATTTCCGTGTTTATCATTGTGATGCCAATGGTTCTTGGAAAGCATATTTGTAACATTGTATTCTCTGGTCTCCCTGGGCAAACCCAGTTGGATGGTATATAAACTGAGAATCCTATCTGTCTCTAAGGTTGCTGTAAGAGTAAAAACAGCAAGATCTTGTGCCTCTGAGAACACACGGCAGAAACTCACCAACATAAGCCATTTCCCTTCCATTTTACAGACACTATCAAATCTAGAGTGCTCCAGATGGGAACTCGCAAACCCAGCTTTCTCCCAGGTAGGAAAAGCCACGAGACGATTGTCTCCAATTAACCACCAGAAAACCCAAAGTGGCCTGTGATTCGGCAGCAGAGCGCTAACCTTGAGCAAAAGAGCTCAGGGACAGGGCCCAGGCCCTGCGTTTAAGCCCTACTGCCTACAAAAACCAAACCCAGCTTTCTTTTGTATCCAAACCCTCATTGCAGTGATCAAATATCAACTGTTGTTTCCGTTGATTTTCAGACTTTCTGAGATCTAGCATTACTCAGTTCTGCCAGTTTCCAAGAGGCACCTTTTGCTCTAGTCAGATTAGCCTGACCATTTGCCAAAGAACACACACTTGTCTGCCCTATGTCGGCACCATATAATGAGATATGGGCTCTCTTGTTCTCTCCGGAGGCCCGGTTTGTATCTGCGGCCCCAGCGACGCCAAGCACCCACACAATGTACCTCTCACTAACCTCCTGTAACACTACTGCCTGAGTATTTGAAGTAAGCTTTTCACGGTGAATAGAGTTAAGATTTTACAAGCCAATTCTTTTTTAGAACAATTCTACTAATGCCTCCACCCTCAGCCCCAGGACCAGGGTTGAAATGCAAGGACTAGGATTGCTTGTTTAGCCAGAGTGATCATGCCTCCTGTTCAGCATTTTGCTGGTTATTTTGGAGATGAAATCTTATGGTCTTTTCTGCTTGGCTGGCTTTGAGCCATTAACCTTCTGATCTCAGCCTCCTGAATAGCTTGGATTATAGGCATGAGACACCAGAATTCAGCTTCTACCATTTTTTTTTTTTTCTGCAACTAACAGGCTTTATTCCTTTACTAGAAAATACACATAAGAAGTGACACACACTTGAGGAGACAGGTTTAATCTGATTTAAACACTATATAACAAATACTTATCTTGTTTTTTTGTGTTTTGGTTTTTTGTTGTTGTTCTGTCAGACCTTGGGCTTGAACTTAGGACCTGGGTACTGTACTTGAGCTCTTTTGCTCAAGGCTAGTGCTCTATCATTTTGAGCTACAGCGTCACTTCCAGGTTCTTGAGTGATTTAATATAGTTAAGAGTCTCAGAAACTTTCCTGCCTGGGCTAGCTTTGAACCGTGATCCTCAGATCTCAGCCTGAGTAGCTAGGATTACAGGCGTGAGCCACCAGCGCCCAGCTACATACACCTATCTTGAAACATTATATTACCTCACCCCACTGACATGTACAATTTGTATGTGCCAGTAAAAATGGAAATATTATTATTATTGTGGCAGTATTGGGGTTTGAACTTAGGGCCTCAAGCTTGCTAAGCAAGCGCTCTACCACTTGAGCCACACCCTCAGCTGTTTGAATGCCATAGTTTCATTTTCAGGTAGAGTCCCATGCTTGAACAATCCTCCTCCTTCTGCTTCCCACCTACCTGGGATTCCAGCCATGTACTATACCACGTTCATCTTATTTTTAGACATACAGTCTCCCTATCTTCCCTGTTTCTCCCTTCTCTGTCTCCTACATAGCTAAGATTACAACATAGAGCCTCCTTCATACTTGGTCCTTTATTTTCATACTAGAGTAGGAAAACTACTGATTTTATTATTATTACTTGCCAGTCCTGGGGCTTGAACTCAGGGCCTGGGCACTGTCCCTGAGTTTCTTTTGCACTTTTAGCACTCTACCACTTAAGCCACAGAGCCACTTCTGGGTTTTCTGTGTATGTGGTACTGAGGAATTGAACTCAGGGCTTCATACATGCTAGGCAAGCACTCTACCACTAAGCCACCTTCCCAGCCCCTGGAGGATATTATTAATGTCCTGGTAATGGGGAGAAATCCACACGTTAATTGGGAACATTTAACAATGGAGAACAAAGCCAAGTGAAGGCTATTAGACTTAGAAAAGATCATTAGCACAAAAATTCAGAGGTAAATACTTGATCAAGTGGAATAGCACCCGAACTCTTGTCATCCATGCAGCTCAGCAGGGGGTCCCATCCCATTTACCTCTAAAATAGAAACATCACTGCCTCACTGGTCTATTTCAAGACAATTAAAGACAATGCAGTTAACTTGGTGAGTTAAACAATCACCATAAAAACAAAATAACAATGAACCCCACTATTGGCTAAGCAATAGATGTTTTATTCTTTCAATGTTAGGTCAATCACGTAGGCACTATCTTTCCTTGGGAATCAGTATCCATAGATAGTAACATGATAATTAGATTTACATTTTACAAATAAGCGAGGTAATAATCCAAAAGACTATCCCCAGCAGGCTAGACACAATACAGCTGTGTAGACTTAATCCAGAGAACAGCTTACTGCTGCTCCTCCACCAGCAAAGAGCCTGGGCTGTTACTGCAAGAGCCATTCTTTTAAATTTCTCCATTGCTTCCTAGGAGAGGAACACAAAGGTGCAATGCCATCTGATGACAGAAAACAATATGTATCCAAATGAGCTCCAGGAAATGGAAACAAAAGGGTTTATTTCTTTGTTGCTGTTTTTGTTTTAACTGTTTTGGGAGGGCAAGGAGGGGACACAGAAATGGAGGGACAAAGGGTATACAAATGCAGCAGAAATACTCTAGACACTATGTTGAAGATGAACCTTACAACTTGTAGGTGGGGACAGGAGGAAGACTCGGGGAGAGAGCGAGGGAAGGGGTGACATTGTCTAAAAAGAAATGTGCTCTTACCTGACTTATATAACTGTGACCCCTCTGTACCGCACAATAAAAACAATAAAAAAACAACAATATTAACAAAAAATTGGGGAAAAAAGTCTCCATTGTACCCTCCTCCTTCCTCTATAATAGTCTTACTAGTAGTATCATTCTGATAGGAAGATAAAATAGTTTTCTCGGGGAGCCAAGGTTACTTAACAGTCATTCCAAGCTCAACCCAATGACAGTTGTTTTCCTTCCTTCCAAACACCCTTAAAGCTACTTCAGCCACTTGTACCTTAGTGACGCCTGTGGTAACGGCACACGCCCGAGCCCACGCTTTCGTCAAAGGCCAAGCACACTCTGCTTCATAAATAGTTTATGTATGTGCACCTGTGCTGAAATTCCAGATGAAGAGGCATGCTCAGAACCTCTGTAATATGCCGCTGCCCAAACGGCATACTATGGAAGGACTTTTGCTACCTCCTATCGGGGTTTCCTTCATTTCAGAAGGGGGCAGAAGATGGGAGCTCATAATTAAAACTGGCTTCACTGTACACTTCATTTATCTAGCCGCTGAGAAGTCCTAGAGCAAAGGCCCACAGTGTGTAAGAGCCTCGCAGAAATTATCCATTGTCCAAAAAGCAAAACTCGTACTTTTAAGACTCCACAGAAGACTTGTAGATGATGCTTAGAAATATGAGGGCGATGGGTTTATAGAATAAACTAGTTTCCACACTGTCTCTGGAGAATGGAGAAAAGCATCTCTAGTTTGTATAGTTAGGCTCATCCCTAATTCAAATCCAAATTCCCTGCTGGTTTGGAGCACGTACAGCCTCCCCCCTCCCCTGACTGCCTCCCCCTTCCCCTCACCACCACTTGACACCTGGCCATGAGGATCTGGCTAGGGGTAAGTGTGGTAGGAAGCAAAGCCCAACACACAGCCTGGCTCCAGCCAGCACTTGATTGTGACTTGATTGACTTGGTGGCAGAATGCTTTGCTTTCTCAGCTTCCCTCATTCGTGTGAGTGGAGGCACTGGCTTCTTTCTTTCAGGGAAACCATGGTGGGCTTCCCCAAGGAGAGAAGGGTCTGAGAATCAACCCAACTTCCCCCAACCGGGAGAAGAGAAGCCTGGAAGAGAGCGAGGTTGGTCCAGTAGCAGGGGGCCAGCCAGACCTCCTCTCAGTCTGCACCCCTTGTTTGCAGGAGCTCTTGGAGAATGGCAAAGTGCTGAGCTTGAACTCCTATATGAATCAGCATTCCTTCCTCCCTGCCTCAAACAGGGCCTCTCAAAAGAGGCAGAGACCATGTGAGCCCCAGATCCCAGAGGCCTCCCTGACACCATGGCATGCAGTAAGTCCTGGTACCTGGGTGCCGCCCTGGAAGGCTGGTGTGGGAAAGAGGCTCAATAATAACCAAGGTGGACATTCTGCTACCCCAGAGAAGGAGAAGCTTCCAACCAAAGGTAAGTCGATTCTGAAAAATACAGGGATCCTTATATGGGCTGAGGTTCATCCTTAATTCAAATCCATAATAGAGTGAGCAAAGCCATGAGTAAGGGAAGAAAGCTAACACCTAGTATCCGTACATGTTTCTGAGTTCCATGTCATGGGCTGCCTATCAGCGAGTCAGCCTGGCATGCAGAATAAAGGACACTAAGAGCCAGGCGCTGGTGTCTCACTGTAATCCTAGCTACACAGGAGGCTGAGATCTGAGGATCATGGTTCAAAGCCAGACTAGGTAGTCTGTGGAACTCTTATCTCCAATTAACTACCAGAAAAATCAGAAGTAGCACTGTTGTTGAAAGTGGTAGAGAGCTCAGAAACAGTGCCCAGACCCAGAGTTCAAGCCTCCATGACCAACAACAGCAACAAAAACACACAGAGATTCCTGAGGTTTGTGCAGCGCCCGCATTTCCCCCAAGCACTTCAAGCCAGGCTCTGCTGTTTAAAAGTCGGGGCTGGGGATGGCAGGCATCACTAGAGGCTGCAGGTGCCGACAGCCATGAGGCTTCATTGGGTGGAGTCACAATCCATGGCTCTGATTCACTGTCTGGCCTGAGCGTCTTCAGGTCCAGCACCCAGATTCACTTGGAGCCAAAGATGACCACTCCCCCTGAGTGTGGGGTTAACAAACACACAGTAACGTGCCAGTGGAATGCATCCAAGGATGCATGTGGCCCTTCCATGCAAGCTAGACCCTCTTTGGGAATCTTCGACGGTGCCATAGTGTCAAAGGCAGGCTCACGATGTCACTTCCCAACACACACACACACCCTCCAGCTATGGAGCACAGAACAAAGACACAAAGACACACACACACACACACACACGCACACGCGCGCACACACACACATGCTCCAGTGCACAGAACAAAGATACTGGAGCCAGGCTGGGCATGATGTATTTCTGAGGGCTGAGGAGAGGTTAGGCAGTCTCTGGAGGCAGGATCCAGGACCTGCACAGCAGACAAAGCTGGTCTGCAGAAAGGTGAGGATGGAGCCAGAGTCCTTCAACTTCCTTTGCTCTGTGTGTGTGTGTGTGTGTGTGTGTCCATCCTAAGGGCTTGAACTCAGATCTTGGGCTTTTGTTTGCTCAAGGCTAGTGCTGTTATTGCTCTATCACTTGAGCCACAGTTCTATTTCCAGCTTTTTAGTGGTTAATTGGACAGCCATGTCTTACAGTCCCGCCTGGGCTGGCTTTGAACTGTAATCCTAAATCTCAGCTTCCTGAGTAGCTAAAATTACAGGCACAAGCCACTGGCACTTGGGTCTGCTTTTCTGTTCTTAATTTCAGGTTTCCTGTGAGTATCATGGATTTTTAGGAATTTTTCCTGACCCTGAAAAACCTTCCTTCAGTTGGCTTGTTGACCTGCTATGTAGTCCAGGCGAGCCTTCAATTTGAGATCCTCCTGTGTCAGACTCTGAATGTAAAGATTACAGGCATGTGCTATCATGCTCAGCTTTATTTTCATGCCTTTTGATCCCTCTTTCTGCCTCTAATAATGCACAGTAAGAAAACAACATTTTTTAAACAACAATAACTTGCATACATTTAGAAATAAATATACTCATCAAGATCCTAATTTTCTATTAAAAAGTCAGAAACTCGGGGCTGGGAAGGTGTCTCAGTGATAGAGCGCTTGCCTTGCATGCATGAGGCCCTGGGTTTGATTCCTCAGCACCACATAAGCAAAAGAAAGCTGGAAGTGGTACTGTGGCTCAAGTGGTAGAGCGCTAGCCTTGAGCTGAAGAGCTGAGGGACAGCGCCCAGGCCCAGAGTTCAGACCCCATGACTGGACCCAAAAAAAAAAAAAAAAAAAGGTCAGAAACTCTAAATTATTATGCATGCCTGGTGCTGGTGGCTCACAGCTGTAATCCTACCTACTCAGGAGGCACAGATCTGAGGATTGAGTTTGGAAGCCAGGAAAGTCTGTGAGACTTTATCTCCAAGTCACCACTAAAAGGGTAGAAAAAGAGCTGTGGCTTAAGCAGTACAGAGTGAAAAAGCTCAGGGACACAGCTAGGTGGTTAGTTCAAGTCCCTGTACCCATTCTCTCTCTCTCTCTCTCTCTCTCTCTCTCTCTCTCTCTCTCTCTCTCTCTCTCTCTCTCTCTCTCTCTCTCTCTCTCTCTTCTCTCTCTCTCTCTCTCTCTCTCTCTCTCTCTCTCTCTCTCTCTCTCACACACACACACACAGTATGCAGATATTAAATGTGTTTATGGAGCTTGACAAAAAAGCAAACAAAAAGTTTTGAAATAACTTGTTAAATTACATGAAAAAAAAAAACCCAGCATGATTTAGTCCCTATCTAACGTAGAAAAGCACAACTTCTCAAATACTCAGTATATGTACCAATTAATGAAAGCTAATTGTGGCAGGTGGTTTTAAGAGGGAAAATAAAAGTCTCCATTCCTGATTTCCCTAATAGTATTAAACAGGATGCACCAGATTTGATCAGCAGCATTAAGAAAATTGTTTCTGCCTTTTATGATGATGAAAGACCCTCTGAGAGATTAGCTTTCTAGTAAAAGCTCCCCAGAGGCAGGGTCTAGGTCTCGCACTAGACTTCCAGGGGAGCAGTGACTTGCTTTTTCCAAACGGTTGACCAGCTGTCCAACCAGCTGGGCCCACTGTGCAACAGTGCAGTCTGACTGACATAGCAATGGCAGTGTAGGAAAGCCAGACAAGGCTTCCGATTCTCGCATGCTAAGGGCATCCTATTTTCTAATGAGAATATAGCTAAAGATCTGGTGAAAAATTACACCCAAGTTATCTTCAGAGATAAACTCTGCCCCCCCCCCAATGTATACATTCCCACCTGGGGTCACGCCAAGCCCAAAGAAAAATGTCTGTAAATGCTGCAAGCAGTAGTGACAGGTAAAGCACAAACTATCACAAAAATAACAGGCTTGTACACAAACAAGCCCCAATGCATGAACAAAAGCCTCCTGAATGATTTCTGTTTTAAAGAAATACCAATCCCATTAGGAGATTATTTTGAAAATACAGAAAAGCTGGCGTGGAGAAACACACAAGCACAGATGTCCTCTCCAGCACACATCTGAAATTCTGTGAGGCAAGAAGATAAATGTAAGACTTGAACAATTGAGTGTGAACCACGTATCCAGAAGAAAAAGATACTCAATGTGCTTGAAAAATGACTGTCAAACAAAATATTTCAAGTACTGTGAATGTACTAAGCAGAAGAAAACAAGAAATGATGAATCCAGGGTTTCTTTAAGCATTCAGAGACATAAATGCCTGGTAAGTCTCCAGAAGGGAAATGCAAACACAATGAGAAGTTCTGTAATACACAGAGGAGTCGTGGCAGGGAGGCCCACAAGGACACAGACAGGAAGCTGGGCTTTGAGAGTGTACCTTTCAACACAAAGGCCTTGGGAGGTGTGCAGGGGTTCAATACTATCCAAGGGATGGGAGGAGAAGGGGATTTTTTTTTCTCCCCCAAAAGAAACCCACTTAGCAGGGCTGGGATGTAGCTCAGTGGCAAAGTGCTTGCCTGTCCAGTGCACAGTCCCAGGTTTGACACTCAGTACCAAAAAATGAAAAAGACAAATACAAAAAACCCACCAACTTAGCAATACAAGTCGATTTTTAAAATATGCTTATACTTTTAAAATAATTTTACATTAAAATAATTTTATATTAAGGGAATATTTTCCTGGGGCACAAACATATTCACTGCTTGATTATATAGATGACAAAATTTTAGAACCTTGGTTATTAATTATGCAGATATTAAGCATTTTTATGAAGATTTTAACACAGTGAAATACTTGATAAAGGTATGTGTTTTAAACTGAGTTTAAATAGAAAACATTAAGCAAAATCATGCAAATGATTAGGAGGAAAAACATCAGACTTTTGAGTGTTTTTGCCCTTAGAATGAAGACAGTCTTGGGAGGTTGACTTTTTTTAACTTTTTTTTTTTTTTTTTTTTAGTGCCAATACTGGGGCTTGAATTTAGGGCCTGAGCTCATTTTGCTCAAGGTTAATGCTCTACCACTTGAGGTACAGCTCCACTTCTAACTGGAGATACGCATCTCATTTGACTTTTCCTTCCTATGCTGGCTACTAACTGCAATCCTCAGATCTCAGCCTCCTGAGTAGGTAGGATTACAGGCATAAACCACCAGTGCTCAGCTGATTTTTAAACTTTTTTTTCTTTTTCTTTTTTTTTTTTGTTGGTCATGGGGCTTGAACTCTGGGCCTGAGCGCTGTCCCTCAGCTCTTCAGCTCAAGGCTAGCAGTAAGAAGTAGCATGATAGGGGCTGGGAAGGTGGCTCAGTGGTAAGTACTTGCCTTGCATGCATGAGGCCCTAGGTTCGATTCCTCAGCACCACACCACAGCAGAAAAAGCCGGAAGTGGCACTGTGCCTCAAGTGGTAGAGTGCTAGCTTTGAGATGAAGAGCTAAGGGACAGCACCCAGGCCCAGAGTTCAAGCCCCACAGCCAACAAACAACAACAAAAAAAAGTAGTTAAGATAATTCCTGTTAAAATCATACCATGCTGCCAAGAAAAATGCCAGCTATTCTCACATAAAATCACTTTCTACCTCAGTCTCAGCTAGTTGCCAATTGTGGTCAAACTGCTTAAATTTTGATTTTTTCCCCCCTCTATTTGATGGGAGTAATCTGAGTTAACAGATTCTAGGAGCAAATTAAAAATATAAGAGTAGAAAGTGGTTCTCTCTGTCTGTGGTTCTCTGTCTCTGTCTCTTTCAATTGTACTCATGGTGAATAGTTCTGAGTTGGTTTTTCAAATTAACTCTTAATTTAATACCACTGCACCCACTTCTTAAAAACTTATACAAATGTCTGCAACCTTGCACCCATCAGGAACATATTTCAGCTAGGGAAGTCTGAATCTTGACAAGTGCAGGCATCTCTCCAGCTGTCTAAAATACTCTCACATAACTGTGAATTGCACCAAAGCTCCTTGAAGAAGGGATGTGAAGAAATACTGCTTTAAACAAAAAGCAGCCAGGCACAGATGGCTCACACCTGTAATCCTAGCTACTCAGGAGGCTGAGACCTGAGGACCTCAGTTTGAAGCCAGCCTTTATAGGAAAGTGTAAGATTCTTATCTCCAATTAGCCACCAAAAAAGTCCACAAGTGGAGCTCAAGTGGTAGGAGTGACCAGAAAAGCTCAGGAAGAGCACCTAGGCCCTGAGTTCAAGCCCCAGAACCAGTACAAAAAAAAAAAAAAAGCATTCTTCTATCCATGAATGCATAGGATATTTCACCTTCCTGAACATTGGGTTTTGTGCATACAACACTTCCAAACTTGCATTATGGCAGACTTTTCCTCTATGTGGTTCAAGCTCTGCAGAATGGACTTAGAAGAGCCAAGTTGTGTTCTGCAGAGAAAAATCTTTAGTGCCTTCTCTACGCCAAACTGAAAGGAAGCAAATCTGAAGCCATTCTTTCAGCTTAATTTCCCCACTGCACGAGGACTGAGTCTTAAAGATGAAGCTGTCGCCACTTAATCCTTAGCAGTAATTTACTGGGAAGGTGGAAGGACAGGAAGGAGGTTTATAGCAATCAATTGTCTTCAGGTCTAACCATACCTCGTGGTCTTGAAAAGGATTATAAGGTATGGATTTGCAAAGGGAAAACAGGAAGGCAGACTTTGGCAGACAGGTTTGTGCAAAAGTGGGCCTCCTGCAGTCTTACTCTCTCAGTGAAGTTGTTCCCTCAAGTTCCTGGCTGCTAAAGCAGCCATGCTGATGCCAAATGACACACAGCTACTTGGGTGGACTATAATGGATTTTCCAAGAAAAGCCAATTGAAAATCAGACTCTTGAGAATTTGGGAAAACAATCATGGAGACTAGGCAGTTAGTGGTGATGATACCTCTGGGAAAGAAGGTTAGAAGGGAAAAGAAGAAACACAAAGAACCAAAGCTGGGTGCAAGCTCAGACTCTGAGGCCAACCTTAGCAGTGAGTAGACAGGGGATACAGTATTCTGCTGAGATAGTCGCTGGTATTCATATAAAGCCGATGTGGCTTCATACTGCTTTCCATCCTTCTTTTAACACTGTGACTATGTTTTGTCAACATAAAACAATCAGAGTATAGCCTCAATATAGATAAGTATAGGTATTTTAGAGCAAGGAGCTGATGGCTCACACCTGTAATCCTAGCTATTCAGGAGGCTGAGATCTGAGGGTTGTGGTTCAAAGCCAGCCTGGGCAGGAAAGTCCATGAGACTCTTATCTCCAATTAACCACCAGAAAACTGGAAGTGACACTGCCTAGAAGTGGTAGAGTGCTAGCCTAGAGCAAAAGAGCTCAGGGACAGCACCTAAACCCTGAGTCCAAACCTCACGACCCCCTAGCTCAGGGACAGCGCCTAAACCCTGAGTCCAAACTTCACGACCCCCTACCTACCCCCCCCAAAAAAGTCCTTTAGAATATGTGCTCCGTATGTTTTGTTTTAATGAGAATGTATAATCAATAAAGCTGACAGACTTCTATTTTGACATGGCAAGAGTACTTTCTATTACACTAGAAGGCTGTGGTAAGAGGTTAGGATGCCTGTCAAAGCATGGATAAAACCAAAGCTCTAGTCCTGCAGGAGCTTACAGGCCGTGCTCTGTTACAGATAGAAACAAGGGAGCATCCTGTGATTCCCTTTACTGAGCACTAACATATTTGCTTAGCACCCAAGGGTGCCCTGGGATAGTGTAGGTATTCTATATCATTTTCTAGTCACAACGTCACCATGCATCAAAGAAATGACTGGATGGAATTTTCTGGGCCACTGGGCTCGTGCACAGTTGGGACCTGAGGTCAATTGAGATTCCAATTTCTTATTTATTTATTCTGCAAAGCTGATGACACAACTCAGTCCTTGCACTTTGCCAGGTAAGTGCTCTTCTGCTGGGCTAAATCCCCAACCTCTCTTTTTTTGTTACTTAATGAAACATCTCCCTGAACATATATATAATTCTGGATTCATATCATCGATGCATTCCACCTAAAGCCCAAGAATAAGAAACAACAGGTCCTACCTTTTATTTCAAAATACATGGTATAGGGGCTGGGAAGGTGGCTCAGTGGTAGAGCGCTTGCCTTGCATGCCTGAGGCCCTGGGTTCGATTCCCCAGCAGAAAAAAAGCCGGAAGTGGTGCTGTGGCTCAAGTGGTAGAGTGCTAGCCTTGAGCTGAAGAGCTGATAGACAGCGCCCAGGCCTAGAGTTCAGGCCCCATGACTGGACCCAAAAAAAAAACCCAAAACCAAAATACATGGTATAAAGCATGCAATCCTAAACTAAGCGGGTATTTGCTTTAAAAAAAAAAAAAAAGTGAAGAACTAAGGACATTTATTCATAGGCTTCTCTTTTCAGTACCATCATCTTCTTAGTGGCCAGGACAGAAATCCCAGCAGAGACAAAACATCCTGGTTTATTCTCAAGCACAATGCAGAGAACTGACAGGGAGTAAGCACTCCAGTGATACAAGGACATTCAGAGTTCCCAGTGGATGGAATCCTCAGACACAAAGCACAGCAATGCACACCAAGTTGCTATATTAGGAATGTGGGAAACAATTCATTTCCTGGCCACACAGATTTTGGTGAGAATGGTATAGAAAACCAAATTATTTCCTATTAAGAGTAGGAGAGTGAACATGAGTCTGACAATAATTCATCCATGGTTTTTATAAAAGACCACTGGCTCTTTTCTCTTCAACAATAAGCACTTGGTAAACAATTAGAAGTCACCTGAAACTAGCAATCAAAAGTGATTGGAGACTCAGTGGATCTCAATACCCCTGCATGCAGGATATGAACAGCAGGACAAGTGCATGCTCTCAAGAGGAAAATTCTGGTAATTTTTTCATTGTTTCATGTAACTTCAGGCTATATCCTACATGTTTTCTTGCATTCAACAAATATTTGGTGAATTGCAACTATGAGTCAAGCAGCAAGATGACAGAAATCAAGAAAATCAGACAGTTTTTTTAGTGTCAGTACTGGGACTTGAACTCAGGGCCTGAGCACTCGTCCACTATGTTTTTTGCTCAAGGTTGGCTTTCTACCACTTGAGCCATAGATCCACATCTGGCTTCTTAGTGGTTAATTGAAGATAAAAAGCCTCATGGGCTTTCTTGTCTGGAATGGCTTCAAACTGTGATCCTGAACTATCAGTCTCCTGTGTAGCTAGATTATAGACATGAGCCACCAGCTCCCAGGTAAACTGAACTCCTTTTTCTTTCTTTTCTTCCTTCCTTCCTTTCTTTTCTTTTTGTGCTTGCCCTGGGACTTGAACTCATGGCCTGGATGCTGTTCCCTGAGCTCTTTTGCTCAAGGCTAGCATTCTAACACATAAGCCACAACTCTACTTTCAGATCTTTTGTTGTTGTGGCTGTTGTTTTCTTGAATTAGTTGGTGATAAAAGTCTCATGGACTTTCCTGCCTAGGCTGGCTTCAAACCTGATCCTTAGATCTCAACCTCTGGAGTAGCTAGGATTACAGATGAGCCACCAGCACCAGGCTGCACTCATGCCTGATGAAGCTTACTAGCTCCTTCTTCCATTACAAAGATTTAAAACCAAAAATTCCATTTGCTGACAATGGTAATGAATAATTATAATGTTCTACACATTATAAAGTACTTTCCTGTATATCACTCCACGTACCTCTCACGGTAACTCTTTTTGAGAATTGTGATAACTAACTGACCTTTGGTTTTCTTGGTAGATGAAGGAAGCAAGGCTCATTGACACCTGTCCTCTTCCCCGCCTCCCCCCCCCCATTTCCTGATGCTCCCCCTCCCTTGTCCCAACAGCTGTGAGGGAAAACTGATGGGGGGGAGGGGAGAAGGAAAATGTCAGCTAACTGGTTCAGGCCAATTAGCTTGTCCCCTGCAGCCGGTGACCACCACCCAGGGGAGGGTCTTGGGTCCTGTCATAACCCAGGCCAGCCATCCTACAAGCGACCATCCAGGGAAATATCTGGCTTGTTTCAAGCAACCCAATCACCATCTGACAAGTTGTCACAAGGGAGGAGGAAAGGTCCTTGATGACATCTGGGTTCCCGTCCCTCTGCTCACTCTCCGGAGTGCTAAATCAACTCTTGACAACTGTGGTGGGGGAAAAAAAAGGAAAAGGAAAAGTGAGGCTCCTAGTGCCCAGTAGCTGGGCTCCCTGCACAGTGAATGGGGGAAGATGCCACGCCTTCCCCGCCCCAACCCCCAGCTGCTCTTGTGATCCTGAGGATCAAACACTGAAAACACAACTTGACCCAGAGGAGCGCTGTGCCCCTTCCCATCCTTCCCAGATGCAAAGCTCACTCCATCCTGTTACTAGACAGAAATGCAATTGAGGACTCACTCGTTGAGCAGTAAGAAGAGTGTCATTCACAGAGAAATGGACAGACCTGGAAAACAACTCTGTTGAGTAAAGCAAGGCATGCTCAGGAACACAAAGGCATTCATTTTCTCTCATATATGGATGTTAGATCTAAGTTATAAACATACACGAAAGCACATAGGGCCCTATGCGCATATATCATATATAGTATACATATAGGTACATACACACAAACATATTGACTAAGGAATGGTATATGCTATGGTGTAACTTCTAGTTTTACAAAATGAATATCAGGAAGCTTGGAATGTGTTGAAGAGGCAGGCGAGGTCAAAGGTTGAGACCAGATGAATGGAGAGAGGAAGAGTCAATATAGTTATGTGAAAATGGAGCCAGGAAAGTTGAGGGGATGGGGGGGAGAATAGTGGAAGGGGTGACATGATCAACATGCATTGTCCTTATAAACTGACATGTTGAATGTGTGTGTACAAATGTCATTAGTTTGGAAAAGACAAACTTATATGAATTATAAAATGATTAGCTTGCTGAATAACCATCTAGTTCTATCACACAGCCAGCCTCATGAATCCTGTCACATAACTCTCTTCACTGACCAATTGGCAGAGTTTTCCGTGGAGAAATTCTACTATTTGTTCGCTAAAACAGAATAACTTACATAGAAGACTAAAGCCTGGGATCTCTTGATGAAATAGTCACCTTGCTCCAGGTAAAACCTTTTTTCTGTGTTTCCGAAGGGATCTTTACATCAATGTCCAATATTCAATCCCAAATCCCTTTCCTATAATACCTCTGTTTGGGGGAAAGCTGGCTTAACAAAATCTAGTTCATACTATTGGTAAAGCATTTGGGCAGTACAAAGCCAAAACACAAATAAGGAGGAAAGAAAAGGGAAAGAAGGAAGGAAAGAGGAAAGGAAGAAAAGAGTAAGGGAGACAGAAGGGGATGGAGAAAGGAGGGGAGGGACAGAGAGAAAAGGAGAGAGGGAAGGAGGGATGGAGGGAGGGAGAGGAGGGGGGTGGGAGGGAGGGCTAGCTGGTTGGCTTCAATCCAGCCCTTTTACTTCTGAGAATTTGCCCTAAAGAAATAACAAGTACATAGTGAGAATCAGTGTCCAAGATGATCATTGTAGTGTTGATGATCATACTAAGTAATTGAAAATAGCTAAAATAATGATCAGCCAGGGATGGTTTCAACAAAGCAGAGCACATTCCTATAAAGGAATGCTATTCAGGCATTAAAAATGATCATGGATAGTAATGAGAAGACATGCAGACTCAATCTAGTGAAAAAAAAGAAATCACTGGTATTCATGAATAGTATAGAGATGATCTCCCATTTTGTGTGTACACACACAGAAAACCTGAACTGAAAAAGAAAAGCGGGCTCTCCATATTCCATCCAAATTCTGCCCCTGGCCCTGTGAATGAACGTGCTCTCTCCCTCAACAGCCTTTCAAGGATTTCCGGCAGGGCAGTTTCTAGTCCATTTACCTCACTGCTTTGCCCTCTTAAAAAGTAGGACGTGTTTGAAAAAAGACCTTTAGAGGCAGCCAAGCTGAGGCAGAGAACAGGAGGGTGATTGTCTCCCATCTTCTCAGTGTGGTCCCATTGGGATAGCTGGGAGAAAAGATATGCTGTAGGTACGCTCCATGTATTATTGTACTGCTAGCCATGAGCTCAGTGTTAGGAGTCAAATATGTATACGCTGAACAAGGTGGCTTTCCACAGAAACACACAGAAAACTAGATGGAATAATAATTGATTGAAATATGTTAAAAGCAGAGGCTCTCTGGTAGCAGTGGCTCAGTACTTGGTTGGTGTTTGTAGTAACTTCACAGAACATGGTCCATAGTTTTCCCACCATGTTCACCTGTTCCCTCTTTTTTGCTCTATTTTTGCTAGCCTGTCTTCAAGCAAAACCAAGCTATACCTTAAGAACTTCCATGTGAACTCTGGGAAACAGAAACATTGTTTTTGTTTTTTTTTGCTGTTGTTATTGTTGCTGATGATGGGCATAGTGTTTGTTTTTCCTTTGGGTCTTTTTTTTTTCTTTTTAGTGGGGATAAAAGGGCATGCAGCCAGGCACTGGGTGGTTGGTGCCAATAATCCTACTCAGGAGGCTGAGATCTGAGGATCATGGTTCAAAGCCAGCCCGGGCAGGAAAGTCTATGAGACTCTTATCTCCGTTTAAGTACCTTAAAAAATAAAACTGGAAGTAGCACTGTGGCACAAAGTGGTAGAGTGCTAGCCTTGAGCAAAAGAGCTCAGGGACAGTGCCTAGGCCCTGAGTTCAAGCCTCATGACACAAAAAAGTGTGTCGGGGCCGGGAGGGGATGACTTTTTGGTTACTAGTTCACTGAACTTGGTTCATTTCCTAAACCCGAGTTTTTCTAAGTATCTTGTGTCCATGACACTCTGGACATTTTACTATATGTCTGAAATGATCCTAGGTACGAGTAAGTGTCTCATTTCACCACAGAGACCAAATTATGATAGGCTGCAATAACATATTAGGTCAATTACAATGATACAAGAATTTCAGTGGTTCCTATCCGTCTCCACACCTTGGATTCTCAATGATAAAAGAAAACAAACATTGCATGTGACTTAGGATGCTATCTAACCATACCAATTACTGAGCCAGACTCTTCACAAGCTCATGAAGAGGTTACGAGGATTACACCTATTTTACAGACGTGGAGACCGAGGCGTCACAGTTAACTATCATCGGGTCATAATTACATAAATAGCAATTAAGGTCATAATTTAGGAACTGGCAGCATTGAGACTCTAAAACAGGCCTGGCTGCCTGTGGAAAAGAAGACCAACACACAGAGTGAGATGCCAGATTCTCAATGTCCCCTTGACTGCTAGAGAGAGAAACTGAGCAGGGGGGGGGATAGAGAGACGACACACAGAGAGAAACAGAGACAGACACAGACAGGGACATTGTGGGGAGAAATACTGAAATTTATTACTTAATAAACTTATTTTCAAATGAGTGACCTTAACCATTTTCTCTCTTCTTCCCCCTTTTTCCTCTTCCTCTTCTTCCTCCCTATCTTGTCCTTACTCAGAGCCTCGCCTTGTACAAGCTAGGCAAGCGGTGCATCACTACTACGCCACACCTCCAGCCCCAGCTCATCTTTTTTGGAGGCTTATAATCAGAAGTAGTGCCAGAATTCCCCTCCTCCCTAAAATACTATTTTTGAAAATGATCTTGTATTCGGTCATATTCCTTTTGTCCCCTCCCCTTGCCAAACCCAAACCGAATCTAGGGAGACAAAGAGAGACAAAATAAGAAATCAGAGGTGCAACCTGACACTCACATGGAGATGGCAGTAACATTTTAATTAGAGTAGTGTAAGTTAAAAAGTACTTCTCTTAAGTATAGCTCTGGAAAAAAAAAAAAGCCTAATGATTACTTGAAGCATCTGCCGGCAATGTTGGTGTACGCGCACGTTAATGATGTTATTATTGTAACATCAGGAAGATTAAAAGTTGTTTTGTTTTATTTCAAAGCAGAAGGGACTGCCTGCATCTGTGTCACCACGAAAGGGGGTGATTTTCACATTTCAAAGAAATTTTTCCCTAATTGCATGGTGAGAAACACATTTTTTGAAAGCCACGTGTACATTGAGAACCCAGAGATCCTGTCAAATCCAGTAGCTCATATTTCAGTACAAGCCTGGACACATCAAAATCTGATGAATTCCTTAAGGCCCCACTAAGTCAGCCTCCGTGATTTAATTCCAGCCAACTATGAATCTTTCTCTGGAGGTTACTGCAGGAGGAGGGGAAGGGAGGGGAGGGGAGGGAAAGGGAGGGGAGGGGAGGAGAAGGGAGGGGAGGGGAAGGAAGGGAAGGAACTCTGCCATAATTTGGGTACTGCTATCTGAATCCTGACACGTATATTCATTTTCCTACAGGACAGAAAAGTTCCTTAACACAGAGCGAACAAGGTATACACTGTGCATACCTGGGTCCCCGCCACCTTGGTAGGGAGAGAGATGTGTCCACATCGTACCCAAAGTGGCACTGGCTGCCTGAAGTCCTGGTGCCACCAAGGATCTGGGTGCATCAGATCCCATCAGATCCCATCCTGCTCTGGGTTGTGGGCATGGCTGCGTGAGGAAAAGCTATTAGCTCCTCTTCTTTCCTGAGCACTCTTCACTGTCCAGTGGTTGTCTTACTACTGACCAGCGGGTTTTCACCATGTACAATGTAAAAATGTAACGAAAACATTCTACCACAAACTTCATTATTGAAAAGTCCTTAGCCACGTGGCTCACGCTGCCTGTCATCCTAGCTATTCAGGAGGCTGAGATCTAAGGATCATGGGTTCAAAACCAGCACTGGGCAGGAAAGTCCATGAGACTCTTATCTCCAATTAACCACCAGTGGTGCTATGGTTCAAAGTGGTAGAACGCTAGCCTTGAACAAAAAAGCTCAGTGCCCAGACCCTGAGTTCAAGCCAAAAAAAAAAAGGTCCTAAAAATCAAAGGTGTTTGGAGCCGACTATCTGGCACAAGCAGCCCCCAGTGAACATTAGGTATGTGATCATCATGATCTAACTGAATCAACCAACTTTCAAAGCTTCTGCATATAAGCCGATAGAAGGCAGAGGTGGCAAACATCTAAATTGCTTTGTACATAAAGCACCTGATAAGTGATTTCTATTCAAACAAAGGTGATAAAGTTACAACTGTATTCATTTCTAACAAAGGATTCCATGGTAGTAAAAAAAATTTAAATAATAGTTCTTCTGCAAATAAAAGCAATGTGTGCACTATCCAACCGCAAATGCCCAGATCAAGAGAAAACATCTCATAATATTTTCTTTAAAGGTCTCTAAACTGTCACAGGGGGAAAATGCCAAAGCATAGCTCAGACTTGAGCAGATTAGCCAAGAATGTGATGAGAAGAATTAAAGAAAATACATGTTGGCAAGGCTGGAGGAGAAGGCTGGCCAAATTCCAAGTTTCTTCGGGTTCATTCGAATGAGTGTTTCTCTTCCTTATTGCAGCTGATTAAATTAATATGAAAACATTTTCATCGTCTAATTATAAGATCCAGAGGCCATGTGGAAAGAAACAAGTCAAGTAAGGATCTTTTAAGTATGGACTGGGTTCAGACAGCATCATTATCAAGTACATTTAACAAATGCAAAGATGAAGGGCATGTGGCCTTTGTACAGCTCTGGGTTGGAGTCCTGGCTTGCCATTCACCAGCTAAATGACTTTGTGCAAGTCCCTTGAAGTTCCTAATTGATATTCCTGCTTCTATCTTTGTCCTGCTCCAGATAATTATCCCAAAGCAACCATGCAATTCCTTTCTAAAGCTCCTTCCTACCTCAGGGCCTTTGCTTAGGCTGACGCTGCTTCCTCTGCAACATTCTTCAGTGCATCTGCTCCCAACCTCCACCCAGCCAATTCTCAAATCACTTGTCAGGAATCCCTTCCTGGCCAAGGCTCCACTGGGGCCTCCTACCACATGCTAACTTTACTTATTTTTGTAAATTCTGTTAACTTCCTGTTTAGCGTCATCTTGTCTCGCCCTGCATGGAGGCAGGGACCATGTGTGCCTCGGCCATGTCTGTAGCACAGAGCACAGGGGCGGAGCACAGGGAGGCTGTAATTACAGACAGTCTTCTGGGCCTTGTCTCAGCAAGCAGGATTCTTAGGCATGTAATATCACCAGGTAGGAAAGTGAAGACTTTTTAATCTTTCCAATGTCCAAAAAAGAAGATCAAGGAAAAGCTGAAATACAGCTGTGAACTCAGTGAGCTTAACCCCTGCAGTGAAGCTTTATCATCTGTGTACACTGAATCTGGGCTTAAATATCATCATAGGCTGGGCGCTAGGGGCCTATGCTTATAATCCTAGTTACTCAGGAGGCCAAGATCCAGGTTCTAAGCCAGCCTGGGCAGGAAAGTCCACAAGGCTTTTTTAATCTACAATTAACTAGCAAAAAGCTGAAATGGGGCTATGGCTCAAGTGGTAAAACACCAACCTTGAGCAAAAGAACTAAGGAAGATTGTCTTGGCCTGGAGTTCAAGCCCCAGTACTAGCACAAGGGGAAAAACAAAACAAAACAACAACAAAACCCATCATCATGGGCGACAACTGCATCTTCCATCATAGTTTGGATCAAAGAGAAGAGCCACATTGGTCTGCTCATTGCTTAGCCTCACAGCTGGCTTCTCACCCTGTCTTGGTTATCCTGAGCCAGGAAAGAGCATTCACCTAAAACAGCCAAGCTCCCGTCCTGCTCTTCACCTGTGTCCCGATCAGCTGCCCACATCTCTCTTGCAGCCTTCCCTTTCTCTCTCCCATTCAGCATCTCTCCAGATGTGAGGAGCAGCTCTCCATAGAGAGACATACCAAAGAGAGAGGGCCTGGTCACACACGTCTGACACTCAACTATCCCAGGAAACTGCTCAAACGATGACCTCATTCCAGTCTGGGGAAAGGAGAAGGGCAAGGTGAAAGAAAGAAAGAAAGAAAGAAAGAAAGAAAGAAAGAAAGAAAGAAAGAAAGAAAGAAAGAAAGAAAGAAAGAAAGAAAGAAAGAAAGAAAGAAAGAAAGAAAGAAAGAAAGAAAGAAAGAAAGAAAGAAAGAAAGAAAAGAAAGAAAGAAAGAAAGAAAGAAAGAAAGAAAGAAAGAAGGAAAGAAGGAAGGAAGGAAGGAAGGAAGGAAGGAAGGAAGGAAGGAAGGAAGGAAACAATCTGGGGAAAGAACAGAGTGGGGGAGAGGAGACTGCTCATCTTTCCCTTATCCGTGCTAGTATCTTCTCAAATCTGACAGTTTCATCCAGCAGGAGTCCAGCTCCTGCCATGAGGTCTTGAGACCATGGCTCATCTGCTCTTACCAGTTTGCCCAGGGGAACACATGATTTCATACTTACTACTTCTGTGATCAGGCCTATGGATGGGTGTGGGAAGAAAGGAGCGGCTAAACAGCATGTTGTTAAAGCTTAAGAGATTTCTCTGTGTGTGTTGATGCTGTTGGTTGTTTTGTTTGTTTTTTAAAAAATGAATACCTTGGGAGCTTTCATAAATTCCTGTTAAAAATGGAAACGTGTACAGCTTCAGATGTGCCCCAAATGGTAGAGCACTGACCTACCTACCAAGCACAGGCCCTGAGTTCAAACCCCAGCATTATAAAAAAAAAAGGAGGAGGAGAAGGAAGAGGAGGAGGAGAGAAGGAGGGAGGGAGGGAAAGAGGGAAGGAAGGAAGGAAACCAGAGACTTGAGGATCATGCTTTGAAGCCAGCCCAGGTAAGAGAGTCAGTGAGACTCTTACCTTCAATTAGTCACCAAAAAAAGGCCAGAAATGGAGCTGCAGCTCAAGTGATGGAGTTCTAACTAGCCTTGGGCAAAAAAAGCTCAGGGACAATACCCAGGCACTAAGTTCAAGCCACAGGACTGGCACCAAAAATAAAATAAAATAAATAATCATAGTCTGGCACAGGTGGCTCACACCTGTAATCCTAGCTACTCTAACTAAGCCTAAGATCTGAGGATTGCAGTTCAAAGTCAGCCCAGGCAGGAAAGTCTGTGAGACTCTTATCTCCAATAAACCACCAGAAAACCGGAAGTGGCGCTGTGGCTCAAGTGGTAGAGTGCTAGCTTTGAGCTGAAGAGCACAGGGACAGTGCCCAAGCCCAGAGTTTAAGCCCCATGACTGACCCCCACCTCCCCCCCAAAAAAATCAAAGCATCTCTTTAGAATCATCAATATCCAAAATAATAGTAAAAAATATAAGCTGGAAAGAGGGACCCTGTCGAAGATTAAGACTGCCCTCCTCTCTCTTTGTCTCCCTCCTTCCCCCCACCTCCAAAGGGCACTGGTGATTCTGAATACCTAGCGTGGTACACCCATTCCACACATGCCCACACCAGAACATGAGTCTTGCTTTTTACGAGCCTCAGGGTTATATGGACAGAAAACAGGAAAAATCCACCAAGGATGTCTGCCCTGGTGTAAAAGTCTACATTACATATTTCCTTCCAGAGCTTTCTGACCCATGACTTTTGAGTGTGCCACTTCCTCTCCCACCTCCCACCCCCAGCCCCAAGGAAGGATTGGGAAGCTGTAAGGACATGAACACAGTCTTGGGAAGAAGAATTGGGTTTGCTTCTCCACACAGACAATAGCAAAGCCACCTGTGCTGGGATCCATTTCTTGGCTTCCTAGTTCCTGTGTCAAGGAGACTCTGCAGCCTGCACCCCAGAGGACAGAAGAAGAAAGAACAAAGGGAGCAGGTGGCCTGGCACAGGCAGCCCATGGCTTGAGGAAGGCAGGTGACTCTGACTGTGGGTTGGGACAACTACAAGGCCAGACAGGAAAAGGCAGAAACAGTCCTAAGGGCTGGCATCTTCTATTCTGAAGGAAAGAAAACTGCTCATCACCAAGCAGAGTCTTTCTGGCAAGGCTGTGGCTATCATTCTTCAAAGGTTCGTTTGGTCCTGCCATGAGCAATTCTTTTCAAGAACCAGTCCTGGTGACATATGCTTGTAATCTCAGAACTCAGTAGGCAGAAGCAAGATCCTCAAGTTCTAGATCAGCCTAGCCTACAGAGAAAGACTAACTCAAAAAAAAAAAAAAAAAGTAATCCAGGTACTAGTGGCTTATACCTAAGATCCTAGCTACTCTGGAGGCTGAGATCTGAGGACAGTGGTTTGAAGCCAGCCTGGGCAGGAAAGTCCCTGAGACTCTCCTGTCCAATAAATTACTCAGGAAAAGCTGGAAGTGGAGCTGTGGTTCAAGTGGTAGAGCACTAGCCTTGAGTACACAGAGGATCAGGGACAGTGTGCAGGGCCTGAGTTCAAGACCCAAGACCAGCAAAAAAGAAAAAAGAAAAAGAAAAGTCAGTTGAAGAAATATAAAATGAACAAAGTCAGTCATGAAGCTCCATGACTTTGCTAAGCTTTGCCAAGCACTGTGCTCACACACACAGTCTGTGGTGGGGGGTGAGCCGGGCACGACTTAGGCAGCTGCCAGACAATGAAGCCATGCCCATTATAGGAGGATTAGAGTCTTGCAGGAAGGCTTCTGATGGAGTATCAACCATGCTCTCCCAAATTTTGATCTTTTTAGAATTTGAACCCAAGACCTCCTGTTTGCTAAGCACTCTCTCTACTGAATAAGCTGGAATAAGCCAGTGGCTCACACTGAGACCTGGAAGCCTGCAATTCAAAGCCATCTGAGGGAAAGGAAAGTCTGTGAGTCTCATCTCCAATTCCCCAGCAAAACGCTGGGCTGGAGGTGTGGCTCAAGTGGTTCAGCACCAGCAGTAAGCACCAAAAAAAAAAAAAAAGCAAGACCATGAGCTCCAACCTAAGTACCTAGATATACCTACCAAACAAAAAAGGTTCTAAAATAAGAGACCTTGAAGAACTATTATAGTAGGAGAGAAAAAGCTATAAAAGTATAATGAAAGGGACAACTAGAAAGAGAATTGAAAAGTCACATGAATTCCTTTTTCCTCTATTTCCCTGTGACAGTAATAAAAGAACAAAGAAAGAACAAAGGAAGTTCTTTGGAATTATTGGTGGAATAAAAGTAGGATATTAGTTTGACTTTGTCTCATCTATAATTGAATGCAACACATAGTTCTTCAACCAGCTTATAAAATTCTTGCCACTTTAATACTTGTACGTTCTCCTCCATTCATTTTATTATGTAAATATAACATGTTCACCATAAAACTTCTGAAAATTCTGATCAGAAAAGAAATTAAATTACCACATTCCACAGAAAACTGTTGCCATTGTTAGTATCCTATGATAGCTTTTTACATCTTTCCTATGTAAACGTATCCATATAAATGCATGGTGGGCTTACGTGTGTGTGAAGGGGAGGATTTAAAATTTTAGTCATACTATACCAACTGGAATTTTTCATAGAAATTTTGACTCCTGTTCATGGAAATAAATGTAGATCTGTTGACATTCTCTTATAAAACACTCCTGTAACTTACCATAAGCTAAACCTGGAAAGCACATAAGCACCTGTGTCTGCTGTGCTGAAACAAAAAAATTAAGGCTAAAGCCAGGCCCTAATGGCTCATGCCTATAACCCTAGCTTTTCGGGAGAAAAAGCTATAAGGGAGGTTGCGATCTGAGGATGATGGTTCAAAGCCAACCTGGCGGAAAAGTCTATGAGACTCTTACCTGCAATTAATCACCAAAAAACAAGAAATAAAAAAAAACAAACAAAAAAAAAACAACAGAAGTAGAGCTGCAGTTCAAGTAGTAGAGCACCAACCTTGAGCACAAAATAAAAGACTTCACATAGATCTCCCCTATGATCCAGCAATCCCACTTTTGGGCATTTACCCAAATGTTTACAAACAAGACCACACTAAAGCTACCAGCACAACTATGTTTATTGCAGCATTATTTACCATAGCTAAGATATGGAACCAACCCAGATGCCCCTCAGTAGATGAATGGATCAAGAAAATGTGGTATATATACACAATGGAATTCTATGCCTCCATCAGAAAGAATGACATTTCCCCATTTGTTAGGAAATAGAAAGGCTTGGAAAAAATTATATTAAGTGAAGTAAGCCAGGCCCAAAGAAACATAGGTCCCATGGTTTCCCTTATTTGCAATATCTAGTATAGGTATGAGTCAAGCGGAAAAGGTCAGATGTTAGGAAAACGAACCCTTAGATGTGTATTTTAATGTTTTTGTTTCTTTAATGCATGTGTTTTGTGGAGCACATGGGCAGCAAAGATGGCGCTGGGAGGGAGTTGAGTGGGCAGAGCCTAATTTACTGAAGAGCACATGGCCAGCCAAGATGGCTCTGGGAGAGGGTAGAGTGGGCAGACCCCAATAGATCTGACCAGCCCGTGAAGGCTCAGGTGAATGATAGGGTGTGACCTTGACAGTGATTGGTTCCTCTTCCTCCCTTACCATACCACCCACCCTCTTTGTCTTTAAAAAGGGGCTGCTCTCTGTTAATAAACGAGTTTTTCTGCCTGCTGGATTTGGCTCTCCGCTGTGTCTGATTGTCTCCTGGGCTGAGGGAGGCTAGGGAACGGGCGAGCGCCGCACTTACCTTTCCTCGGACCCCGTCCGTCTTTTGTGGGACGGACGAAGACCCAACATCTGGCGCCCAACGTGGGGCACGAAAGGAAAAGATACCGGCCGAGGCTAAGCGGTCTCTCGGGGTAAGTGAAACCCTAAATATGGGTAATGCTATATCACAGAAGGAGGAGGAAGAGGCAACATTAGGCCTACAAGGGGTACAGGAGGACTTGGGAAGTGAGAAGGAAAAGGAAAGGGTCAAATCCAATTGAGAACGCACTGAGACGTGCACAGTAGAAGTCAAAACCAGGGTAAAAATTACCCCCTCTGACCCAGCTGATATTACCCCCTCTGACCCAGCTGATACTGACGGTCCTAGGCCCCCTCCCTATTCTCCTGATTGGAGGGGAGGTACGGCGCCCTACGAGACCTACGAGAGGAACTTGCAAGACCCAGACCCCTACCAGCCTTCTATGGAGGGGCTGAGGGCCGGGGAAGTAACCTCCTCGGAGACCTCCTCTGGAAAGGAAGGGCCACCCAAGAGCCCTGGAAAGGAAGGGCCACCCAAGAGCCCAGACTCTCGGCCACAGGATTCGCTTCCCCAAGCGTATCCGGTCATTGTGGCATCTGGGGCTAACAGGCCCCTGGAATGGTATCCATGGGAAGCTAAGGATCTTAAAGAGCTCCGCAAGGCGGTGGTGGAGGATGGCCCAAACTCTCCCTGGGCCCAGACCCTATTACAAGACATTGCCTATCACCCGTGTGTCCCTAAGGACTGGATGGATGTGGCCAAAGCCGTTCTTACTAGTTCTCAGTTTATTAAATGGTGTGCTTTCTTTAAGGAGGAATGCAGAGTGCGGGCAGAGAGTAACCGGCAGGCTCAACCAATGATACCTATTACTAAGCTGCTGGTCTGGGAAGGGATGAATGCAGACCACCGCATAGCCTGCGCGGGATTGAGAGAGAGTTCCCTGAGCAGATGGGTGGTGACCTCACAGGATGTGGGAACGCAACAGCACCAGTCCCAATCACTAGCTTTAGCTTTACAGGCTCAGGCGTTTACAATGACTGAGGCTATTACTCAGGTGCTGGCAGCCCAGGGCCAAGAAACCCCAAGACTATTGGAAAGAGGGACTTGTTTTAAATGCAGGCAGGAGGGGCGCTTTAAGAGGGACTGTTTACAACAATCCCCCGCCAACCGGCCTGAGGGCAAACCGCCCCCTACATCCTGCCCCAGGGGCATGAAGGGATACAAGTTTGATTTAGAGGGGAAGTCTTTAAACTTGGGGAGGGGCATCCTCCAGCCCCTTTAACTCAAGGAGGAACCCCCTCTGCTGTGAGGCCCAGGCAGCCTCATGGCAGGGCAGCCCAGGTCCATTGGACCATCCCCCTGGTGGGTGGACTCCGCCCTAAAATGAGTATTCTCATAGGCAAAAAGAGGTTTCACTGCTTAATTGACACCGGGGCAGACCGAACCATACTCAGGGAGGAGGAAGTGCCCTTGGACTGGAAGCTTGCACCTGGGCCCCCGATATTGGGGGTAGGGGGCAACTCCCAGACCAAAGAAACGGTTGCCCTTATGACATGGACTAGCCCAGACGGAGTACAGGGAAAGATACGCCCTTTAGTGGCAAAGAACCTCACTGCCAATTTACTAGGGCAAGATATGCTAAGACAAATGGATGCCGTGGTCACTACAGACCATCGAGCATCCTATGATGATATCCTGGATGGGGAAGAAACACAAAGGCTTAAACAGGATCTACAGGGAGTTAAGGAAGGGGATTTTTTTAACTTTCATAATTACAGAGAAAAACATAGGGGACCTGCTCGGGTGCACCCCCAATCCTAAAGGCCACTGCCCCCTCCCCCCCCCACCTCCCATTAGGTGGAAGCCGGGAAGCCCAATCTGGGTGGAGTAGTGGCCATTGACCAAACCTAAACTTGAAGCCCTCCACCTTCTGGTGGAGGAGCAGATAAGCCTCGGGCATATCCGCCCTTCTATAAGTCCTTGGAACACACCGTATTTGTTATTCAAAAAGCCTCCGTATTTGTTATTCAAAAAGCCTCCGGGGCTTGGCGGATGCTCCAAGACCTAAGGAAGGTAAATGAAAGGATGGAGCTAGTAGGAACGCCCCTAAGAGGCATGCCCTGGACTCCTGCTATACCTTCAGAATATACTTTGGTTGTGATTGATATTAAAGATTGTTGTTTTTCTATCCCTCTGCATCCAGATGACTGCGAGAAGTTTGCTTTCTCTATACCTTCTCTTAATTTTTCCCAGCCTGATCGGAGGTTTGAATGGACAGTGCTGCCACAGGGTATGGCCAATAGCCCGGCCTTCTGCCAACAATACTTGGCTAAACTTTTAGGGCCTGTGCTGGGTTCAGATACCTCCCTTGCCTATGCCTACATGGATGATATAATTCTGGGGCACCGAGACCCAAGCTGCCTGGAGGGCCTTCTGGCCCAGGTTCTGGACATATTAAAAAAGGGGGGTTTTACCATAGCCCTTAATAAAATTCAAAAGGTAGCTCCTTTTAAGGTGCTCGGGACCCACCTTACCTTGACTCAGGCCAGCCCCCTTGAGCCTTTGCTGGATATTCCAGCCTCTCTGACCTTAACCCAACTTCAGAGTCTTTTAGGGGAAATCAATTGGCTGTTGCCATGGGTTTCTGTCCCTAAAGACAAAAGCCAGAAAGACAATTATTAACCATCCCCAAGGGCAACCAGCCCTTGAGAAGCTCTCTTGTGTTCTCTAACAATTGCAGATGGCGATACTCCAGATGTTGGCTGTCCTGACTCTCCCGATCCTGTGAACGGCCCTATGGAATCTACATCAACCTCAGCGAGTGACCTGGGCAGTGATCAACGCTGGCAATGCAGAAATCGTCAGGAGCACCACAAGAGAAGCTGTCCCTTCGACCTGGTGGCCTGACCTTCATTTTTGATCACCACCTTATGGACTATTTAATATTTTTTTAGGAGTTAATTATTTTAATGTTACCTGCTTTAATTGTTCTTGTACTAATTGCTTGTATAGCAGCATTGAATTCATACTTAATTGTTAAACAACCACCTTTTGTTATGCTTTCAGCTTAGATTTTGTCCAACCCCACAGGCAAATAGCTGGATTAGAACAATCCCCACCTCTGGACTCTGAAGTGGCAAAGACTGCTATCCCATCCTTCACTAAGGTTAAAGGACTAGTAGTAACATTTCCTGGCCTGGGAATGCTTTTGCTGATGGTTTTTCTATGCCTTCCTTGCGTTATACGTGCACTACAAAACTCTTATGAACTTAGCCAGCCAGTTATCAAGCTCCAGATGAATGAATTCCCCCCCCCCCCAGAGGAATCGCAGCCAGACGGGTAAGAGGGGGTGTCAGTCTGACCAACCTAAGACAGGGCCTTCAGCTTCGCTCTGAAGAAGTTCCCGATGACGGGTAAGGCAGACAAGGCGATCCACCCAACCTAAGACAGGCGGGTTCGCTTCTTTAAGCAAAGACAGGGGGAGATGATGTTGGGAGCAATTGGGAGCTGACAGTAAAGCTCAAAGGTCATCTTGACTACTGTGCTAGCTTAAAGGCACGTACAAGGAACTGGCTTACTTAAGACACCAGGTGCCCAGGAATTAATTGAACTGCTTCGGACATTTCTAACTGTGGTGGGACTGATGTTTATTACTGTGCTAGGTGGGTCTGCCATTAAAACAAAAAAAAAGGGGGGGGAATCTGTGGAGCACATGGGCAGCAAAGATGGCGCTGGGAGGGGGTTGAGTGGGCAGAGCCTAATTTACTGAAGAGCACATGGCCAGCCAAGATGGCTCTGGGAGAGGGTAGAGTGGGTAGAGACGGACGAAGACCCAACAGTGTTTCTAACGCATTTATAAGATTATCTCTTTGTTGCTTTGTATGTCCCTCCCCCACAGTGTAACCCCCCGCTTTCACTATATTTGATATCAGTATAACATGTGGAGGAGATGGGGACAAACAAGTCGTTTAAGGATTCAGGTGGACCTGTTGCAACAATGAGAAGTACAAAATGTCATGTCAAAACCAGCTTTACAATGTCGGTGGGGGGGGAGGGGGGTATAATTGGGTGGGGGGAGGGGGGAGGCTGGGAAGGGAGGTGAAGGGTAAACAAAGGAGGAGGCTGCAATGCTTGGTAAGAAATGTATACGTTATTCCGCCCATGTAATTGTAACCCCTCTGTACAGTATGTTCTCAAATAAAATAAAATATTAAAAAAAAAAACAGAAGTAGAGCTGCAGTTCAAGTAGTAGAGCACCAACCTTGAGCACAAAATAAAAGGGACAGTGCCTAGGCTCTGAGTTCAAGTTCAGCACCAAGCTCCCACTTACCACCCCTCCACCAAAAAAAAAATTAGAGCTAAAACTCAGGGCTTGTTATCTGTCAGTAGATCTTTGGAAAAGCCTTCTAGTTAATAATAAAAACAAAACCAAGACAGGGGGCTGGAATTTTCCTGAAGTGTTTTCTCCTGGCTTCCTGGAAAGAAAAGAGCCCTCAGCCTTCAATCTCTAGCTCTGTTAGCAGTGAGCTGAATGCTGGCTGCTACAATATTATCAATTAGTTATAATGATGACCCTACTGTCCCTACGGTATTTATCCATAACAAGCATGCTTTGCTCTAGGGATTATGAAGGAGTGTTAGCACTCAAAAAAGGAATTTATTATAAAGACAGGGGTGACACTATCTGAACAAAATTGTCCTCAACACCTGACTTATGAAATGGTAACCCCTCTGTACAACAACTTAATAATAACAATACAATTATATGTTTTAAAAGCTAAACAAAAAAAACAAAAGAAATTGTTTTCTTAACTATAGAAAAGTTAAGCCGTCACAGTTACAAATTTCATAGTATGGAGAACTCCAGTAGAACGTCCCAACATTTCCTGTATGTGCATGTACATGTACACACACGTGTACACACACACACACACACACACACACACTAGACGATCTAGGTTATTTATATTTTCTTTTCTTTTTTTTTGGGGGGGGGATCCAGTCGTGGGGCCTGAACTCTGGGCCTGGGTGCTGTCCCTCAGCTCTTCAGCTCAAGGCTAGTGCTCTACCGCTTGAGCCACAGTGCCACTTCCGGCTTTTTCTTTTTGCTTATATGGTGCTAAGGAATCGAACCCAGGGCCTCATGCATGCAAGGCAAGCGCTCTACCACTGAGCGACCTTCCCAGCCCTATTTTTTTTCTTTTTTTGTTTAAATGGACAGACTTGTATGTTTTATGATACACGATGTTCTGTCATGTACAGACATGAGAAAATGACTAAATCTAACTTAGAAATCCCAAGTTACCTCCATAATTACCATTGGTGGTAAAGACAGCATCATTCATTCTTCTTACAGTGTTCAAGAACATCACCTTGCCCATGACAGATCTCTTGAAATTTATTCCTATCTCATTATCATCATGTACCTGTTCACAAATGCCGCCCCTGGCTCCTCACTACACGATGAAAGACTCGGCCAGAAGTACAAATATCATTTTACACCAACATTCTTTTTGGGTGTGTAGTCATTGGGGCTTGCACTCCAGGCTTGGGTGCTGTCCCTTAGCTTTATCGCTCAAGGCTAGTTAGTGCTCTCTACTACTTGAGCAACAGCTCTACTTCTGACTTTTTGGTGGTTAATTGGAGGTAAGAATCTCCCAGATTTCCTGCCTGGGCTGGCTTGCAACCACAATTCTCAGATCTTAGTCTCCTTAGGATTATAGACATGTACTATTGGCAGTCGGCCTATTTCAACGTTCTTTTCTGGACACTTACCTTTCCCAGCCTTGATCATAAGCCACTACAGAAAATGATACAACTGTGTGTTTTACATTGTAGACTTACTAGGGCTGTACATCCATAGAAATACACTTGTATATTTGCTGAATATACTCACTCATCATGCAAGAGATGTCTGAGCATCAGCAGTACATATATACACATATATGTATATATATGAATATATGTGTGTGTATATATATGAATGTACGTATAGATATATATTAAAAAAATTTTGCTGGTCCTGGGGCTTGAACTCTGGGCCTGGGACTGTCCTGAGTTTTTGTGTTCAAGGCTAGTGCTCACCACTTGAGTCAAAGCTCCACTTCTAGCTTTTTCTATGATTAGTTGGAGATAAGATTCTCATGGACCTTCCTGCCTGGGCTTGCTTTGAGCCGCGATCTCAGCCTCCTGAGTAGCTAGAATGACAAGCATAAGCCATCAGCACCCTGCTGCATCAGTACTGTTTCTAATCACACAGAAGACAATTTAATAGAAAGATGCCTGATATACAAGTAGGAATACACCCACAGCCAAGGCCTGTCTCACATTCAACATGGCCAGCAGCTTGTTTTAGCTACAGCCCTAGTACCATTTTTAAATTAAGACACATGCGCTTTCATTGTCCCAAACACACTTTTCTTTTCCCAAACTTAACCTTCAAGCTTCTTTTCTCATGCTTTTAAGGGGGGAGTTTGATTTACATACTGTTGCTGGGTAAAATAATCCTGAAAACAACAAAGGCATATCAGAATGTCACACTCACCCAGGACTTCCTGTGAATTCAAGTCCTTCTTCATGAATGAAATGTTACAGTGTATTTTTCTCCCTCAGCCTCACCTTACAGGGGACTCACAAAATTCAGCCTGCAACCTTTTGTACTCAACACAGCACGGATTACCAAGTGAGCAGCCGGAGAGTAGAAGGGATTGTCATGCTGCAACTTGAGAGGGCTGAAAAGGGAGCTGCGAATGACTTCTCCTCCTCCCATCAGCCCTCCAGACGACCAGGATCTGGGAACACAATTTTGACATTGTTGAGATAATGAATTGATTTGTTCCCCAAAATGCTGGGATTGTTGCTGCAACCCTATCTGGTGAGAACCATTTGTACTTTTCTTCCCCAAAGCCAGAAGCCAGTCTTGCTTCTAAGACAAGGAATACTTCCTGTCTTTTTTTTTTCAAGCCTTGCAGACAAGGGGCTGGCTGGCATTAAGGCCCTATCAGTCTGGCTGTGATTACACTTGAGATTCACTGAAGCAACACCTCTTGTTTGCCAAAAGGGAGTCTCTTATTCCATCCTATTAAAATACACCTGCCAGGGGTTGGGTGAGGTGGGATAAAATGTAAAGTACACCCGCCAATAAAGTATGATACTGAGGGGTGGGAACGTGGCTTAGTGGTAGAGTGTTTGCCTGGCATGCATGAAGCCCTGGGTTTGATTCCTCAGCACCACATAAGCAGAAAATGCCAGAAGTGGCTCAAGTGGTAGAGTGCTAGCCTTGAGCTTGCTCAGAGACAGTACCCAAGCCCTGAGTTCAAGTCCCAGGACTGGCAAAAAGACAAAATAAATTAAAAAAAAAAAAAAAACAAAAAAAGAAAGTACGAAACTGAATTCAAATCCCAGTTCCACTAAAAGCCAGAAAAAAAAAAAAGCACCCCACCCTACTCCCCCAAAAAAGAAAGAAAAAACAAAAAAAACCTACCAAACCAAAAAAGAGATGCCCGGCAATGTGTCTGGAAACAGAAAATAAGATACATGATTTTGTTTCACTGAAGAGTGTGGTATGGGAGTTGTGGATACTGTAGTGAAAATGGCTCTAGGAGATGCAATAATGAAGAACTACCGCCATGAACAGCAGGTACAGGAAAGGGGCAACAGACCCAGGAGGCAAGATGAGAATTGCCACAACAAACACCACTGGAGCAAAGCACCTCCCTGTGCTGCTCTATTGTCTGTTTTCAGATGATATAATCTCATATAGAGAAAAGCTCTAAAGACTCCACCAAAATTAGTTAGTACTAAGAAAGGAATTTATAGTTATAGGATACATAGCTTGCAAAAATAAGTGCATTGGTGGATGCCAGTGGCTCATGCCTGTAACCCTTGCTACTCAAGAAGCTGAGATTTGAGTGTGGTTCAAAGCCAGCCTGGACCAAAACATCTGGGAGACTCTTATCTCCAACTAACCACCAGAAAACCAGAAGTCCAGCAGTAGCTCAAGTGGTAGAGCCCCAGCCTTGAGCAACTAGGGTCTGAGTTTAAGCCTCAGGACTGACTGACAGACTGACATACACAGATACATACATACATACACACATACATGCACGCATGCATACATGCATGCATGCATACATGCATGCATTTCTATGCATTAACAATAAGCTATCCAAATAAAGAAACCAAGAAAATAATCCACTCTGTAACAGCATCAAAAAAGAATACTTAATAATAATTTCACCAAAAAGGCAAAAAGATTTGTAGAACATTGTAATTAAAAAAATACTAATAACTGAGTGCTAATGACTCATGCCTGTAATCCTAGCTACTCAGGAGGCTGAGATTTGAGCATCACAGTTCAAAGCCAGCCTGGTCAGGAAAGTCCATGAGAGACTTATCTCCAATTAACCACCAGGGGCAAAAAACAAAAATTAAAAAACCCGAAATGGTACTGTGGCTCAAAGTGGTAGAGCTCTAGTCTTGAGCAAAAGATCTCAGGGGCAGTGCCCAAACCCCCATGGCTGACCAAGGAAAAAAAATACTAATAAACTGAAAATATAAATAGGTGGTACATTGTGTTTATGAATTAGAAGAATATTGCTAGAAAGTTTACACTATCCAAAGCTAACCTACAGATTCAGTACAATCCATACCAATATGTCAATAATGTTATTCAAAGAAAAGTTTGAATGGAACTACAAAGAACTCTGAATAATCAATCTAGGAGGGGAAAATGTAACTACCAAAAAGTACAAAAATTTCAACTAATAACATTTACAACTATCATCTATGAAGTATTTACTGTACGAGATGCCTTAATTTGATTCTTTTAACCAGTTTTTGAGGTAGTATTATTATTTCTATTTCACAAAAGGGAAAATTGAAGATCTGATCCAATAGCATTTGGACGGAAAACTAAATCTAACTCCTAACCTTCAATGTTAACCTGACTTTCAAAAAAAATTTTAAAAAGTTTTTTAAGCTTTTGAAATGATGCAGAACTGCTGAAGCTCACTTGTTTGAAGGAAACTTCCCATGCATCTATAATTAAGTCAGGAATGTTAAAACTTGAACAAGTTGCAGTCAATTTAGTTTTAAAAATAGCTCCAGCCTGAGGTAAAACATGCCCGTTGGGTAACTAAGATTGTTTCGTCAATCAAAGAGGAGCCATTACTGAAAAAGCAATACATTCCTTTCTCCATCCAGGAGAGCTAAAAACAGTCCCAAAATGCTTTATGAAATTTTTAAAATGAAGAACAAAAGCAAAACCAAAAAAAAACCTGGTCATAGGCTTCTTAGATGTGTTTTTATTCAGCTGACTAAGAGAACTGGACATTTGCTGATCCCTAATTATTATATTATTGTAATTGACAATTTTTAATTTTTTTTAAAAAAGGAGTCAGGATCTGAAATCACCAAGCACATTTCTTTCTCATGCCCTACTTTACCTAGGCCAGCGTAAGTTTTCAGAGTTCTTTTTCTACATGAGACAGGAATCAATCACAGAATCCTAAGTTTAAAAAGAATAAAAAAAGAGCCTCAAGATGTACTCATTCATCAGTTACCTTAACGAACCCAAGAGATCATATTTACATTCTCCCCAACCTGTGGTTTGTTGAAAAATTAATTGACCTCATCTCTGCTTTGATCTTCTTGCAAATTATTTCCTGCGACAAGATTTGACTTGTGAGGGCCCCAGGGCTAGCCAGCTGGCATGGAATTCCAGGTGTCCTGCAAAGGGGGGGAGGGTGGGGGGCTTCTTGTTCCCCCCAAGGGACCATATCAGTAGCAGACAGAATGCCACAGAGACTCCAGTGTTCCCAGGAAAGAACAGAGGATCAAACAACAAGGAAGCTTAGCCTTGTCTCCAAAGGAGAAAAAAGGCTTCAGAAGATGACACAAATTTATACTGTAGCACTCCTCTTCATTACGAAAGAGTATGCTGTGGTTGCTTCTGTTTTATTTCTTTGATTCACAGTAAGGAGGCTGGTCATAACCCCAGTGATCTCATGTCTCCTCTTTCACACTACCTTTCACTAAAAGGAGGACGGAATGTAGGACTTCCACTCTTCGCCATTTCTTTCTCTTCTTACACCTGTCCTGTAAAATACATGCTCCCAGCCAGCCCAGGCCAGAAAGTCCATGAGATGCTTATTTCCAATTAACCACCACAAGTGGAGCTGTGGCTCAAGTGGTAGAGCACTAGCCTGGAGCAAAAAAAAAAAAAAAGAGGGGGCTGGGAAGGTGGCTCAGTGGTAGAGCGCTTGCCTTGCATGCATGAGGCCCTGGGGTCGATTCCTCAGCACCACATAAGCAAAAAGAAAAAAGCCAGAAGTGGCGCTGTGGCTCAAGTGGTGGAGCGCTAGCCTTGAGCTGAATTGCTGAGGGACAGCGCCCAGGCCCAGAGTTCAGGCCCCATGACTGGACCCCAAAAAAAAAGAAAAAAGAAAACAAAAAGAAAGAAAGAAAAAGAAGAACACAGTGACTATGCTCAGGCCCTGAATTCAAGCCCCAGAAACATTACACACACACACAGACACACAGACACACAGACACACACACACATACACACAGACACACACACACATACAATGTGTTTTCAGACCTCAAGTGAAATATTTAGTCAACAAAGACCAGAGGGTTAATTATATGATGTATTTGCTTATATGTTGCTGGAAAATGTCCAGCTCCTAATTGACAAAGCTGAGAACATATTATCAAGTAACCCTGCGGAAGGAATCAAGAGATTTCTCTGGGTTTTCTAGATGAGCCCAACCCAATCATGATCCTTCTAAGAAAAGAGCAACCAGATGGCAGAAGAGAGAAATGGGACTCATCAAAGGCACTCAACTAGCCATTGATGCCTTTGAAAATGGAGGATCGACTCACAGACCCAGGAATCTAGGCAGCTGAGAACAACAAGGAAACAAACGCTCTCCTAGAACTTTCAGAAGCAATCAACCCTAGCCACCTCTGGATTTTAGTATTCTAGTGAGACGTACACTGAACTTCTGAGCTACAGAATTGGAACATGCCAAATGTGTGCTTGGAGCATTGCATTCCTAGTTTCTATTACAGCTAAGGTAGACAAGTCATACAGACTTTGGGGCCTAGAAGTGGAGGGATGCTGTAAAAAAAAAAAAAAAAAAAAAAACTTGAAAAAATGTGCAGGTGGCTTTGGAAAAGGATAGTGGGTTAAGCCGGGAAGAATTTGAGGGAACATGATAGAAAAACATTCAGCTTGTCTTGAGCAGGCCTGCTTGGAGAAATTTGGACATGGAAGACCACAAGGGTCTGAGAGGCATGGGAGCATCGTACAAAAGGACTCCGCTCATCTTAGAGAATGCCCAAGTTGTTGAGAGCTGAGGGAGTGACAAACACCGCTATCCGATGGCCCACATGCGGCCTCACGGTGCGGTGTAGGGCTGGTGGGCCACTTTGCAGCCCAGCAGTTTTAATGGACAGTCTGCCTCACTCTGCGTTGGTCACAACGCCATTACACACCCTAGCCGTGGATGCCCAGCCAGCAACCTCTCCTAATCTCACTTAGAGGCAATGGTTTTGCATGAACTCAGTGTAGCGCCAGGTCCAGAGCAGGCCCTGAATAGGTGAGTTATTTCCTGCCTAAAAGAGACGTGATTGGACAGGAGTATGTCCTTCCTCCCACAGACCTGCCCATCCCAAAGGATGGCACATTCTGGAAAGTTCCAGAAGCCAGTGCTTAAAAAGCCAGTGCTAAGGATGCAAAAGCAGGGTTTGGAGCCTTACTAGGCCTGTTCTAAAAATGTAAAGGACATAGGGACATTGACCTGGGGAATCTGCCCAACGCCGGACAGAAAGAAAAGAAGAAGGTGAAGTCGTTTCTCTGGTGACTGACTCTCTGGTGGTTGGAAACCTGCCAAGCACAGTCTGGGAACACTGGGCAGAGTCACTGTGCCAGTCTCAGTGCCAACTTGGACAGGAAGTGATGTGCTGGGTCCCACGGTTTGGAGAGCCAGCAGAAGGGGGTAAAGGAGCATTGTCAAAGAAAGACATCATTTGGAATTCTCTGGCCTGACTTCCTACCTCAGCTACCCTTCTCCAGACCCTCTCCCTTCTCCAGGGACACAATTACTCCAATACACAACTCAAACGAAAAGATAAAGTGTTTCTTCCTGGGCAAGGCAAAGCAAAATGTTCATAGAAAAAACAAACTCATAGAATTGCCTACGTAAGAAAAAATTGGGTACTTTTATAAAGTGTCCGGGAGAAAGAAGCACACGAAGAAAGGCACGGAAAAGTACTTGACCCTTTCCAGGTCTTTCTAATCTGTAATTGACTGTATCTGCCTGTAACTGACAGTAGCTCACTGCCCAAGATTAGTATGTAGTCAGGAGGTTTCAGCCTAACTACGGGGGAACTCACCCTTAGACGGTGGAAGACTGTGAGAACTCAGAAAGGGACAGAAGGGGGGTACCTTCAAGTTGTCAAGAACAGAGGGTAAACCCATTCACTTTGAGCACATTTAATGTTATTTATTTTCTGTTTATGCTAGGCAACTCTACCAGTACACATTCCCAGCCTCTAGCACATTTATAGGATAGAAATATCTACCAACAAAGCCAAGTGGGTTTTTGTTGTTGTTGTTTAAAAGTGTACACCTCTTCCTTATGAGCCACTCATACCACTTTTTGCCATCTACCCAGATCATTACAAGGCAGGATATGGTATCCATGATCACTGTGTACCCATGATTACTGCTGCACTATTCACAATAGCCAAGTTATGGAAACAGCCCAGATGTCCTATGATTGATGAGTGGATTAAGAAACTATGATATATATACAACAATGAAATTTTACCCATCCATTAGAAAGAATAAGATTATGTTATATGCAGGGAAATGGATGGACCTGGAACAAATCATGCTAAGTGAGGCAAGCTCAGAGAGAGAAACGGAAGCTAAAATATAATTGGACATGATAGGCCTATACACGACTCTAGGCAAGCACACACAACGAGTCAGAAGGTGCCTTTAGGGGAGGTGTAACGTCTCTGAATATTTAAAATACTATTAATCAACATGAAATCCAGGGGCTGGGAATGTGGTTTAGTAGTAGAGTGCTTGCTTAGCATGCATGAAGCCCTGGGTTGGATTCCTCAACACCACCCAAACAGAAAAAGCTGGAAGTGGAGCTGTGGCTCAAGAGGAAGCGTGCTAGTCTTGAGCAAAAGCAGCTCAGGGACAGTGCCCAGGCCCTGAGTTCAAGTCCCAGGACTGACCACCAAAATAACCAAAAAAAAACAACAAACAAAAAAACTCCAGGAACTGCAAGCATGTTTTTGTTGTTATTGTTGTTGTGGGTGGTAGTCTGTCGTTGCTTTGGGGTTTTCTTTTAGGGGGATTGGGGAGAGGCCCAGAAAGAGAAGGAGGAAGGGTAAACAAATGCAATCATCCTATTCAGTATACACTACATGGCAAATGAACTATGTAACTAGTGGGCAGATATGGGGTGGGGAGGGGGAACTTGGAGAAAGTAAAGGGATGACATTGTACAAAAAAAGGAAATGTACTCATTACCTGATTTATGAAATGATATCCCTCTGTATAAAACCTGAGTAATAAGAATAAAATTATATATATATAATTTTTTTCAGTAGCATATCTCTTCCACCCTAGCCCTTCATCCTTTCAAGGAAACCCCCTGGTGCCTGGTGAGAAGACATTGCACTTCACATCTTCCTGTCAGTAGTGATCCTCACAGCCTATCTTGTGATTAAGACACAGCGTGTGACCAAAGCACTTGAACCTACACAGCACAATATGGTGTTCAAAACAAAACAAGCTGCCAACGTTCCCTGTTATGGTGGGGGGAGGGGTGCACATTTCTGCATTTCATTTTCTGAATTTCCACAAGCTGGGCTGGTTTCAGCTTCATTCTTCTCACTCCCACGAGTTATTATTACTCCATGCCCCTTCCATGTGAGCCACAATAGGCAGTTATCAAAGCAGATACAATAATCTGGGTACATTAGATAACAGCTCTGGCGCATCTCTGCCCACTCTTCCCTGCCCCCTGTGTTGCCAATGTTGGCAAAAGCCTGTGGATAAAAAAAATCAAAGAGGAGCTGGGCACTGATGGCTCACGCCTGCAATCCTAGAAACTCAGGAGGCTGAGATCTGAGGATCATGGCTCAAAGCCAGTCTGGGCAGGAAAGTCCACGAGACTCTTAGTTCCAATTAACCACCAAAATACTAGAACTGGTTTTGCTCAAGGCGCTAGCCTTGAGTGAAAAGTTCAGGGACAGTGCCCAGGCCCTGAGTTCAAGCCCCACAACTGAGAAGCCACCCCCCCCTCCCAAATTCAAAGTGTAAGAAAAGCATGATGCACACATTCCCCTCCTTATCTCAAGGCAAATTTGTGGAATCTGGGAGTGTCAACTGGTGATGCTGGCGGGGCTCACGATTTTGTTTGCCTTTTCCCAAATGTGAGCAGGGGGAGGAAGGGCTCACAGACAGATAACGAAGCCAGCCAGTGTAAACAAATTCCAACCTAAGTCTCAAAACAGCATAATATTGCTGCCCTGACCTCTGGCACTGGCCTCTGTCACTCTACCCAACACAGTTTGAGGTAACTGAGCCCCGAGCCTCTCTAAGCCTAGGCTTCTTACCCTGCAGTCCCCTTCAGTCTGACCGCTGGGATGCCCAATCAAGATTCAAATGAATCCAATAATCTGAGTAAGATGATCTAAGGGTATTTTGGACCCACGTGCTGGTGGCTCACACCTGTAATCCTAGCTACTCAAGAGGCTAAAATCGGAGGGTTGTAGTTCAAAGCCAACCTGGGCAGGAAAATCCACAAGACTCTTCTCTCCAATTAATCACCAAAAAAAGCCAGAAGTGGAGGTGTGGCTCAAGTGATAAAGCACCAAGCCTTGAGTGAAAAAAAATCTAGATCCTGAGTTTAAGCCTTAGTACTGGCACAGGTGCATTTCCCCCTCCAGAATTTTGGAAGAAAAAGGGGATATATATATATATATATATATATATATATATATATATATATATATATATATATACACATATATACATATATACATATATGTAAGTTATAAATGATATATCATATATTATATATGGTATATGTTTTATGTATAATATATATATGATGTCATATATATCAATATATGATGTGTATGCATCACATTGATGTAGGATTTATATCACTATATTATATATCATGTATCATATATAACAATGATATATACCTTAAATGACATATATAACATGTATAACTTAAATGATATATAAATATATGCATATTTAACGTCTTTATATACATATACATATATATGCACTTACATAATACAGTGGAACTGTAAACATATATGCTTACATTCCTATATGAATTTACTTCTATATAACTTTGCACTCCTAACTCCTGTCCAGGGACAGAAGAGATTTCATATTAAGCATGTTGACCTGCTACACCTCACATGCGTTCTGCATTGTCCCCTGCTCTTTGTCCATTCCTCAGAAGAGGAAATGAGGTCTTAGGGAAGACAAACAGCAACTCTAAAAATCACAAACTGGCAAATGTAAAACCTGAACCAACCTTCTAAGAGATACAATGAAGAACGGACTCTAAAATCAGCTATGACCCCTCAAGCTGCCCTGGTTTAAAACAAAAACGGATTGGCAAGATAAATTATCTCCTTTTCTTGACCCCCTCCCCTCCCAACCACAACCTTTGTTCCTGCAGAAGAAGACCTCATGGTCTTAGCTTCACCCCCCGACTCGCAGTAAGTCAACATATCTCCATGGTGTCGGCTTCAAAGCAGTGCACACATTTTTAAAAGTCCTTCTTCTTCAAAGACCACCATCACTGCAGGACAAGATCCAATTCCCCAATCACCCCACAGGGCAACGACGTGGTGCCGGATGCCCATTATCTTCAGGAGTCTCCCAGCCCCCAGCACTGGCAGCGGCCTGCAGCTGTGTACACACACACACCATCGCTTATCATTCCACAACAGCCCCATTCAGCCTTCTGGCTAAGAGATAAGAAAAAACAGTGCCTGAGACACTTCTCTAGGTAAGAAAATCTTTTTTTTTTTCTTTTTTTCTTTTGCTGATCCTGGGGCTTGAACTCAGGGCCTGGGCACTGTCCCTGAGCTGCTTTTGTTTGAAGCTAGCACTCTACCACTTGAGCCACAGCACCATTTTTAGCTTTTACTGAATAGCTAATTGGAGATCAGACTCTCACAAACTTTTCTGCCTGGGTTGGCTTTGAATGGAGATCCTCAGATCACAGCCTCCTGAGTAGCTAGGATTACAGGGGTGAGCCATTGGCTCCGGGCTGGTAAGAAACTCTTTTGCTTCACACTCCCAACATCTGTAAGTGCATTGCTCATCATAAAACTCAGTCTTATCCACTCCTAAGATGCTTCAGAATCAGTGGTATACTGTCCCTTAGTCCCAGGATGCCCAGGCCATATACACTGTGAAAGGTTTTCACCTAGGAAGAAATATTAGGATCCTGACAAGCATTTGTGGAGCTAAACATAATTAGAAAGTGGAACATTGGTTACCGGGGCCTGAGAGGGGGAGGGAAACTGAGTCAGTGCACAGTGTACAGCACTTTTCTTTAAGATGAAAAGGCCCTGGACATGGTCCATAGTAGTGGCTTGTACAACATGAATGTGCATAGTATCACCAAATTATACACTCGAAAATGGTTACAATGGAAAGCTGGGCACCACTGGTGGTATATGCCTGTAATCCTAGCTACTACTCAGGAGGCTGTTCAAAGCTAGCCTGGGCAGGAAAGTCCAAAACAGTCTTAGCTCCTATAAACTACTCAGAAAAAGCCAGAAGTGGGGCTGTGGCTCACGTGGTAGAGCGCTACGATGGAAAAGAAAAAGAAAGAAAAGAGAATATTCTTGAGCCACTAATACATACATTTTGTACAGTATATGCCAACCTAGAGCTCAAGTCCTTATATTTAAGGAGGGAAATAGGGAGCAGCCCCTCAGCTGTTTTACACCTACTCCATAATTACCTGTATTTACATTCATTTAGTAGGTCTGGGGGCTTGTTTGTATTTCTTCTTTAATTTTTTTGAGATAGAGTCTCATCAGGTAGCTGGCCTTGAATTCCCAATCCTCCTGCTTCAACCTCCCAAATGCGAAAATGACAGGTGTATACCACTACATTCTGTTTCATACGAATTCTGATCAGCGAGTTCCAGAGAAGTGTTACATTTGGAGAAGTCGAATCAGGAATCTTTGTTACAAAGCTGGTGATTGCAAGCAAACTCCTGTCCCCCCCAAAACTCACAGTCTCCAACATGGTTAGTACAAAGCTTATAAAGGCAAAAACCACACAATGGGTCTGAGGAACTAACCCTAGCCTAAGTGTGTTTACAGAAGCAAAGCCAGACAGGAGGGTAACAATCAGGGGCAACCAAGGGCAAGAATTCCTCGGAGCTAGACTTCTTTGGAGCTTAGGGCAAGAAATTCCCTGGAGCAAGACTTTCCTGGAGCTTAACGACCCTTGACTCACCAGCAGTTCTGGGAAATGGGTGAAAAGTCTGCACCGTCGGCTAAAACACCAGGATGGAGGTCAGGACCAGCTGGTGTGATTTAGGCCAAGTAGGCATAGTTCAGTTCTACTGCTGTGTGAAATGACCACCTGGAGAAAAGCCTTTGACATGTCTTTTACACAGGATGTGTCAAATCCTGGAGGCCCAGATGCCAGGGTGGGCATCTCAATATGCCATCTTCTCCTTTTCCTTGGGACCACAGATTAAGACAAGCAGCGTTTTGCTCACATGGACATTGGTGGTGATGGTTTGTTTGCTTTACTCAGAGTAACACTGAGAGCAAAAGACTGCCACCGTTTGGAAAGAGAATGGTCTCTGCTTCATTACAGCCCCTTTTCCATTTCAGGAAAATGAACCCAGGGGAAGTTCCAAGGTTCCCTCTCCCCTTCCCCCCTCCCCTGCTGACACTGAAGTCACCAGCTGAGAAAGGCCCCCAAAGTCATCTCAAATGACAGTTGCCACAATCAAGTCTTTTCATCTACCTAAAGGTTTTGCTTTGTAATTACTGACCTGTTTAATCTCTTTTTTAAATCCCCCAAGGCTGAAGGTTTTAATTTTTTTTAATTTTATTATCTTTAAGTCGCTGTACAAAGGAGCTGCCATTTAACAAAACAGCTTCTGAAGGCAATGCATCTCCATCAAGGTCACCTCTATCAACATTTCCCCCATCTCTCCCAACCCGCCGTTTCCCTATGTTTCTTAATTTTGTAGGATAGGCACTGAATTCTTCACTGCACCTCCTCCTTTCAAGTCTGCACTAACAAATTACACACACACACACACACACACACACACACACACACACACACACACACACACACACACAAATCAATGATGTAACTCAACACCTAACCTCCCGATGAGCAAAGTCCCCAAAAGGTTCACAGAGAGGCAAACACAAGTGGCACATATACCCAACCACCTAACAGAAATACAAATGACAACACTTGGGATACCGTGTTCTCACTTGGCAGACTGGCTAAGAGTGAAAGGGTTTCATAACACAATGGTGTTGGCAAGAATGCCAAGACATAGATTATTTCTGTGCCTCCAAGGGGAGGTACAGTGTCAAAGGAGACACTGAGGACAATATCGACACATCCTGTCGCCTGGGCCCACCCTCATCAGACCCAGGATCTCATGGGAAGGGGAAAGTGATAGTAGCCACAGGAACTGAGGGCCTTTTTACCACGTTCTGAGGCATATATTAACCACTTGGAAATTATTTGCCTAGTCAGCAAAATGGGGGACAGCTGAGGAATTCCCAACAAAAAAAGGAATGTGAAAGACACTGAAAAGAAGAGAGAAAACAGAAAGAAAAATCAGAGGATTTTCTTTCTCAAGGACTAATATTTGGCAAGAGGAATTCAAACAAGACTAAAGTGATCAGAGATCATCTCCAACGGTTTTTCCAACAAGTGAAAACAATGTAAGTTTCTAGATTGAGAAGACCATTGGATATCCTGGGCCCAAATAGGGCACCAGGTGCCGATGGCTCACAACTGTAATCTTAGCTATTCAAGAGGCTGAGAGCTGGGGATTGCAGTTCAAAAGCCAGCCCAGGCAGGAAAGTCTGTGAGACTCTTTACCTCCACTTAACTACAAAAAATCCAGAAGTGGAGCTGTGGCTCAAATGGTAGAGTGTCCCATTGCAACAATGAGATGTACAAGTCGTTATGTCGAAAAGCGAACTTTACAACTTTGGTGTGCGGGGTTTGGAGGGGACGGATGGACAGGGATGGGAAGGGGAAACAAAGGAGGAGGCAACAATGCTTGATAAGAAATGTACTCATTACCGTGCTCATGTAATTGTAACCCCTCTGTACGGTATTTTCACAATAAAAAAATAATAAATTTTAAAAATCAGAGATTTAAAAAAAAATTCAAGGACAGTGCTAGTTGAACAAAAGAAGTTCAGGGACAGTGCCCAGGACCAAGTTCAAGCCCCAGGACCAGGACCAAAAAAAAAAAAAAAAAAAGGAGGTAGAGGGGTATAGAGTGTAGATCTGTGTGGTAGTAGAATGTCTGCTTACTCAGCATAAGTCCCTTAGTTCAAAAGTAGAGGGAAAAAGGCAAGTCAAACAGAAAGGTGAACTAAGAAACAATGGTAGACAGATAAAAGGAGACAGATAAAAACAAACAGCAACAAAAACCACAGAAACTACTAGTCTTGGGGTGACAAGTTTGTCACCTGGAAAGCCCACAGTTGTCAGGGACAGGCCATTGGCAGGGAAGGCAACCCCTGCACGGTGGCTTCTAGCATTATTACAGTGCACCATCAGCACATACGTAAGTAAAAGTACAGCTTTCCTGAGTCCTTCAAAGTGTGCCAACCCAGAAAGAAGGAATGTTACTGATTTTTTTTCCCTAAGCTCCTATGTATCTGAATTTGCAGACTGCCCAGAATCAAAGAGAGTTCTCTGAGGATTTCAAGCCAAACTGCAGTTCCAGGGAGAGGTTTCCACTGTGGCTTTGGGTACCACCTGAAACCTGAGGCAGGTAGCGCGCACTGACACCAGCTCTTCAGAACATTGTACAATGCCATCCTTTCAAGTCTGGGCAAACAATTGCTTTTATGGAACCTTGGCTAGAAAGACTTCAAAGGATATTCTGCCACAAACTAAGGGTCTTGCATTTAAGAAGCAAAAGCAGGGGCATGACTAACCAAAGAAGCAGACAATAGTGGTTTACAAGTATGTTAATCCATGTATTCAATCAGAGGGAAGCCTGCGGTTTCAGAACACTGATCAAACCAGCAAGGGGCACACACACAAAAACAAAAGCTCAAAAGAAAACCAGCTCAGAGCCCCCTTCAGTAGACAGAGTTTGAATTCTTATAGGTCATGCCTTCCCAAAAGTTACCTGAAGGGTCTCACAACAAAAGACTAAATTAATTTGGGGGAAAAAAGGGAATTATAGAACAGGTTTTAATCAAGGAAAGGCTAGGGAAGCCAAGCACTGGGCTCACACCTTGTAATCCTAACTACTTAGAAATCTGAGGATAGAGGTTTGAAGCCAGGCCACGCAGAAAAGCACGTGAAACCCTTCATCTCCAATTAACCACCAAAAGCCAGAAGTGAAGCTGCGGCTCAAGTGGTAGAGCACCAGCCTGGAGCATAAACACTCAGGGACAGTGCTCAGGCCGTGAGTTCAAGCCCCACAACCAACAACAACAAAAAGAAAGCTAAGGAAGGGGAAAGGAGGGCCAGGCTTCCATTATTTCACCAACCTATGGAAGTGAAAATCACTACGAGAACTGAGTAGAAACGTAGTCCCTGCCATCTCAGCAGCCCGATGAGCCACATAACAATTCACTTGGGAAGTAAAAGTTTTCCTGAACTGGCACATACACTTGTCACAGGCGGGATCTGCACAAGTGCGGTCATCCTCATTAGCAGTTGCAATCCAGCATCAGATCCTAACCATTTCCTGAGGCAACCCATGTCCTATTGGGTTGAACAATGAACACCAAATACAATAGGCCAATTAGAGATTACACACACACACACACACACTCACACACTCACACACACACACACACACACACACACACTAAAAGAAAAGAATGAGTCAGAGAAGGGGGACTGGAATGTCAGAAGAAAGCAGGTTATGACTGAGTCCTCATGCTACTGAGATGGAGACATTAGGAAGGACTTGAAGAAGTTAAGAACACTTTAGGCAGAGCGATCAACCAGTGCAAAAGGCCTGGGGTCTAGGGGAGATGGGGGGCAGGCAAGCCCTTGGGTATGGTTGAAGCACAGCAAAGGAGCAGGGATCCTAGAGGACAGATTACCGAGTCCTAAAGAACCGAGTCACAGGTGTCATGGTAACTGTGGAAGCTTTTCTGGAATGGAAAGAGTGAGCTAAGGAGAAAGCTAAGCAAGGTTTCCAACAGAGAAGTACCAAAATCTGACTTTTGTTTGTAGATTGATTGATGATTGATTGATTGATTGATTTTGTAGCGCTGAGGACCAAACTCAAGGCCTTGTACTTGCCAGGCAAAAATGCTCTTCCACTGAGCTAAATCTCCAACCCCTGATTTTTGTTTTTAAAGAATCACTACTGGGAATGGACCACAGGGAAAGAAGAGAAATCCATTAGAAGGACATGGTAGCAATTCAGGAGCAGTAGCCAGGAAAGAAGAGGCAGAGTCACCACCTATTTTAGGGAGATGTCAATAGGATTTTGTATGGGTCCCGTGTGGGGTATGTGCAAAGTGGAAGTAGAGTTGATTACTAAAGTTCCAGGTTTTTCTATCCACCACTAGAAAGTGCAAAGGCAGAATGCTTTTGGTGGTGTGGGTTGGAGGAGGTAAATTCAGGAACTCAATTTTAGCTGTGTTGACCTGGAGGTGGTCTCTAGGTAGGATGCAAGGTCACCAAATTCTGAAGTGAAGAGAAAGTCCACAATGGATGGATGGGTGCGGAAAACAACCAGAGAAATCAATGATGCCTCAGACCATAAGAGGATGACCCACCAAGCCGAAAGAGAAAAGACTGAGCTCTGACGGCTCTCAAATGATGCCCAGGAAGAAACGAGTTACCAGGAAAGGAAACTGAGGAGCAGCCAGTGAGCCAGGAGAAGAACTAGGTAATACTAAAAAAAAAAAAAGATTTGGTGTAAACACATGCTTTATGTCATCCACCGAAGTCAAAAGCATACAGCACCAGGAAGGGCCTGAAGGGCAGCTGTGCACCGTAGGGCAGGTGTTTGCCTTTGGCTGATTCTGGCTTGACTTCCCTATGTTTTCAGCACCAAGAGAGGGGAAGGGAGGTGGAGTGTTCAGGAGAGCGCAAGCGGGCACGCGTTGCTGGCCCGCAGAACCCACTAGAGTTTGGAGAATGAGCTGGGGCTACAGATCTGTCTAGCTTAGCTAAACTCCAAGTGCTTTCCACAGCTGCTCTGCAGAGCTGCCCATTCAGACCTGTGCCTTCTACCAGCTCAGTTCTACTCCAGATTCAGCTTGAGTGCAGATCTCAGGACACATTAACAATCCCCTTCTTGCGATCTAAAGGGTAAAACAGTTTCTTGCCCCAGAATCTGAATAGTAGATCAGGAAGCCCAGTAACCACTGAGCACAAACACCTGCAGACCGGTGAACAAGGAGAGCAGGCAAGCCCAGAATAGCCCAGGAGTATGATGTGACTGTACAGGACATGTGTGTGTGTGTGTGTGTGTGTGTGTGTGTGTGTGTGTGTGTGTGTGTGTGTGTGTGTGTGTGTGTGTGTGTGTGTGTGTGTGTGTGTGTGTCTGTATGAGTGTGTATTTCATGTACACAGGGCCTTTTTGAGTTTTTGTTTTTGTGTCAGTTGTGGGACTTGAACTCAGGGCCTGGGTGCTGTCCCTGAGCTTTTCCCCATAAGGCTAATACTCTACCACTTTGAGCCACAGCATCACCCTGGTTTTCTGGTGATGAATTGGAGTTTCAGGGACTTCCTTGCAGGGTCTGGCTTTGAATTGCAATCCTCAGCAATCAGCCTCCTGAGTAGCTGGGATTACAGGCATGAGTCACCAGTGCCCAGTTCTTTCTTGAGATTTTAAATGCATGGAGTAAACACAACACATTTATTTATGCCCAACCTTGTTTCAAGGCCCTTAAGGTAACTTCCAAGACTGCCTGCAATGATGCTGATCTTAATTTTAAAAGACAAACAATAAATAAATTCAGAATAAGAGAAAATGGATTGACATCTTGAAATAAGCCTTATATTACTCAATACATAGGGTACTTTCCCCAGGAAATGTACCAGCATTTCCTTCTATCAAGGCCTAGGGTAACATTTTCCAGTGGGCCTTCACAAGAGATGCCCAGGGCACAGACACATGTGGGGCCTCCTGGACAACTTCACAGGTGTGCTAAGTCAACAAAAGGAGCTGGAATTAGCAAGGGAAAGGCCGCATTCTAAGGAACCAACACTTGAAAGGCACTGCTGTGTAAAAATCCTCTAGAATGTCACGAATGGACACTACTTCACAAAAACAAGTTTTCACTCAGAGTCCAGGCAGACCCACTGCTCAGAGAGCCGAGTTCAGCATTGTCTGGCCCAATGCTGCAGCAATGCACTTTATAAGTCAGTAGGAGAGGAGGAGATTTCAACATTCCTGTGAAAAGAACAGACCCTCTCCTAGATGCCCGCCTGTGTGTGTGTGTGTGTGTGTGTGTGTGTGTGCGTGTGTGTGTGTGTGTGTGTGTGTGTACACGTGCACACTGGTATCAGTCAGGACCTCAGCTCATTCCAACCTGCATGGTGGGCTGGCCCAGCTTTTTGTGGGCTATTTTGGAGACAGAGGCCAGGGCTAACCTCCAACTTTGATCCTCCTGATCTCAGCCTCCTGAACAGCTAGGATTACAGGCATGAGCCATGGGCATCCAATAGCATTTCCATTCTCAAAATGAAAAATTCCAGGACAGATGTGCCAGGTCCTACCGAATTTTATTTTCATCAGAAGGACCCATTTCTACAATCCATTCTCAACAATGCTCTCCATCTTTAACTGGTTACCCCAAACAGAAAAATACAGGCAATTAAAATTTAGGAGGCCAAGAAGATAGCAGCATGTGAAAAACCTAGACCGGAAATTCAAGAGAATAAGGACTGTTATTGCTTTTATCCTTTTCTTGTAGGGGAGCAGGGGCAGAAAGGATTAGGTGGTACATTGCAGGCAAATAATCTACTACTAGGCTTTATCTGCAGCCCTAATTTCATGACTAATGTACAGGTTGAGACTTTTGAGGTATGAACGGAAAGTTACTAGGATGTAGGCACAGCTTTCCAGCTCATAAAAAATTAATATCTGATCCAAAAAAGTAGGCCTTGTTTTCCATATCTCAGCAGATTTCTGAAGCATAACCTTCTCAAAATAAAACCCAAAATGTAGATTTAATCCATTCTAAAAATCATTTCTAAATTGGCATAGAAGCTATTAAATCTTTCTGAAATACAGTTTTCCATGACAGCAGATTATGTTTTTTCCAAATATTTTCTGCCCTCCCTGAAAGAGGATTGCATTTTTTCCCACTACTGTGTGACTTACGTTTTAAGATGTAGGAATTAGTTATACTCACCAACCCCCAATTCACGGCTGGTACAATTCAGCCGATGTAATAGGAACAGAAGTAACATACAAGCACAGGTTTCAATAGTGGTGAATGATTGGACATTTTTCTTCTTACCTTTTACCATGAAAGGATGTCCCAGAGTTGCTCATTCAGCCTCCATCTAAAAAAACGATCAAGTTGGCCCAGTACCTAGTCACTTAGGAGGCTGAGATCTGAGGACTGGGTTGGAAGGCCAGCCTGGGCAGGAAAATCTGGAAGTGGAGCTGTGGTTCAAGTGGTAAAGTAAGAGCCTTGAGTGAAAAAGCAGAGACAATGCCCAGGCCCTGAGTTTAAGTCCCAGTAATGGCATCAAAGTAAGCAGATACACATACACACACACTTTTGGTGCTTGAACTCAGGACCTGGGTGCTGTCTCTGAGCTTTTTTTGATCAAGGGTAGCACTCTAGCCACAGTTCCACGTCTGGCTTTTAGTGGTTAATTAGAAATAAAGAGTCTCACAGACTTTTCCTGCCTGGGCTGCTGACTTCTAACCATGATCCTCAAATCTCAGCCTTCCGAGTAGCAAGGATTATAGTCATGAGCCACCAGCACCTGTCCAAATATCCTCTTGTAACGATCAGTTGAACAGAGCAGTCTAAAGACTGTAGACACGTGTATAGGTCTTACTGTGAGTGAATTTTCCTGCTATTTGCATAACAAATAAACTCGCCTTTTTCTAATTACACTTGTTACCTCATAAATGTGTGTTTTGCCAGGAGGGAGAACACAAGCTACTTGTGTCTCTGACCTTTAGAAGACTTTGATGTGAACAGTAAGTTCAAAGAAAATGAGGTCCATCAGCATGCCATTAATGTCTAACTACCCTGGGCAGGACGGGGTGGGACAAGGATCAAGGTTATAAACTCAACCGGCAAATCACACTCCTGGCAAAATAAGGAAGTGTGATTGTCTGGGGGTTTGTGGGATCTAAAATCATTTCTTTTAAGAAGTCCTAGGTTCTCTTTTTAGATTTTTTTTTTTAGTATTAGTTTCTAACAAAGTTTTACTAAGATCTGATGACTTTAAGAGTTAAGTGCTACATGGTTCATACTTGTAATCCTAACTACTCAAGAGGTTGACATCTAAGGATCAGGGTTCCAAGCCAACCTAGGCAGCCAAATCTGTAAGACTCTTTTTTTTTTTTGGGGGGGGGGGTCCCGTCGTGGGGCCTGAACTCTGGGCCTGGGCGCTGTCCCTCAGCTCTTCAGCTCAAGGTTAGCGCTCTACCACTTGAGCCACAGCACCACTTCTGGCTTTTTTCTTTTTGCTTATGTGGTCCTGAGGAATCAAACCCAGAGCCTCATGCATACAAGGCAAGCGCTCTACCACTGAGCTACCTTCCCAGCCCCATCTGTAAGACTCTTACCTCCAATCAACCATCAAAAAGCAAGAAATGGAGCTGCAGCTCAATTAGTAGAAGACTAGCCTTGAGCAATAATAATAATAATAATAATAATAATAATAAAGCTCATGGATAGTGCCCAGTCCCTGAGTTCAAGCCCCATTGATAGCACACACACACACACACACACACACACACACACACACACACACACACACACACACACACACACACACACACACACACACACGTAAATAATTTCTTTTTTGAAACCTAAGCGAAAAGGTCAGGAATGTAGCTCAAGAAGTAGAGCACTAAGATCTGAGTTCAAACCCTAGTAAGGCAAGGAAAAATAAACCCAAAAGATGCTGTGATCTGCTTTGAAAAAATCCTGAATCTGGTGACCCACACAGTTCTATCAGGATTAGCAAAAACAATTCACAAAACAAAATTCACACCAATTCAGAAACAATGTTTCTTCAAATTTGCTCCAGTCAGGCAGGACAAGTAGGTATGAATCTTCCTGCCTTTAGGAAATTATCCTAGAACCTCAAAATGATCACACAAATTCACAGTTCCTGCAACAGTGCTTTGTAGGGCGGTCTTGGTAAGACCAGAGCTCAGGGAGACCCCAGCAAGAAATGAGGATCCAGCTACTAGGATAGTGGCTGGGAAGTAGACAGGATAGTGCCTGATTTAGCTTAGAAGGAACTTAGCATCTCTGTGGACACTCACTTTATGCCTGAATTGGCCTGAACTGTGATCCTCCTATTTATACTTTCCTGTGCCCCTGGGAATGGCAGGTGCATGCCAGTGTGCCTGATGTCTGGTAGAGATGGAGTTGAAGACTTCTTTCCCCCAATCATGCCTTCATTGGCAATTCCTTCCATTTCCACTTCCCAAGTAGCTAGGATTTTGGTTTTTGTCCTTGTTCAGTTTTTAAACTTTTTCTGGTTTTCTTACTGATTTGTTCTTTACACATTCTAAACAAGTTTGTTGGAGAGAGAGAGAGAGAGAGAAAGAGAGAGAGAGAGAGAGAGAGAGAGAGAGAGAGAGAGAGAGCTAGGAAGGCAGGCAGGCAGACAGGCAGACAGGCAGACAGACAGACAGACAGATAGACAGACAGACAGACCAATTGATGACAACTATCTTCACTTCACTCTTCACTTTAGTGGGTTCACATGAGGCTACAGAACCACCCCATCGCTCTGGGTCTCCCCAGCCAAAGCCTTACATTTAACTAATGCATAGAGTCAAATGAATGGAATCAAATCAGGTGCCTCTGTGGGGCCTAGAAGCGTAAATACAATGTTACCATCCTCATTTCCTAAGGCTTTACAGCCACAAATGGACCCATAGTGAGCTGGTAATTTATCAAGCCCAGGTAGGCATGGCACTCTGGAAACCTTGCTACAAACGCTGAAGGGTTTGTTCCCCAGGCCCTTGGAAGTTCTGCAACCACTTCTAGCATGGCTCTCCATAACCCGCACTCCTACTGGGCATCTCTCAGAGACAGATGTTCAAACCATCAACTTGGGATCTCGAGATAGATCCATCACTCCTCATCCTAGCCAGCAATCATTAGCAGACATGAACGTCCTCTGTGAGCATGAGGTCACACACCCACCATGTCACTGACCCCTCTTCCTAGCTCCTCGCTGAGGAGTTTCCCTAGTCCCATTTTACAGGCAGAAAGAGGATTGTTCTGTAAGGGTAAAATTGGCTCAGAGCTTACAGAGAAGGAAGAGTAGTGGTACCTCATTGAATTGGGGTTCCCTATCACATCAGGGTCCCGAGTCTTTTATTTCCTGCCACAGTTATTTTTTATTTTTGTCAGCCATGGGGCTTGAACTGAGGGCCTGGGCGCAATCCCTGAGCTCTGTTACTCCAGACTAGAGCTCTACTATTTTGAGCCACAGCACCACTTCCAGTTTCCTGGTGATTAATGGGAGGTAAGTGTCTCATGGACTTTCTTGCCTGGATTGGCCTTGAACCATGATCCTCAGCTCTCAGCCTCCTGAGTAGCTAGGATTATAGGCATGAGCCACCAGTACCTAGCCTTCTCTGCTTCTCTTGTTGGAGTTGATAAGACAACTCTTTTGAGATTTTCCTAGGGAATTTTAGAAAAATCTATGTATGAAATGTATATAATATTTAGGACATCTACCTTCATTGCCTATCTGCACCCTACCTCACACATGGATATAGAGATGTTCTAAACTCAGACCAGCAGAAAACAGGAACTCAAGAACCCACGCTCCTAACCACTGCAGGCAAGGAGAGGATGCTCAGGATAAAGGCGTATGCTTGATGCTGGTACCTCAGTGTCTAGCCAAAGGGACAGACTTCAACAAGAGAATGTCCACTTTTGTCAGGACTCTATTAAGATGGGCCTGGTGCCCAGGTGGGCACATTTATCTGGGCACGTTAACTGTGAGGCTGTGGCTCATAACCCTTTTTCTGGAAAAGGTTCCCAAAAGAATGATTTATAAGCATAAAGCAGCCATTTCCTCCTTTTGCTATTGAACTTGTCAGAGCAGGAAAAGGTTACAGTTTTTGGTTTTTCCCCCCATTGTACTAAAGCTGTTTTATCGACTCATTTGCGTCTGACCAGATGTCCTTGGGCCTTCTGGTTATTACTCAGTTTTTACCTGGAGAGGTGAATTGTTGACACCGCTTCAGAACAACTGGCAGAGTGCAGAGCAGACACAAAGTAATCATCTCTCTTCAGAGAGAGGGACTAAGCTCAGAAGGTATGGGAAAGCTCTAGAAGCAAAGGGAAAGCAAAGGCCTTCCAATTAGGTTCCCAGGTTACCCGAGGCACCCAAGCAGAAGCATCTGGTTTCCTGAGCATGGCTAAAATCAACCTGAAACCTCCAGTAGCCTATACATGGATGCAAAAGTCTCCTGGACAAAACAGAGTGCACTGAATTTTGCATGCCTGACTTACAAGCTCCCTTGTGGCTCAGTTCACCCAGGAAAAAGGAAGGTGCTAGGTGCTGGTGGCTCACACCTGTAATCCTAGCTGAGATCTGAGGATCACAGTTCAAAGCCAGTCCCTGAGACTCTTATCTCCAATAAACTACCAGAAAACCAGAAGTGGCGCTGTGGCTCAAGTGGTAGAGAGCTAGCCTTGAGCTGAAGAACTGAGGAACAGCGCCCAGGTCCAGACTTCAAGCCTCACAACCAATGACAAAAAGAAAGAAAAGAAAAGAAAAGAAAAGAAAAGAAAAGAAAAGAAAAGAAAAGGAAGGAAGGAAGGAAGGAAGGAAGGAAGGAAGGAAGGAAGGAAGGAAGGAAGGAAGGAAGGAAGGAGCTGGGAAGGTGGCTCAGCGGTAGAGTGCTTGCCTTGCATGCATGAGACCCTGGGTTTGATTCCTCAGCACCACATAAGCAAAAAGAAAAAAGCTGGAAGTGGCACTGTGGCTCAAGCGGTAGAGTGCTAGCCTTGAGCTGAAGAGCTGAGGGACAGCGCCCAGGCCCAGAGTTCAGGCCCCATGACTGGACCTCCCCCCCCAAAAAAAAAGAGAGGGGGGGAAGGAAGGAAGGAAGGAAAGAAGGAAGGAAGGAAGGAAGGAAAGAAAGAAGGAAAGAAGGAAAGAAAGAGGAAGGGAGGGGTACAAGAAAGAAAATTAGGCGCCTGCTTGTTGGGTGGGAGACAATCTCACTAGAGCCCTTTATAGCCTAAATATTTCATGAGGGAAGCAGGAAGCCCCTCCTCCACTAAAGGACACTTTCCCCAAGGTGACCCCCATGTCACAGGCACTCAGGCAGACTCGATAGCTTTCACATGCTACAAATACAATGACATAGCCACACACAGGTTGTGTTGTTGTTGTTGTTTTTGCTGGTCCTGGGGCTTGAACTCAGGGCCTGGGCGCTGTCCCTGAGCTTTTGTACTCAAGGCTAGTGCTCTGCCACTTGAGCCACAGCTCCGCTTTTTGTGGTTCAAGAGAGATAAAAGAGTCTCAGGGACTTTCCCACCCAGGCTGGCTTGGAACTGTGATCTTTAGCTGGAAGTCTCCTGCGTAGCTAGGATTGCAGGTGTGAGCCATTGGTGCCAGGCTCCAACAAGTAGTTTTGAATGTCTACTTCCCTCCCACCCTGCTGTTCCCCAAGCCTGTGTCCCTGGCCAGTGCCTCCCACTGCATTTCTGTCATTCCGACACTATGAACAATTCTCACATCCTTCTCTTCAGCCACAACCGCCTCCTCCCCAGGGAACATGGAATCTCACGTGATCTCATGAACTTTCTCAGCCAAGTCAGAAAGAAAGAAAAAAATCACACACGGAAACTTTCCTCGGCAGTCAGTGAGCGATTGTGATTGCTCTCCTGGCTGTGACTGAGAAACAATCAATCTTGACTGCTTCTCTCCAACTTCCTTTCTTTGGTTGGGATGCAACAAACTCTCCCCTCACTCCGGAACTGTAACTCAGAGAGGAATTTAAAGTGTGGTCTCTGCAGGCAAAGAAATCGCACTCTGTCCTGCAAGGCAGAAGCCTAGAATTCCCAAGACCCTTTAGGTAGATCATCCAAGGTGTCTTCTTGTTAAGTAGCCATAGAGTACCTAAAAAAGACTACATCACTTGCTCAGCAATACCCCTAGCAATAGTTCAGAGACGAGGGAAGATGTGTGCAGAAAAAGTACATGTCAGGTGCTAGCTGTAGGTGGCATTCTAATTTATTTTTTTATTTTTTGCTGGTCCTAGGGCTTGAACTCGGGGCCCAGGCACTGTCCCTGCAATCTTGGGCTCAAGGCTGGTACTGCACTGCTTGGGCCACAGCTCTTCTTCCAGCTTTTTGTGGTTAATTGGAGATTACGGTCTCACGGACTTTCCTGCCCAGGCTGGCTTCAAACCACAATCCTGAGATTGTAGATCCTCCCATGTAGCTAGGATTCTAAGTGTGAGCCACCAGCTCTGGACGGTATGTAGCATTCTTAAAGAGGCATGCCATTTCTTTGTCTTAAAGAAGACAAACTAGCTGCCCCTGAAGTGAAACTGAAGAAAGAAATTTCAAAAATGCCAGGGGGAAATAAAATAAAGCCAGGCACCATAGCTTAAGTTTCCAAGAGACTATTTGTTTCATTTGTTCAAGAAACAGCAATAAATTTCAATTCTGCCACTAAAGCATCATAATATGTAACCTAAGCCTGTGCTGAGCGCTCTGCAAGCCCGTTTTCTCTTGCCTTCTGCTTCCTACATGTGAAGACACAGAGACAAGGCAATCATCACCTACCTGAGACTTGATGGCCCCTTGCTACTTGCTTCCCAATCTCCAGAACTGTGTGAAAATATTTTTCGGTTCTTAATCACAAACAATAGTGCACCAGAATCTCAATTTTTGCTCCCATGCTCATGTAAAAGCCTCACTTCTGAACAAATGACAGAGTACGAGGTAATTCTCTGATAAAATGACAGCCCAGTCCAAGCACTGGTGGCTCATACCTATAATCCTAGCAACTCAGGAGGCTGAGATCTAAGGATTGGGGTTCAAAACCAACCCAGGCAGGAAAGTCTGTGAGACTCTTATCTCCAATAGACTACTCAGAAAAAGCCAGAAGTGGCGCTGTGGCTCAAGTGGTAGAGGGCTAGCCTGGGCACAAAGAGACTCAGGGACAGTGCCCAGGCCCTGAGTTCAAGCCCCAGAACTGGCAAAAAAAAAAAAAAAAAAGACATCACAAAAGGCAAAAATAGTAGACTAATTAAGCAAAACATTAAGGATGAAAGGGCACAAGCAAAATTTCAGCTCTGAAGCATCTTAAATTAGTAGGATTTATTCATTAATTTCAGTTCTTGAAACTTTTCTTAGATGTAAATTGCTTGAAATATTTCCTATTTTTGTTCTTATTACTTATTCATATTTTCCCTCAACGGTAAAGAACAAAACTGAACCCAGTGTCATGGTCCCCATCTGTAATCCCAGCATTTTAGACACTGAGCCAGAAAGATCACAATTTGAAGGCCAGCCTAAGCTACATACTAAGACCCAAGAAAAGAGAGAGAGAAGGAGGGAGAGGGAGGGAGAGGGAGGGAGAGAGAGGGAGAGAAAGGGAGAGAGAGATAGGGGAGAGAGGAAAGAACAAAAGAAGAAAGGAAGGAAGGAAGGGAGAGAGGGAGGGAGGAAGGGAGAGAGGGAGGGAGGAAGGGAGGGAGGGAAGGAGGGAGGTAGGAAGGAAGGAAGGAAGGAAGGAAGGAAGGAAGGAAGGAAGGAAGGAAGGAAGGAAGGAAGGAAGGGAAAAATAAAGAGAAAGAAAAAGAAAAAGAGCAAGCAAGCTAGGCACTGGTGGCTCACACCTGTAATCCTAGCTCCTCAGGAGGCTGAGATCTGAGTATTGAGGTTTGAAGCCAGCCCAGGCAAGAGACTCTGATCTCCAATTCACCACCAGAAAACTGGAAGTGGAGCTGTGGCTCAAAGTGGGAGAGTGCTAAGAAAAGACATGAGGCAAAAAAATAAAACAAAAGGTAAGGAAAGGATAGGGAAGGGAAGAGAAGAAAAGAAAAAAAATCAATGAGAATTACCAAGATAACTATGAACAAATTCAAATCAATATTAGCAAATGCCACTTTACATTCTTGCCTCTGATCTGGCCAAATTTATGTAAAGAAACACCAAACATGCTTGCACATGTGCAATGTACAAAAACAGCAAACCAACCAGAGCAGGCGGGCCTCCATGCTCCCTAGGGTCAGGTGTACCTGCTGAGAGTTTCACTAAGCCCCACTACCCAAGTCCATTAACTAAATGAATTCAAAGGAAAAAAAAAAGAAACCTGCATCAGAGTTACCCGGCTCCTGACACACTCTCCCAACACATAATATGTAATTGTTTGCAATTAACTGATTGCTTCTGCAATGAGAAAAGCAGGAGGATATTTATTCCCCACGGGTCTTTCTGTGCACACCCATTGCAAACACGCCTCAGTGTCTCTGCCACACGAGTCTTCATTAGTGATAATATCATTTGCTTTCAGCATCTATAATTTAAACGTGAAAAACGAGGAAAGGAAAAGCAAACCAAGGGGCAAGACCATCCAAGCCAAAGGGAAGAAATTCATGCAAAGATGGACTGCCCTTTGTCACCAATGAACTCTCCCAAACACTCTGCAGCAAGTCTAAGCCCTGTAAAGAACAGAGTGCTTTATTTAAAATTATAAATAACTGCCCAGTGCCAGCGGCTCATGCCGGTAATCCTCGCCACTCAGGAGGCTGAATTCTGAGGATTGTGGTTCGAAGCCAGCCTGGGCAGGAAAAGTCCAGGAGACTTTATCTCCAATAAACTACCCAGAAAAAGCCAGAAATACCATTGTGGCTCAAGTGGTAGAACACTAGTCTTGAGCCAAAGAAGCTCAGGGACAGCACCCAAGCCCACAGTTCAAGCCCCAGAAGAAAAAAAAATGGAGAAGCAGAAGAAGTAGAAAAGAGAGAGATGCAGGTAATACCAGTTCTGGTGTTTTTTTCTCCCCCTCTAGCAATACATAATATTGTCAAATTTGTAAAAAAAAATCAAACATAAACAACACCAAAGTAAAAGGAAAGCTTCAGCCAGGGACAGTGGCTAAAGCCTATAATTGACAATCCTAGCTTCTTGGGAGGCAAAGATCAGGGATTAATGTTCATGGCTAGCATAGGCATAAAAGCATCTGAGCTGGATGCTGGTAGCTCACACCCGTAATCCTATCTAGCCAGGAGGCTGTGGTTCAAAGCCAGCCTAGGCAGGAAAGTCTGTGAGATTCTTATTTCCAATTAACCAGCAAAAAGCCAGAAGTAGAGGTGTGGCTCAAGTGGTAGAGTACTAGCCTTGAGCACAAAAGCTCAGGCCCTGAATTCAAGCCCCAGGATCAGCACACCACATACACTTACATACTTTCTCTCTCTCTCCCTCTCTCTCTCTCTCTCTCTCTCTCTCTCTCTCTCTCTCTCTCTCTCTCTCTCTCTCTCACACACACACACACACACACACACACACACACACACAAAATACCTGACTCAACCAAAGGCTGGGTGACACACCCAGCTGTGCGGGGAAACACAATAACTGAACCACAGTGGTTCTCACCTAAGATCTCCAATGACACTGAAAAGCACAAGGAGAAGGATCAGGGATTCTGCCCTGAAAATAACTCATGGCTCAAATGGTAAAATGCCTGCCTAGCAAGTTGTAAGGTCCTTGGTTGAATCTCAAGGACAGACAGACAGACAAATGGAAGGAAGGAAGGAAGAAGGAAGGAAGGAAGGAAGGAAGGAAGGAAGGAAGGAAGGAAGGAAGGAAGGAAGGAAGGAAGGAATTCCTTGATACTCCTCCCATCAAACAGAAGGCTCTGGAGTCTGAGCAAACATCATATCTGGTGCGAAAAGGTTATATAACTTTCCAGGCTAGGTCATAAAAGGCCATAATGCTGATGATTATTTGTCTGATGTGCTTATTGTGAGGTAATTGAATGTGCCGACTCGGAGGTGACCTTTGGAGAAAAGTAATATGTAAATTCAATTCTGAGAAAAAGAAAAGCCTAATACCCACTACACAGTGGGCAAGTCTCATCCAGTCAGTCAAAGGTCTGAATGGAACAGAAAGACCCCACTTTACTAAGCAACAGAGAATTCTCCAGCACACCCCCTCTCAGGGTGCACACTTGCTTGGCAGACACTGTGCTACCTGAGTCACCTCCCCAACCCCTTTTTACTTTCACTCTTTTTCAGTTTCTAAGCCTGGTTCTTTACTACTTGAACCACACTGCCAGCCCCTCAATTTTCTTTCTTTTGGGGGGGGTCCAGTTGTGGGGGCCTGAACTCTGGGCCTGGGTGCTGTCCCTCAGCTCTTCAGCTCAAGGCTAGCACTCTACCACTTGAGCCACAGCGACACTTCTGGCTTTTTTCTTTTTGCTTACGTGATGCTGAGGAATCGAACCCAGGGTCTCATGCATGCAAAGCAAGCGTTCTACCACTGAGCCACCTTCCCAGCCCCTCGATTTTCAAATAGGGTCTCACATTATTCCTGAACTGACCTGGACTGTAATCCTCCTATTTATATCCATCCTTGAATTACTGAGATGACAGGCATGCAAAACCACATTCAGCTATTCGTTGAAATGAAGGGCTTGAGAACTTTTTTACCTGAGCTGGCCTCAAACCACTATCCTTGACGCTCCTGCCTCCCAAGCATCTAAAATTGCAGATGTGGCCATTGCACTGGGCTTTGGTTTTTTTTTTTTACTTGTGTTGTAGGCTCTTCTGTTCTCCATCTGCAGGCATATACTGCCCTCCCCCCACTGCCTCCCCCCATCGCATTTCTCTTGAAAACCAGGTCTAATACCAGGTATGTATGGGGGGGGTGTTGGCATCTCCAACTATTTAGGCCACCAGAAATCATAATGAAAACAAAGGAGGCGATCATGGTTGCTGCCCATTACTCAGCCCTCTGGCTGCCCTATTAAGACACAGACCTGTCGGGGTATGGGGGCGGGGGGGGGGAGTGGATGGTCTTACACTCTCCAAGCAGAGTAGCCCATGCAGCAGCTAGGAACCATTGGGTGGCTTCAGCCAGCACAACAGGCAGAAATCACTGAACCCCAGAATTGATACCTATTTTTAAGCCTCTAACTTTGGGAGCGGGGTGGGTAGCTTGTTATCATAATAAATTAGCAGAAGACCCTCCAACCGGAAATTTGCAGTTATCACAATTAAACAGGTATGGGTGAGTTGGATTCGAGGGGAAGGTGGGTGTGAGATTTTAATGTTGTTTGTATTTAACCATATTGAAAATTTTAGCAAGGAAGAGGAAATAGCCAACATGCCACAGGGCTTGATCTGCGAGGATCTCAAGTGCTGGAGTTGCTTTTAACTCTTACAATAAACTCTGTGCAAGAAGGGCTTTATTATTCCTCGGTTTATTTGGGGCGAGGGAAGGAGCTGGTCAGTCATGGGCTTGAACTTGGGGCCTAGATGTGGTCCCTGAGCTCTTTTGCTCAAAGCTAGTGCTCTACCACTCCACTTCCAGGTTTTCTGGTGATTCTTTGCAGACAAGAATCTCACAGGGACTTTCAAGCCCAGGCTGGCTTTGAACCAAGATCCTCAGATCTCAGCCTCCTGAGTAGGTAGGATTACAGGCATGAGCCACCAGCACCCAGCTCTGCTTTTGTTTTTAGACAAGTGTCTTGCTGTGTCATCAGGCTGACCTTCCACTTGAATCCAGCTTCAGCATCCTGAGTAGCTGAGATTACAGGCGTGCATCTCCATACTAGGCTAACAATCCTGTTTCACAGATGGGAAACTGAGGCAGAGAGGTTTGGTAAGCTGCCAAGAATCACACAACAAGCTGCAGATCGTAGGTTCTAATCAGCTAGCCTGAGTCCAGAGCTATATTTACACAATGCTCACCAGGCTGACTTGGCAGTCATCCCCCCATGGATAAAGGATACGATCTCAAATTACCATTCACCTGGGTCTCCAAGCATGTGACCAGCCAGGCTATTAAGTGTCAAGCATTTCCAACTGCCTTGCTTTTCCTAAAGCTATTGCCTACAGGTGATAGTGCTTGGTACACTCTGCCCGTGCACATTTCCAAACCCAGTCCCGCTAAATGTCACCCAGATCTCTCTACTTGGCATTCATTTCTCCAAGGCCAGAATGAGTCATTTTAGATGGCTACCCACCTGGTGGTATTATCTTGGGGGGTTGGGGAAAAGTCTGAGATCAGGACTTGAACTAAACACCTGTTGCTTTTGCTCATTGGCTAGCTCTCTACCAACTAAGCCACGCCTCCAAACCCACGTATTATCTTCCTATTTGCTCCCTGCTGTGATCTCTCAGGGTCTACTCTTGGAAAACCCCCACCCGAGCGAGCCTTGCATGTCACTACAGCTAACGGACACTGGCTTATTCTAAATGAAGGCTCATGCAGCAGCCTTGCTGTTAGGGACATTTTCATTGAATTTCACCTACCAGGAAGGAGGAGGAGGTAAAGAGCCACAGCCAGGCTAAGCAGCAGCTCTCGGCCTCCTAACCCCTGCCAAGTGTTTGCAATCAGACCTGTAATGCCAACTTGCAGAGGCAAAGCAGCCTTCCAACACTGCAAGAGCTTCTCCTGCTTTTAAACTAGTTACTAGCTTCCAAAGGAGAAAGCAAGGGAGTCATCATTCCCACTGTCCAGAGGCCAAATGGGACTCCACCAGGCATTGCTCATCTCTCCCCTGAGAAAGGTGCTCCCCAGCCAATTTCTAAAGACTCCCCAAAGCTCAACCCAAGTTTATACTTTTCTGAGAAGCTACTGTGTGTGTGTGCGCGCGCGCGTGCGCGTGCGCGCGCGTGCACCAGTCCTGGGCCCAGAACTTAGGGCCTGGACACAGTCCCTAAGTTTTTTTCACTCAAGGCTAGCACTCTACCACTTGAGCCCCAATTCTGTTTCTGGCATTTTGGTGGTTAATCGGAGATTAGAGTCTCATGGACTTTCCTGCCTGGGCTGGCTTCGAACTGCAATCATCAGATCTCAGCCTCCTGAGTAGCTAGAAGGCTCTTGAACATCCACACAGGAAGAGCAAGCAAACAAAGAAACAAAAACCACTTACGATGCAGAACTCAAGTACAATCTTTACTGAATAAGCTAAACTCTTTTCTTTTGTCGGGAAAAATTTTGCCTCAGTGGTATTTTAAATTTTATGCATAATTTCTGAACAGCAGCAATAAAAACTTAATCGTATGATCCTTCTTTTATTCCCTAAAGCTCTGAGCTTAGTAACTTTGTCAAGAGTATTATAAGAAAAACTTCATAGCATTGTTTTAAAAAAGGAGGGAGGGCAACGAAAGTTCATTTTATGCTTTTATAATTATAAAGGAGATCTGAAGGTCATTCTTATGATTATTTTCAGAAATGCAATTTAGGTTGCTGTTGGCAACCTGAAGACATATTAATCAAGTTCACAGTATACTCAAAGATAACTCAGGTTTGCAGGCAACAGTGTAACAATAAATATCTAGGTCCATTAAAAAAAAAAAAAGGAGAAGCCCTAGACTATGTGATATTCAAACAAGAGTGAAGCGTGTTTATGCACAAAGATTATTTCCACAGCAAGAGAGAGAAACTAATTCCAAAAGTAACACTTTTCCAATGACCATTTCATTACTGTCACATGAAGGCAAGCTCACATGGGTTCTGCAGTGGAGACTGAAGCCACATTAAGATACAGTGTTCAGAGACAACAGCAAATCGAGACTTGTGAGTTCCATGAACAGCACAGAATCATGGCTGCAGACCTGCCCTGGCAATTTTAGAAGGCCAGGGTAGAACTCAGCACTCTGTAATAGAAAGGATGACCTAAAAAGCCTGGCTTTTTTCTTTTGTCAGTAGTGGGGCTTGAACTCCGGAATTAAGCACTGTTGCTGAGCTCTGGTTCGAGGCTGTCAGGGCTCTACCACTTTGAGCCACAGCGCCACTTCGAGTTTTTTGAGTAGTTAGTTACTTGGAGATGAGAGTCTCACGGGGACTTTTCTGCAGGAGCTGGCTTTGCACTGTGATCCCCAGATCTCAGCCTCCTGACTAACTAGGATTACAGGCATGAGCCACCTGCACCCAGCAGGAAACCTACTTTTACATCATCTTCTAACCTAAATATCAGAATGCAACATTCCACTCCTGAGTAGATGGCAAATACAACAGTGCACATATATTTGTGCATGCATACTCAAAGTCCTATTTGCTACAGACAAAATTTGCAAACTATTCACATGCTTTTTAACCCCAGAATGGATAGACCTTGGTATAATCACATAATGGAATGATACATGGCCATGAAAATGACTGAACTATAGCCACAATCAGCCAACACAAGAGTCATAAACATAGCTTAAAGAAACCAGATACAAAATTATATAGCATGTGACTCCAGGTAGATACAGCATGAAAACATGTGAAACTTACCTCTGGCTGGCAAAGGGGTTATGTGCAGATGATTACAAAGCAAGTTAAGGGGGTTTTCTGCAATGCTGAATGTTTCTTGATCTGTATACAGGTTTAGATTTACTTTGTGACAACTTGTGTTGTGTACTCGTACATTTGGTAGATTTCAAGTTTTGAGATGTACTTTAAAAAAGGAGGTGACAGCAACCAAGTTGCCTATGCAACAGGCATAAAATTTCCTGTAATGCTTGAAACAAATGAACGGGGGTGCATGAGAAATGCAGTAATGGATGCGTAATTTGGAAAGCCTCAATTCTGCTCACTAAAACTGATTTTAAAACTATAGACCAATAACCCAACAAAAGCCAGGCAAACTGTCTTCCCTTGTAACTGCTTTTAAATCTGTTCTTACAGTTCGCAAACAGCCTAAGTCCCACAAGCACTCATCCTCCCCAATTCCTTGTATGCCCTCCACCCAGACCTTTCTCTCCTCTGCTTCTCAGGTGAGTAGGTTAAGGCATGAGCATCATCAACACCTGGGACTATCTGTGAACATATGTTGATACTCATTAAATGAACCTGGTCTGAAATGTGTCAATACTTCTTTAAAAACACAAACTACTTTTAAGGGCAGATGGTAGAAGTTTGTCTAATTATGCTTGAAGCCATGGGATCATGCCAAAGGAGAGAGAAAAGCCCACCTGTTTACAGATGCATCCCCCCCCCCCCAGCTCCTGGGGAATAAAATGCAGTTCTAATTTTGTATGTGTCATTGTTATGGTGGGGTATCTTGTGTTGTTTTTGCGGTGTTTGGACTTGAACTCCAGGCCTTGAAACTTGCTCAGCTGGTGTTCCATGACTTAAGCCTTTCTGCTGAAGCCCCTTTTTGTGTTAGTTATTTTGAGCTGGGGTCTCACTTTATGAAGGAACTATAACCTGATCTGCACTTTTCCCATTGTTGCTAGGATGACAGGTGCAATGTATCTAGCCCAGTGTCTGGTAGAGGAAAGATCTCTGGAATTCCCTCCCCCAACTGCTGAGCTTTCTATCCCCTATTTCCTCAGCCTCTCAAGTAGTTCGAATTTGTGTTATCTTTAAGGGAGAAATTATCCTTCGGTCTCTCTCCCAAGTAGCTACTTTAAAATCAGGGAAGCAGAAAGGGGGGGAATGGATTCGTGAAGGTGGTGAGGTTGCTTTCTTTGGGGTGGAGGGGAGTAATCAAAGTATGATGAATTAGATGTGATGATTCTCTAACTTTGGACTGAATCATGCACTTTAAGAGGGCAGTCTGTATGTTTATTATTACATCTCCAATTTTTAAATAAAACGGCAACGTGTCCAACACTTTAGCAGAGACTTGCATGTAAGCAGAGACAGAAGATTAAACAACCGAGGGCCATCTAAAAGTCAAATTGCATGAACTTATCAAACTGAAAATAAGCAAGGAAGAAGTCCTGATTTCCACTCAGCTCAAAAACTGGGGTGGGGGATGGGGAAGGAGGATGAAGTTGGGGCCAGAGATGATTAACTTTCTGGCTCGTCTTTGAGAATCTGGGTCCTACAGGCTAATTCATTAATGAATACGACTCTGGGTGGGCACGACGTGCAGAAGGCCAGTGATGCGGGGAAGGTGGCGGGGGCTGCGGGGGGGGGGCACGCCATTCACGGTGGCTAGCGTTCACAAGACCAAAGCTTGCACCGGTTCAGCCCCGGTGCAGCTCAGCACTTCCTAACCCGCAGGATCGACCAGGAGAAAGTTGCCTAGGAAAGTTCCTGGGGAAACCAGGAGAGGAGGAGGGGGACCGAGAGGGGGAGGGGGGCAGCAAGCCAATCAGTCAAGCGGGCGGGCAGCAGGGAGGGAGCGCAGAGCTCCCCGCGTTCTCTGCCCAAGTGACCAGAACTGGGGCCGTCCAGGGATCCAGTCCGCACAAGGACGCCCAAACCCAGCCAGGTGTCGGGGAGGGGGGGTCCCCAAAGACCCGAGCGCCGCCAGCGGCCACGCCCCTCCCCCACCTCCGGCCACCCGGGCCGGAGCCATCTCGGAGTCGCTGCTCCCGGAGACCCGGCCGGGGCCGGCCACCTGCCGCTCCAGGACGGCGGCTAGAGCCATCCCGAGCCACCGCCGCGGCCCCCTCGCGGAGCCGACCACCGACCTCCACCGAGAGAGGTCCCCGGCTCCGGGGGCCCCGGGGGGGCGGCGATCGCGCCGGTGCGGGGTCAGGAGGCGCCCGCGCCCTCCCGCGCGCTGCCCCGAGTCTGGGGCACTGCGCTTGCTCCGAGACAGACCCGCTCCCCGCATCGCCAAACGAGGGGGGCTGCCACCCCGGCGAGGCCACGTCTGGGGCCCCCTCCCTGACCGCGGGGTGACCCCGTCCCGCCGGAGGGAGCCCCCGGGACGGCCCGGGGCCACCGTCCCGGAGCGCCCCCGCCCCCCGTGCGCGCCAAGTTTGCCCGGCTGGCTGCGGGGGCCGGCCCGGGGCCAGGGTGAGAGCCTGCGCGCCCCGGGCCTCACCTGCCAAGGAAAGGGGTGCAGCGCAGCCCCAGGCGTCACTCACCTCCAGCCGCTGATCCCAACCTGCCGCGCGGGGCTGGAAGCTCCCAGGCTGCTCGGCCGCGGCTCCCCGATCCGGAGGGGGCGGGGCGAGCCTGGGGGCGGGGCCACACCAAGGGGCGGGGCCACCTGGAGGGGCGGAGAGACCTCGGGAGCTGAACCATATGGAGGGGCGTGGCCACACGGAGGGGCGTGGCCACACGGAGGGGCGTGGGCGCATGGAGCGGAGCCTTGGGGGGCGGGGCCGTATTGAGGGGGCGGAGCCTGCCGCCCCGGGCAGCGCCGGAATTAAACCCCCGAATCTCGTGGCTGCCCGGGACTGACCCAGCAGCCTCGGCGAAGGATGGAGAAGCAGCCAGGGGAGACCCCGAGTGGGAGACGACCGTAGCTGCTCCCCGGATCGCAGCTGAGCGAGCGGGAAGTGTGGATCGGACCTGGAGGAAGCCTGGTCTTTGTACTGGCAAAGCAGACGGGCGGGCGAGCCTGCCTCAGTGCGCCTGCGCGGTGCCTGGCACTTTTGCACACCTCTCGGTGCTCGGCGGCCTCGGGCCACCCCCCCCCCCCGGCTTGCACGCACTCGCTACCCTACCCCATTCCCCCCCCCCCGAGTGAAACCCATCCCCCACGTTTGGGTTCTCATCTCACACCGGGAAGGGAGCTGGGCTCTCGCCGCGGCACAGCTAACACGCCCAAGACCGGCCCTGCCGGGCCCTCCGGGCTACCGAAGCTTCCTGCCTCCCGCGGGAGGAAGACCCCGAGCGGAGGTCTGCAGGACCAGCATCGGGGCGTCCCAAACCCCCCGACGCCGGGGACACCCAGCCGTCCGTGGTGCGTTCCGCGATCCTCCGCGGACAGAGTCCTGGTGCGCAGAGGGTGCAACGTGTCCCAGGGACTCGCGCTGGAGAGTCTCGGATGCAACTGGGAAGTGGCTCCAGCTCTGAACGCTGGAGTCTGCCCTGCCGCCGTGGATCGAGAGGTGTAAAGATCGCAGGGTTGAGGTTTTGAAATTGGGATTGGCTTCGATCAACAGGACTGGAGGGTTTACTCTATAAAATCCAGGACAGATATGCCAGAACTCCGATCATTGCTCCTCGTAGGGAGGCAGGGTTCTCAGAGCCCTCCCGCCCAGCCAAGTGCATCAGAGGATCTTACACACACACACACACACACATACACACACACACACGTCTTTTTGTAAGTGTGGTTAAGGGTTAAGGGTTCTCAGAGCCCTCCCGCCCAGCCAAGTGCATCAGAGGATCTTACACACACACTCTTACACACACACACACACACACACACACACACACACACACACACACGTCTTTTTGTAAGTGTGGTTAAGGGAAGAACCACCACGAAGTCAGGAAGGGTAATGCTCACCCCTGGGGAGAAGGGGCTGTGAATCACTCCTCCTTTACAATTCACCGGGAAGCACACCTGCGAATTCCTGAAGCTGATGGACCCTGACTGTTAAGATAAGCAAAGGGCAGCCCAAAGTAAGTCTGGCGAGAAATCCCAGTCCTCAGCCAATTTGCAAACTCCCCTCTGGGCGTGGGTTTGGTCATCTGTATAAGAGGGCATTTGGATCCAGCAGCTGTTGTCTAAAATCCACGATTCTAGGGAAAGGGAAATTAATTCCCATTGTGAGACGTGGAGAATCAAACGGGCTGGAACGTTCCTGCACTAAAAAAAAAAATAGTGGCCGCCAAGCAAGTATTAGTGACTCAGTCCTGTAATGCTAGCTACTCAGGAGACGGAGGTCTGAAGATTGCAGGCTGAAGCCAGCGGTGGCAGGAACGTCCGTGAGACGCTTACCTCCAATTAGCCACCAAAAAGCTGGAAGTGGAACTGTGGCTCAACTGTGGCAGAGCACCAGCCTTGAGCACAAAAGCTTAGAGAGAATAAAGACCTAGAACCTGCCCTCCCTCCTCCACACACAAAGTGTCCTTACTCCAGAATTTTCAGCCCTACATTTTTGTAGGGCTCAAAAGGAGGCAAGCCTATTTAAAATATATATTTTAAAAAACTAGCGACTTTAGAGTTTATACTGGCTTTAAATTTTTAGATGTAGTCACTTTAAAAAAAAAACTAAGAGACAAGCTGGGCACTGGTGGTTCACGCCTGTAATCTTAGCTACACAGGAGGCTGAGATCTGAGGATCCCAGTTCAAAGCCAGCCCTGGCAGGAAAGCCCTTGAGACTCTGATCTCCAGTGAACCACCATAAAAACAGAAGTGGCGCTGTGGCTCCAGTGGTAGAGTGATCGCCTTGAGCTGAAAAGCTGAGGGACAGCACCCAGGCCCAGAGTTCAAGTCTCACGACCACCACCAACAACCAAAAAAAAAAAAAAAAAACAACTAAGAGACAATTTACACACTATATAATTTAAAGTGCAAATTCAGTGATTATTTATATATTTTCAAATATATATATATATATATATATATATATATATATATATTCAAAGCCATTAACACATCCCAGGGCCAGATCATCGTCCCACTAAGAAAACCTATACCCATTAGCAGTCAGCACCACTCTCCGCCCCACCTCCTGACAACCACTCAACTATTCACATCCCGTCTCTATGGATTTGCCTGCTCTGTACATTTGATATAAATAGAAGTGTAACAATATGCAGTTTTTGTCATGGCTTCTTTTACTTAGTCATAGAAACCAGACCATATTGTATATTAGTACTTTGCACTCCTCTCTCCTCAATTATACCATTTATTGATGAAGGAAGTATACTGGTGGGCAGTGACAACAGCAACATTTCCCCCCTCCCCCCTCTGGGCCTGGGCACTGTCCCTCAGCTCTTCAGCTCAAGGCGAGCGCTCTACCACTTGAGCCCTAGCGCCCACTTCCGGCTTTTTTTTTCTGCTTATGTGGTGCTGAGGAATCGAACCCAGGGCCTCATGCATGCAAGGTAAGCGCTCTACCACTGAGCCACCTTCCCAGCTAACAGCAACATTTTAAAAAAATAGTTTACTAAGGGAAACTCTTCTTTGAAGCAAAACATCATCAAACATGTCAATATAGAAGCCCTTGTGTTTACATAAAGACATCTCAATAGTGAGATAAGTTCTCATCATATCAAGGAATTTCTGTATGTATGTATGTATGTGTTAATACCTATATCTGAGAATGATGAACCATATTATCAGTCAGGTTACTAGGAACAGATTTCCCAAACTGAGTTTTATAAAAGAACTGATAATTTTGGTGACTCATTGAGCCAGTCCACTTGAACTTCTGGTCCTTATAAACACACTTTTTTTTTTTTAAAGCACATATCCTTAGCTATAAAATGTAGCCAATAGTTTAGTTTCTAAGTATAAGGTGGTCTATTCCATACTATTTTTTTCTCTAAGTAAAATTTCTTGTTGGTCCTGAGTATCTTGATATGATCTTATCTGATTTAGGGGGGAGACAGAGGTACTTGTGAAATTGACATTGAAGATGTGCCTCAGCCATTTTGTTGAGACATTTGGCTATTTGTTGAGTCATTTGAGCAGATGGATCCCAGACACAGATTGAATTTGGGACTTTGGGGATCCTAAAGTCATAAGCTGTGATCAACTGTTTTGTGAAGAATGAACTTGTTGCTGACAGTGGTCTAGGATTTTATTTATATCTGCCAATGTTGCTCCAACTCTATTTGGAAACATTCTGTTGAAGTCTGCAGGAACTAGGTTGTTTTCTATTTCTCAATTTTTATCGACACAAGATGTCTGAACAGTCTACCAGTCAGTACGTTTTGGCTGTCTCACTTTCTATAGAGCTTTGAAGGAAGGTTGTTTTATAAGAGGGTAGAAGGTAGTTTGTTGTCTTGGCCTCTCTTGTTGCATAGTTGGGTATTATAGTCTTTTCCATTTCCCATAAACAGAATACCAGATGTTCAATTGGACCCCTTGGAACTGTCAATTTTTACTTTTCCTATTTTGTAAGAGCTAAAATCAGAAAATACAGTAGAACCTTAAACAACACAGGGTTTGCTCTGTCAGTCCACTTACATGCAGATTTTTTGAACTCAGGGCCTGGGCGCTATCACTGAGCTTACTTGCTCAAGGCTAGCACTCTACTACAGTGCTACTTCTGATTTCCCGGTGTTAATTGGTGATAAGAGTTTCAGGGACTTTCCTGGCCAGCTTTGAACTGTGATCCTCATATCTCAGGCTCTTAAGTAACTAACAGCCGCTGGCCCCAGGCTACATACAGATTAAAAAAATAATATTTTGCTAGCTGGGGACCAGTGACTCATGCCTGTAAGCCTAGTTAATCAGGAGACTGAGATCTGAGGATCATAGGTCAAAGCCAGCCTGGACAGGAAAATCCATGGTACTCCTTTCTCCAATAATTTACCCCCCACCAAAAAAAAAATCCATATTTGGATCTGTGATTCTAGTGGTAGAGCTCTAACCTTGAGCAAAAGAAGCTCAAGGACAACACCTAGGCCTTGAGTTTAAACCCTCGTGCTAAGAGTTCTCTTATTCATAATTAGAATCATTATATCATTGTGGCTGTTATAAAATATTTATAGAGCATTCAAAAGATGTATGATACTCTACACCAGGATCCTAAATGAAGGGATTAGGTATACAAGCAGGCCTGCTTTACTTGGAATATTATTTATTTATCAAATATTTTTGAGAGCCTACTCTGCCTCTGTATACACACACAAACACACACATACACACACCCCAACATATACAGAGTTTGGTCTAAATGGTACAGTGTTATTATCATTAAAACAATAATGTAATTTTAGTAATTGCTTACACTTGCTTTTATGTACCACAAGCACTGTACTAAGAGCATTTCCGGAATCAGTTTACTTCTCCTAAGTGGTAAGTAGTCACGATTATTAGCACCAGTCTGAGGATGAAGATGATGGGGGTTGAGGGAGGCTTTGGCATCCGCAGGAAGCCATGGTACTCAGTGGCAGAGCACAGCCAGGTCTCTGCCCAGATCACTTTCACTGGGACAGGGTGTGCATTCGTGGTGGTTGTTCTGGTTTTCTGTTTGTTTTTAATTATGTCAGGGCTCCCACGTTGAACAGAGTCACTGTCCCTGCAGCCTCCTCTCTCTTGGCAAGGAAACCCCAACCCAGTGATCTGTTTTGATCAAGACCTCACAGCTCCATTCTCTGACCCAGTAGCTTCCAAACAATGGAGGCCTCTTTTGAGCCCAGAGCCTCTCCATCAAACAAACCTTTAGTTGAAGGTTCTCTGAGGGAAGCAGAATGATGGAGCAAACAAGTCTTCCATGGGACTTGGAATCATGGAGGGGAGCACAAGGCTGCCACATTCCTGTGAGGATGATTGCAGCTGAAACCTAATAAGGAATGCTAATGTCAATGCTACTTGTTACTGTGCAGAGTAACCACCCCGCCTCCACTCCACCCTCCCCACCCCCCCTAGTCTCAAGGCAAGGACATATCCATGGACCTGAAATGAAGTTATAGAATTAGTCATGTGTAATGCCCTTGGTGTATTTCATGTAGCTTGCTTCAGCTGAATATACATATATACATATATATATATATATATGCATGTATTTAAAAAAATTTTTGAGGCCCTAGGGCTTGAACTCAAGGCCTGGGCACTGTCCCTGAGTTCTTTTGCCCAAGGCTAGTGCTCTACCACTTTGAGCCATAGTGCTACTTCCAGTTTTCAGATGATTAATGGGAAATAAGTATCATGGACTTTTCTGCCCAGATGGTTTTGACCCAAGAGCCTCAGAGCTCAACCTCCTGAGTCACTAGCATTACAGATGTGAGCCACCAGTGTCTGGCAGCTGAGAAAACAAATATTATTTTGGTCAGTCATGGGGCTTGAACTCAGGGCCTGGGTTCTGTCCCTGATCTTTTTCAGCTCAAGGCTAGAGCTCTACCACTTTGACCCACAGCTTCACTTCTAGTTTTCTAGTGGCTAATTGGAGATAAAGAGTCTCACAGACTTACCTGCTCCAGCTGGCTTCAAACTGTGATCCACAGATCTCAGCCTTCTGAGTAGCTAGGATTACAGCCATGAGCCACCAGCGCCCCATGAGAATATTTATTAAGTGTGAATAATGGCATCCTTACCTACTGGTCCTCAGTACCTCATCTGGACAAAGCTAAAGGTGGAGAACCAGAACCAATGAAGCTGAGAAAGCCAGAAGAAAGACAGATCTTGACTCTTAGAATCTGGTTGCATAAGGCCCTTTTCATGAATGCTACACTCAAAGGAGGCCTGGTATGTATAACATAGTACTGAATTTCAACACAGAAGGGTTGTCATCTTTTTTTTTTCATTACAGATACACTGGGAGAGTGACTAGCACAGGCCGAGGTGGGGAAGAGAATGGTGAAAGGGGAGGGAGCAGAAACTCACTGCTGGGGACAATGACTTCAGTTCAGAGTATCTGAGTGTGTTGACACTCAAAGACAAGGCAGTTATGCATAGGATTCCCCCAAGGTTTTATTGTCTACAGCCACTCAAGTATTACTCTAGGAAGCACAGAGTCCCAGAGGACTATTATTATCTAAACAAATAAATTCACCCAGTGCCTTCCACTGGCTGCCTTAGGTCATCCAAAAGGTCATTCACTTATCTAATCTTGGCACATGTCCAATATTTGTTCATAGTCTGTGAGTATTACGAGGACATGCTCCTCTGAACTGTCTGGGTTTGATGTATCTAAAGGACTTAATCTTGTTAACTCTCAGTACATGGTTCTAACTCTAAACTCTGCTAATCTGCAGAGTTTGGGGTTTTCGGGGTCAGTCGTGGAGCTTGAACTCAGGGCCTGGGCACTGTCCCTGAGCTTTTTTGCTCAAGGCTAGCACTCTACCACTGTGAGCCTCAATGTCACGTCCTGTTTTCTGGTGGTTATTTGGAGATTAGGCTGGCTTTGAACCACAATTCTCAAGTCTCAGTCTCCTGAGTTGCTAAGAATACAGATGTGAGCCACCATTGCGCAGCAGGTATTTTTGTTGTTGTTGTTAATTTATTAAAAATTTTTATTGTGACAATTATTTTCAAGACCTGGAATTAATTCAAATGTACCATAGGAAATGTGGATGGGGTGTGTTGTAGAGCAATTGGGCAGCACATTACACAACCCATACAAAGGCTAAGAATCTTGCACTTTTGTGTTGATGAGCTTTCCATCATTGTGACAAAATACCTGAGAATATCAGCTTAAAGGAGGAACGATTTATTTTAGCTCATAGTTTCCAAAATTTCAGTGGATGATCACGTGGCCTTGAGGCAGGGGTGAGGCAGAGCATCATGGTGGGGAACGAAGTGGAATAAAGCTGGGGAACGTAGTGGAATAAAGCTGCTCACCTCACGGTGGCCAGTAAGCAGGGAGAGAGTAGTTTATCAGTGTCCCCTTCAAGAGCACATCTCCACTGGCTTACCTACTTCTTACAACTAGGCCCCACACCAACAGTTTCCATAATCTCCTCCCAAGAGCTCTGTGAATTGGAGACCAAACTATCAATACATGAGGCTAGGGGGGGCATTCAAGGTCCAATCTGAACACATTCCATTGGTATATATGAAATAATTATAATGGAAAAAAATCAGATAAAAAGTACAGTATATATACTTATAACAATCATATAAAAATGCATGCTTAGTCGGGCACCAGTGGGTCACACCTATAATCCTACCTATTCAGGAGGCTGGGATCTGAGGATCACAGTTCAAAGCCAGCCCAGGCAGGAAAGTCTGTGAGACTCTTATCTCCAATTAACTACTCAGAAAAAGCCCAAAGTAGAGCTGTGGCTCAAAATGGTAGAGCTCTAGCCTTGAGCATAAAAGCTCAGGAAGAGTAGCTGGACCCTGAGTTCAGGGGAAAAAAAGAAAAAGAAAAAAAGAATGCTTGAAACTACCAAGCATGGTAACTACCAATGATCTTTAAATATCAAAAGTAAGAGTCAGGTGCTGGTGGCTCATACCTATAATCCCAGCTACTTGGTAGGCTAAGAGTGGGAGGAATGCAGTTTCAGGCCACAATCTTAGCAGAAAAATCTGTAAGACTTCATCTTAGCCAAGAGAAGCTGGACACAAAGGCTTGAACCTTTCATCCCAGCAAGGATGAAAAACCTAAAACAGGTGAATCATGATCCAGACATATCCCCTGGCAGGAAACAAGAGCCTATCTCAAACATAACCAGCAAAAAAAGGAGGGGTGGTTCAGATATATAAAGTATGAGGCCCTGAGTTCAAACTCCAATACCACCAAAAAATAAATCAAAAGTTGGCCTGGGCATGTAGAGTTCCTGCCTAGCAAGCACAAGGCTTAAATTCAGACCCCAGGCATGTCAAGAGCAGAAAAAAAAAAAGTTATAGAACTAGATTTAGGTCCGGTACACTCTTTACATTCCAAAGTTAATTAGACATGCACATAATCTATTAGTGCAAAAACAAATGATCCCAGAACTTAGCAGCTCTGGAAAACACCCATCATCTCACAGAATCCTCAGGGTTGAGAATCTTAACTGCTTAGCTAAAATGTTCCTGACTCAAGGTCTCTCATGAGACTGCAGTGGAAAAGTCAGTGGAAGCTTCTATCATCTGCCAGTTTGGGCAGGGCTGGTAGATCTACCTCCAGAAAAAGCCTGGACTCCCATAAATGTTAACAAAAGTCTCACCATGTGAACCTCTGCATAGGAGCCTCACCATGAGGCTGCTAAGGGCTCACAGCTGGCTTTCCAAGGGCCAAGAGAACCCAAGAGAGAAAATGGAAGCCAAGGGAATGGTAGCTGCAGTGTCTTTTATAACACTATCACCTCTGTCATATGCTATGGTCACACAGACCAACCGTGGCACAATGTGAGGAGACACTACAAGAAGGTGTGAATACTCAGAAACAGGGTCACTGGGGAGCAGCTTGGAGGCTGCTTACCAGGCTTCAATATGGTTTTTGTCCAAAGTCAGGCACTAGTGGCTCATGCCTGCAATCCTAGTTGCTTAGGAGGCTAAAATCTGAGGATCACAGTTCAAAGCCTGTTCAAAATCCCGGCAGGAAAGTTTGTGAGACCTTTCTTTTTTCTTTTTTCTTTCTTTCTTTCTTTCTTTTTTTATTTTTTTTTATCTGTTATGGAGCTTGAACTCTGGGCCTACGTGCTGTCCCTGAGCTCTTCAGCTCAAGGCAAGCGTTCTACCACTTAAGCCACAGAGCCACTTCTGGTTTTCTGGTAGTTAATTGGAGACAAGAGTCTCACAGACTTTCCTGCCCAGGCTGGCTTTGAACCAAGATCCTCAGATCTCAGCCTCCTGAGGTCTGAGCCACCAGTGTCTGGCTGTGAAACTTTTTATCTCCAATTATGTATCAAAGAAGTTGGAAGTGGAACTGTGGTTCAAGTGGTCGAGTTCTAGCCTTGAGCAAAAAGAGTACAGGGACAATGCCCAGGCCTTGAGTTCAAGCCCCAGGACCAGCATACACAAAAAATTTTGAGTATATTTTCAAGCCTCCACTCCTAGCTACTTAAGAGGCTGAGATCTGAGGTCAAAGCCAGCCTGAACAGAAGTCTCTTCTCTCCAATTAACCCTAAAATACCAGAGGTGAAGCTGTGGCTTAAGTGGTAGAGTGCTATCCTTGAACAATAAAGCTCAGAGACACAAACACACAAAGTATGTTTTCACTACAAAGTGTACATTACAAACATACCTCAAAATAGGTTTTCCCACAGTATCAAATCCTTCAAAGTATTATGCTTTTCAACAAGTAGTTAGTACTTTCTATATGCCGAGTGCTATGGCCAGCATTTTTCATGCAACCCTCATGAATTTAAACAGGGACACCTGGCAGCTGTGTCATTTCACAGAGATGGATCTGGAAGCACAGAGAAGCCTTTATTGACAGTTAATGCCAATGACCACTATTCTGTCATTTCTCCCTCCTCAAATGCTGCCTTGACAGGGCCACTGTCCTATGCTATTAAAAACTGCCACCCAAGCCATTCACATATCATTATATATGTATTTTCCTTTTCTCTTCCCATAGCATTTATATCAATATCCTAACTAATTCACTTGGCATGTCTGTATTTGTCTGTGTAAAAGAGATTTGGGGCTATGCTGTTCGCTGATGGTCCTAGTACTTACAAAAGTGCCCAACACATCATATATGTTCACCAATCAAAATATGCAGAAGCTATGAAATAACCAAAAGGGGCTTAACATGTTAAATATTTTGTTCTCAGAGTTGCTCAGTTGAAAATTAGATTTATTTTCCAGTTATATCTCTTTAAATGTAATAAATTTATGTAAAGATTTTGCCCAAGGGCTGAGAATGTGGCTTAGTGGTAGAGTGCTTGCCTGGCATGCATGAAGCTCTGGGTTCAATTCCTCAGTACCACATAAACAGGAAATGCTGGAAGTGGCGCCATGGCTCAAGTAGTCAAGTGCTAGCCTTGAACAAAAGAAGCCAGGGACAGTGCCCAGGCCCTGAGTTCAAGCCCCAGGACTGGCAAAAGAAAAAAAAAAAACAAGAAAGAGAGAAAGATTTTGCCCAAAAAGATAGTTGTGGAAAATTATCTTTTCATTAACTTGTACATTATATTCACTGCCATTTGTTTTTTTCTAATGAGAGGAGATATACTAAATATATCAAGAAAATAACAATAGAGAGAGAGAGAGAAGAAATGGGAGAGAATGCTGGAACAGATGACACTATGTGAAAGAAAGTGTACTTATTTACAGATGTATGTAAAGGAAACCTGCTGAATATCACCTCCACAATAACAATAAAGTAAATTGGGGGGGGGGGAAGGAAAACAATAACAGATCTAGAAATAAAGAATGCCTTTAACCTAGAAGAGTGATAAAGCAGGTAAGGATTGAAGGATTCCTCTTGGTCCAGTAATGGCCCCTACATCTGTGCATAAAACTTGAGCAAATATTTATGTTTGACATCAGAAGAGTCAGTTAAGCAAGTGATGTTTCATAATGGACGAAATGAAATACTTCCTTCCTTTATTTATTCTGGATAATCTATTGACTTCTAAGGAGGTTTTATTTCTACAGACATAGAGGTATTGTTGGATGAAAGGTCAGCATTCATTCTAGATTTGCCCAGATCTACCCAGAACTACGAACTATAATCTTGGTTATTTCTTTTCTTTTCTTTTTTTTGGTCCAGTGGTGGGGCCTGAACTCTGGGCGTGGGCGCTGTCCCTCAGCTCTTCAGCTCAAGGCTAGCACTCTACCACTTGAGCCACAGGGCCACTTCTGGCTTTTTTCTTTTTGCTTATGTGGTGCTGAGGAATCGACCCCAGGGCCTCATGCATGGAAGGCAAGTGCTCTACCACTGAGCCACCTTCCCAGCCCCAATCTTGGTTATTTCAATATACTAGTTAGCAGTAACTTGACCAAGTTCTCAGTGACACCTAATTATCCTCTCCAAGCTTACTGAGCCAAGCCAGGCACTGGTGGCTCACACCTGTAATCTTAGCTAATCAGGAGGCTGAGATCTGAGGATCTCAGTTCAAAGCCAGCCTGGACAGGAAAGTGTAACTCTTCTCTCCAATTAACCATCAGAAAACCGGAAGTGGTGCTGTGGCTCAAAGTGATGGAGCATAGTCTTGAACAGAAGAGCTCAGGGACAGCACCTAGGCCCAGAGTTCAAGCCCCACAACCAACGAAAACAAAAATAAGCAAACAAAAAAGAATCACTGATCCCATACACTATAGTAAGAATACTTGAATGTTGTATGATGCTAAGCATCATGCCGGTATCGTCTCTAATATTCTCACCAACTCTATCTACTTGGTAGCTGGGATAGTTATGGAGCCCAGAGAAGATGAGCAATTTTCCGTACATCACAAACCCAGGGTCAAGGTTCAAACCCAGATTATCTGTGTGATTCTTAAATCTGGGTCAGTGCCAGGTGCTGGTGGCTCATACCTGTAATCCTAGCTACTCAGGAGGCTGAGAGCTGAAGATCACAGTTCAAAGCCAGCCCAGGCAAAAAAAGTATCACAGACTTGTCTCCAATTAACCACCAGAACAATGGATGTGGAACTGTGGCTGAACACGTTAGAGAGCTAGCCTTGAGCAAAAAGAGTTCAGGGGCTGAGCCCAAGCCTAGAGTTCAAGGCCCATGACTGACAGAAAAAAAAAAAATCTGGGCCAATTTTAAAGTGTAGCTGTCTGACCTTAAACCATCAATCTATATAACCATATAGATTGCTTAGCCTTATATGGTTATCTTTATATAAATTGAAACAACTAAATATTGCTTGTATAGACTTAGACTACAAAAGTTATTCATTATGTATCTGAAATTCTTATTTAAGTTCTGTATGTTTATTTGATAAATCTTGCAATTGTATGTGAAGGGATGTGGGAGTTGGTTGAGTTATTCTTGAGGGTTCTTACCCAGGTTTCTTGGTAAAATGATCAGGAAGAATTTTCTAGACTAGACATCAGGTTCTCTACCCTATACTGCATAAGGATTTAAGAGTCCATTCAGGCCTGTAAACTTTGAAAAAGTTTCATTTACTAATAAAATATGTATGAATGTATTGATACATTCCTCAGGGTAAACTCCTTTTCAGGCCTTGAAAATGCAACAAGAAAGAAAATGAAAGTTCTACCATTAGAGATCTTCCTGAAGGACTCCAAAACTCATCCTTATTAAGAAACAGTGGAGGGTGTTGGGCACCAATGGCTCACACCTGTAATCCTAACTACTCAGGAGGCTGAGATCTGAGGATTATAGTTCGAAGCCAACCCAGGCAAGAAACTCCATGAGATTTTTACCTACAATAAACTACTCAGAAGAGCTGCAAATGGCACTGTGGCTCAAGTGGTAGAGCACTCACCTTGAGCAAAGGAAGCTCAAAGGAAGCGCTCAGGCCCAGAGTTCAAGCCCCAGGACTGGCAAAAAAAAAAATGGACTGGATGATTCCATGCTGGCTCCGTAATACCGAGGTACTAGAGTTCAGTCTCTAAACCTAGTCTAGTAATCATTTTTAAGACAAACAAGTCCACATTACTATCACATTCTCCCCCAAATTATAACCTTTAGTTTGCAAACTGTGGACCCCCAAGCTCTCCTATTCTTGCAATAATCATCTCAATATTGTTGATCTTAATAGACAACAGTAATAGATAGTGAGTCCAAATGAAAATGACAATCAGTACAGGCACGTCACTCTTACAAGACAGAATAGATGATTCTGTGTGGCTGTGTAGATGGACCCCATTCATTCTCCCAAATGCCCTGGGAATGAGACAAAAAGGAGGTATTTGTAACCACCCTTTTGTAGTTCAACTAACTGAGCCACTGACACATTCAAGTTTGAGCAACGAGTAAGGCAAAAACACGGTTGAAATCCAGGGTTTTCTGCCTCCAACAAGAATAATTTTACTACTGGAATAAAAATAATCTGAGGGTGAATGAAAATATGGTTTGTTTTCTCCCCCCCCCCCCACTTTTTTCTTCTTTTCCTTCTTCCAACATGAATGAGCAACAAAGTGTTGGACCCAAAAGGTAGAAGAAGAAATTTGCTCTCCTAGTCTATCCTATCTGTGAGTTCTTCATCTGTATATTCAACTAGGATTGAAAAAAGAAAAAGCATCTGAGCTGAACACACTTAGTAATTACATTGTGTCAGGTATCTTAACTATCTAGGAATAGTTTAAAGCACAGGGATGTAAACACTGTATCTTTTTATGTAAAGGACTATGCATTTGAAGGTCTTGGTGTTTGGGGCAGGGAGGGGCCCTGGAGCCCTTGCCTGTGTATTGTGGTCCCTGCAGATACTAAGGTACAACTATAGTCATGAGACCCAAGTTTCCTGTCTCTCCTTTCCAAACTGCCAGGTCAGCCTTTCTCTCATTCCCACCGAACTGGACATTGATAGGGTGGGCCAAAGCGTGCATAACATCCTTCATTCAAAATGTACAGATATGATCCAGGAGCCAGTCCCAGGACCCCCATATTTGTAAGCATTTATGGAGCAGATTGATTATCTTCATGCTGAATTCATGGGAAAGTGGCCAGGCTAGAATGGTAGTGGCTATAGAATTGGGACTTGAACTGAGGGCCTCGGACTTGCTAGGCCAGTCTTCCACCACTTGAACTATCCCCGCTTCCCCCTCAGCCCTAAGACTGGCCCTTTTCTTTTTTCTTTTCATCTGAGACAGGAACTTGGACTTGGTACCTGATGCTTTTGCTCATTAGCTAGCTCTCTACCAGCTGAGCCATGCCTTCAACCCCATAGGCTGGTCTTGTTGTAGGATGAACATGAAGTCATGCTAGATGAAGGAAAAGAAGAGCCTAGGAAGGAAGGGTGGGAATGCCTGTTTGTCAGGGAACATATTTTCCCCAAGACAGGAATGCCCGTCCTTAGAGAGTAGAACAAACTTCACCAGAAGTGTAAAGATAAAACTGAAAGGGGCTGCTGCTAGCCTTGCCCTAGACTCTTGCAGGTAGCAGCCCATTCTACAATGAGATGGCTTGGGAAGCCCCACCCAAGTCAGCCCCACACATGAGGTCTGGGCAGATATGCCAAACTCACCTGGTTTCACCATTAGTTCCTCCAATTCCCATTCCAACCCTCCACACACTCAGGCTGTTGCTTGCTACCATTGCTTCCTGGTCAACTGTTTTATCTCTACAGGGTTGAGTCCTTATTTATAAAATGGCTTCTATGGCCACATGTAAAATAATTCTATCATTAACAACCAAGATGGTCCATCTTACCTGAATATCCAATCTATAAAGGTTTCAACTCTAGATCATATGATCTGGTCAATCTGGGTTTGCTCTAGGCCAAACCACGGATACCTTCTGGGGTTTGTTTTTCCTACCCTGTGCATGACTGATGGCAAAGCAAAGCAAAAACACAAAGAGAGGTTGAAACACGAGTTGGGTTCTTATTGTTAGGAATAACAAGATTAGTCATCTCCAGCCAAATGCAAGGTCCTTATTCCCTAGCTCAAGCAGGTTACCCCTTCTGGCTGGGTTGATAAGCCTGGGTGGATGCTGTCTAGTGCTCACTGGAGCCTACAAATCAGAGGTGTAGGAACTGTCCTGTATTCCCCCTCTCCCTGCCCCATTCAACATACCAGCAACAGCCCGCTGCTCCCAGAGCACTTTTTCTTTTGGTCATTTTATATCCTTTATCTTATATCTCAGTATCTCAATTCCCTTCACTTGTGACTGAGGATTCAGAGAAGGGATGAGGTAATGGTTTAGCATGAATTGTGCCATGGAACTAAATTTCCAGGGCAGGAGGAAGAAGCTCTCTGCAGGCTCTTTTCACTTTGTGGAAGAATGGCAAAGTCACAACTAAAATGCCCATCTATCCAGAATGCAGCAATCCACGAGCCAAGGGCCCATGCTGGGCCCTCTATATTCATTGCTTCTGTCCCCACGCACAGCAATTCCAAAGAACACATGCTCTAACCCACATGTGTCCTCATATATACTCCTCTGGTTCCGAGGAGTGAATGAAGACCACACAGCTACACTGACGCACAGCTGTGCTCTCGATATGATGGGATTCTCCGACCACTGGCTTCCTGACTGCCTTTACCCTATCTAGATGTCATCTACAGACTCCCTCATGTTCACAGCTATGTCCTTGAAGTCCCTGGCTTTGCAATGGAGGAGTCACTGATCTGAATCCACCAGGCTGACATTGCAACTCCTGGTGGTGCTAAATGACACCCATTCTGCTGCATCTCCCTGCAGGTGCAGGGAGATCTGTTTGGCTAGCACCATGTTGGTGAGGGCACTTTGTTTTTATCATGAATAAATATCCTTCACGAAACATCTTCTCTCCTGTTCATATTGCTTTAAAAATAAACTAAAAATGAAAGAGGAGCCATGTGCTGGTGACTCTGTAATCCTAGCTACTCAGGAGGCTGAGATCTGAGGTTCGCAGTTGAAAGCCAGCCTGGGCAGGAAAGTCTGTGAGACTCCAATTCATGGCTAGGAAACTGGAAGTAGGGCTGTGTCTCAAAGTGGTAGAGTGCTAGCTTTGAGCAAAAGAGCTCAGAGACAGTGCCCAGGCCCTAAGTTCAAGCCCCACAATGACAAAAAGCAAACCAAAACACTGATAGCTTTATCCCAATTGCTTCACCTCTGTATAGCAGATGTGAGGCTCTGAAAGACAGATAGATGTCTTTACATTTCTCTGAAAGAGGAAGCTGCCAGAAATGGCTTTCTAGCTCTCCTCCAATCTGTGGTATCCGAGACCTGAGCAGAAAACAGTAACCAAATGGAAAGCTGTGATCTTCAATTGGATTGGGAATCAATGAGGCTTTTAGGGTTGGGAGTTAGGGACCGAACATGACTGCCTATCACTGTATTCATCTCAACTAATCTTCACACCATCTCCATGAAGAATATCATTGATATCCTTTATAGATGAGAAAATGCTCACATAGGTACATTACCGGCCCATGGTAGTAGAACTCTTAGTCACATCAACTGCCTCTGTTCTCAGCCTCCTGGAACAGAAGAATCAGCTAGAGAGATCTCCAAAGCCAAACGATTGCATCCAAATCTCTGTGGGTGGGCTGAGGCATCTCTGTGTTCCATTTTGTCTTGTTTTGTTGCCCCAGGTGACTTTCATATTATAAACATGATATACTATTTGAAGAGCCAGTGACACAAACTCACACACCAAATGGATGTTTTGTTTAGGAGAAGGAGGATGCTTACCTTCAAAGACAGGCCAGTGATGATATTGGTGATGTGTGTGTATGTGTGTGTGTGTGTGTGTTTGTGTGTGTGTTTACACATGAATGCTTTGAAGTAGTGTTGTGTAATTGCTAGTGGCTATGATGGTTTAGTCAGTTTCCACACACAGAAGGCTGAGATTTGAATTTATAACTCCTTTGCTACTTGTATGACTCTGAACATGTTATCTTTAACACCTCTCAGCTACAGTTTGCTTATCTTTAAATAATAGGCCCCACCTTTGAGGCTAAGCAATTAGTCCCTGCTAGCAATTGCCACAAGCGGCTAGCAACCAGCATGACATCAAAGGCAAACAGGTTGTAGTTTGAAGGTCATCTTCAAAATCTGATCAAGCGTTTAGAATTACCCACTTTACTTGAAAATTGAACTAACATGCCTTGGTGCTTTAGAACCAAGGGTAATTGTCCTAGAGGTAGGCCAATTCATGTGTGGATAGGAAACTCGAAGGGCTCTAGCTACATGTGGGGATCCACCTGAGAATTGGGGCTCTAGAAAGAGCTTATTGTTCCTGATATAGAAGCCACATAGAATGGGGTAAGAGGAAAATGAGTGACCAGAAGCAGATCTGGAGAAGGGGACCTGGGGAGGGGGCAGGGTCAGTAGAAGCCAATCACAATACACCACTCCTCATGGGCTTTTTGTTTGTACTGTTTTGATTTTAGGGTGCTACTCTCCATTTATCTGGATGTTTATCCTTTTAGGCCACGTGTAAGCCTTGCTCATCTGTGGCTCTTCTGGACCCTCCTAGATAAAGGTTAGTAATCATCTTGCACCCTAGTGGTTGTATGATTTTTGGCTGACACTGACAGTTGCCTTTATATAAGCGTATCTTATTCTTTGCAGTGATGGGAATCAAATTTAGAGCTCCTCACATGATAGTCAAAGGCTCTGCCACCAAACAACATTCCCAGCTCTCAAAGTATGTTTGAAGCCAGGCACAGATGGCTCATGCCTGTAATCAGGAGGCTGAGATCTGAAGAATGTGGTCCAAAGCCAGCCTGGGCAGAAAAGTCCCCATGAGACTCTCATCTCCAATTAACCACTCAAAAAGCAGAAGTGGTGCTGTGGTACAAAGTGGTAGAGCACTAGCCTTGAGCAAAAGAGCTCCGGGGACAGCACCCACATCCAAACTAGAAAAAAAAAGGCTTGAATTCCTGGAGAATGGAGACAATCTGTAATGTTGAACTTTGCCTCTTCCTAACATAGAGGTGAATGTAAGAGTTTGACTCAGTAGATACAAGTGCATTCTTCTCATCAATTAGCATTACACGGCTCTCAAGTCCAAAGGCTTAAAGGTCTTCGATTCTAGTAGTGACACATGTCTGCTTGAGACACAGGCCAAAGCCCCTTCCAGAAGTACTTCATTTGGTGAGCTAGAACGTTTGACGAAAATATCAATTGAAATGCCTGTCCAGTCTTCAGCCCAGTCTGCTTCTAATGCCTAACCATTGTCCAACCCCTGAAGACATTTCAGTTGGTAAGTCCTAATTTGAATTCTGTTTCCCAAATCCTTGCATGATTTCCCACAATACTTGTGCTTACAGAGGAAAGAGGCTTTTGCAGGAAGTATGCTTCACCAGTGGAAAGCACCACCTGGAACAGTTCCTGCTGGATAAAGATCACAATGCAAAGTTGCCCACCAAAATCAACCTGCTACATATTAATGCCATTAAATCCTTTGGTTGGCTGGCTTTTCCCTTTGGAATGCTTTTCCCATCTCCATACATTCCATCACATGGTTGATACAAACCTTTCCCAACCTGTTCTTTCAGAAGAAGGCAGAGAACTCAAGAGCAGCATTTGCGGATGACTTTGGGAAATTATTACCTTCACTCCTACAGAGAAAGAGCAGCCTGTGTCCATCTAACCCTTCACACTTGGAATAATAATCTTAACATCTGTCCAGTTCATCAGACTGTGGATGATTTGCAAGTCCATGATTCAACAGCACCCCAACAGGCTGCAATGTGATGTATCTAAAACAGATCCTATATCATGTGGTCCTATTAGGCTTAGCGGTTTTCACAGCTGTATGCTGCACAGAGTTGAACTTGTGCCTGAGTGCACAGGAATGTAACCCTGGCAATTATTTACCAGGTGGAACGTGGGTTTTGTTTTCTTTTGTGTGTGTGTGATTCTCTCTTTCTTAAGGGAACTCTGTCAAGTGTCTGGTTCTATTTTGATGGAGTGAATTGCAAACCTGTTATAACCTGATGAGGGGGGCGGGGAATGCCATAGATTTTTCTTTTCAGCAAAAATAATCTCCATAAGTAGGGCCATCTGGAGAAATGGGTGTGTAATAAATCACTGTTAGCACCAACTAGACTTTACTAGAGGCCCAGTGATTTTCTTGCAAGTAGAGACAGGAGAAAGTACCACTGACTCCTGAATATTGTGAATTTTCTAGTGGGAAAGCCAAGGTCAGGAAGACTGTAAGCTGTCAGAGAAATAGTAATAAAGGAGATATTCTGTTGGGAAATGGAAGGTATTTGATTTTTCTTTTCTTCTTTGACTGTAGTCCTCACAAAAACCAATTATTTCTGTTTTTCAATTAATCAATCAATTAATTTTGGTAGTACTGTGGTTTGAACTTAGGACCACACACTTGCTAGGCAGGTTTTCTACCACTTGAACCACTTCTCCAGGCCCTTGTTGGGTTGTTTCTTCTTGTTTTTAATTGTTTTTTCCCCTTTATCTTGTCAAGACAAACATTTTGCCTCTGAGCTACATCCAAGGCCTATGTTGGTTATTTTCAAGGTTTCACTAAATGCCAGGGCCAGTCTGGACTGCAATCCTCCTATTTGCGTTTCCCTGTATCATTGGAATGACAGATGCATGCCACTACAACACCCAGTCATTAATCAAGATGGCGCCATATGAACTTTCCCTACCACTCCAACCCTAGGCTGGCCTTAAACAAAGATCCTGCTAGCTAGACTTAGAACTGAGTTTAACCAACAAAACAAACCTAGCTGTTCTTGTACACATTTTTTTTTCCAGTTTCTAGCTTTACAGTCAGTGCATCCTCATAGCTGACTCACCATCCATAAACCATTTAACTCCCTAAGCCTCTCTTCCCCAGTTGGAAAATATGGCTAATGTAAGTTACCTATCATGCCTAAACACTTAGTTCTTAGGTAAATAATAAAGATTTCCCTTCTCTTATGAGGAAAAAAAAGTCCAAGAGAAGTCTACATACACTTGAAAGCATTAATTTAAACAGTAAAACAATGAAATACAACCTAAATGTTAGACAATGGATGGTTTCATTTAGTTCTATGTTATAGATACTGTTTTTCTATTATTAACAAACTCTATCCTTTCATTCTCTTCATTAAAGAAGTGGAAAATCAGCCCAGAAATGACCATTGTATCCTAGCTCCTAATTCAATGATTGATTAAGGATAAACAAATGATCTAATCTCAAAGGCCTCTTTAGATATTTTTTTCCTGGCTAAAAAGATTGTCCTCTCATTTTGTAGAGAGGCATATGATTGGCATTCATAGTTGCAGGTGGCATGTCCTCATGATATGGAGAAATCTGGAAGGAAAATGAGCTATGAAGTGGTCTGGTAACATCAGGTTTCTTGCAGTTCACTGAACAAGTATTTTTCCATTAAGTTCTGCCTTTCCTTAAGCTACTTAGTTGCCTTTATGTTACTTACAACAGCCAGAATCTATGCTCATGAATCTATTAGTATCAATCATTTGGAAGGCTATATAGCAGCAGGGAAAAGTGATTTGAGAAATTTTACAAATAGTAGACATTAAAGTAGGTGATATGTGTTGCAGGCACTTAGAAAAATGATGCACATACCATACAAGGGGAAGCTGGGACCCAGTGCTCATGCCTGTAATCTTAGCTACTCAGGAGGCAGAGATCTAGAGGACTGAAGTTCAGAGCAGCCTAGATAGAAAAACCTAAGAGACTCCATCATTAACTAACTAGCAAAAAGCTCGGCTGGAAGCATGGACTGCTACCCAAGCAAGCAAACACAAGGACCTGAGTTCCAACTCCACTACCCTCTTGGTACAATGGTCAGCCATTTTTATTATGAAAATTATGAAACCACATTCAGTTGGACAAATCAAAGTACTTCATTTGTTTTTACACCTGACTATATCTTACTCTTTGGCTCCATATCCTTGGTTATTAACCCTATCTTAGTTTGTTTGGATATGGAAGTGTTTGTTGTTGTTGTTGTTTTGGTGGTGGTGGTCTGGGGGACTGACCCAGGCTAAGCAAGTTCTCTACCACTAAGTTCACTTTCAGCCCTTACAGCAACTCATTTTATACATACACAAGAAGCTGAGGCTCAGGAAGTTTATCAATCTGCCCAGCATCACAAGTTCAGAGGCAGGATTGGAACTTGAACTTCATTCTCTCCAATTCTGTAGCTTGTGCTCACAAACATTAATCTATACTGCTTCCTTCTAGTATGTCCTCTGAGCAAGGGAACGACACTCTTTCTCTTCAGACCAATTTAGCATCTACCCTAATCTCATGGCTGATCAAGAATGATGTATTTATCATGCACAGCAACAGACAGACACCAGGCTCACACCTAAATCCACACTCACCCCTTGATGACACCCAGAAAGGCCCAGTGAGGAAATTCATCACAATGCATAATATAACTAGAATGCATAATATAAATAGAAAGTTTTTTTGTTTTGTTTTTGCAAGCTGACACATAGGGAGAACTATTTCAGCTCCCTGGTTGCCTTCAGCTTAGGCTAATGTTGAAATTAATTCTTGTTCCCTGGAGGGTAAGATCATCCCTATACATACCCCCAGATGATCACAGTTTTGAAGTTCACTGAGATAGTGCACACATAACTAAGTGGTGGCCACTCCTACTAATCACTGCATTATTTTTTCAGCATGACCCCTTTCAGAAAACCAAAGTAAGAACTGGGTGCTGGTGGCTCATACCTGTAATCCTAATTACTCAGGAGGCCAAGACTTGAAGAACTAAGGTTCAAAGGCAGCCCATGCAGAAAAATTCTCAGTGTGGTGATGTGATTCCTTCAAGGTCTTTTCTTGGTTGGTTGCAGGACTCAAATTTGGTGCCTGGGTGCTGTCCTGAGTTCTTTCTACCATTTTGAGCCACAGCACCACTTCCAGTTTTGGAAATAAGAGTCTCACAGACTTTCCTGCCTGGGCTGGCTTTGAATCCCGATCCTCAGTTCTCAGCCTCCTGAATTGCTAGGATTACAGGCGTGAGGCACCAGCACCTGGCCCTTCAAGGTGTTTTGCATGGTACACATCCCCCTGTCATCTCAACTGCAACATTGTGAGGACACTTGAGAAGACTACATCAGATCCCTCCACAACAGCCTTCAAGATGTGCACACCTGCCCTGGACCTAGCCTGTTTCAATGAAGGTGTATTCTGTGGATCTTGGAATCAATCAGACCCAGGTTAAATTCTGCCTCTGCCACATAGGATTGGGGAGCAGTGGGACCCATGCTTGCCCTCAGGACTGCAATAACTTCTCCTGTAAAGAGGACAAAAATCCAGAGTGCTGTGAGGATCGATGGGGGGGAGGGGGGAGTGTACGGGGAGCTTGCACACACAAAGCACAAAAGCAGAGGCTCTAGATTGTTTTAGGTATTTACCCACCAGCAGCCCTTTGCCTCCTTTCTGTCACAGACTGCAGAATAGAATACCAACCCCATCCTTAGTGGCCCTAAAACAATGCCCATTGGCCACAAAGAGCTTTGCTGAGGTTTGCTTGAGTAAGGAATGATGATTAACTCTATAACCTGAACTGAGTTCAGCTGAGTTCTGCTATTGGTCTCACCTGGGGTAATTCATGCTCTCTTCTATCAGGAAGGAGGCTCTGCATTGGGGCTGGAAATCCAAGATGGCTTCCTTCACATCAGATACCCGGGCAGAGAAGGCTGGAATAGGCAAGACCTGGCCAGGTGTTTTTGCTTGTAATGGGTCTCACCATTGTTGGCATTCTCCCCATTTCAGGTCCACTCCCTCCACAGCTTGTAGTAGTCCCCAGCTGCACCCAGATGTGAGCTCCTCCCGGCCCTAGAGCTCCAGTCAGGGTAGCTGGCCCCGCCCACTCTCCCCTCCCCTTTTCCCCCAGACCTACCTGCCCATGCAGAGTACCTCCCAGAGGTTACAAGCTCCCACTGGATAGGGGCAGATGCCTTACTTCTTCCTCTCCCATGGGCAAGATGACCCCACTAATAAACCTTCCTATAAACCTCTCCTCCTGTACGTGACTGCCTTGGTGCCCTGGGATGGGTGGGATGGATTCTTTCAACCATCAGGACCACCAGCAAGGTCAATGTCAGATATGGGAAGCTTGAATATGCGGCTTGCCTTACTATACCATCACTACTAACTTGACATTCTTAGCAAGTTTCAAACTGCCCTGGATTTCCACTTCGCACTGGGGCCTGCAGATTTGTTAACCGGTCTTTACAGCCAGACTCCTACCCAAAGTGACCCAAAAGCTCTAAAAATGTCAATGCCTAAGGCGGAACTCTTCTCAGAAGTTAGTGCGGGGCCACTGGAGACAGCTTACAGCGGAAACATAGCTACTTGGAAGGTGGAGATTAGGGGTGACAGGCTACTGGAGGGCAGAGGCATCTGTCCCAATCATACACCACCTGTCCCAATCGCCCAGTCCTTCAGGGCCACTAGCCGGAAACTGTTAAACCCGCAAAATAAGTTACGTGCTAAAAGTTCCTGCTGACCCTGGTGATATAAACCCTGCTACAACCAGACTCTAGGCGACCAAGGAGCTGGCCCGGGAGCGTACCCCAATAAACTTTCCTTTCTTCACCTTTACCTCCTCCTCCCTGTTCTTTCCTTGCCCAAATCCTTATAAGGGGGACCAGTTGGAGGCCAACTGGGACAAAAGAAGTCAAGCAAGACCCTATCTGAACCACTACGTTGGGCATGGTGACGATGCCTGTTATCTGAGACCAGTCCCAGGTTTAAAAAAAAAAAAGCCCCAGTGGGGGGGAATTATTTTTTTTTTGGTCAGTTGTGGGCCTTAAACTCAGGGCCTAAGTGTTGTCCTTGAACTTTTTCTTTTTCCTCAAGGCTAGCGTTCTACCGCTTTGAGCCCCAGTTCCACTTCCAGTTTTCTGGTGGTGAACTGGACATAAAAGACTCATGGGCTTTCCTGCCTGGTTGGTTTTGAACCATGATCCCCAGTTCTCAGCCTCCTAAACTAGCTAGGATTACAAGTGTGAGCCATCAGCACCTGGCCTCAGTGAAATCTTACTCCTCCCCAAAATAAAGCAAAAAAAAAAAAAAAAAAAGGTTGGCAGTATGGCTCAAGTGTTAGAGCACTTGTCTAGTGACCACAAGGCTCAGAGTTCAAGCCCTGAAAGAGAAAACACTTTGTTTGGAACTGGCCTCATATCACTTCACAGCATTCTAAGGTCAAAAGCCATTTTATGGGAGCAGTGGGCAAATCTCTCTCCCTCCTTCCATTTCCTGCTTTCTGCATTCTGGTGAACAGTGGGGTGCTGTGCTAGGATACAGATAACTTCCCCCACAAAAAAAGAGGTTTTAGAAACCTCCTAGAAATCAGGTGTAACCACGACTCAGCTAAGCGGATTGTTAGAAACTCAGAACCTGAGGTTACACCTAGTCTCTCTGGGGTCATACCTGGGTCAGCCAGTCCCACTCAGAATTGCCTCTTCCAGAGACTGTGGGCAGAGCAGTTCCCCATAACCTGACCGAAAGGCTGTGCTTGATTATCAGCTATTTAGCAAGTGCTAACAATTAGGTGTGAGACAGGCTCAGGCCCTTAGGAGAGAAGGCTGTCTTCCTCACAGTCAAACAACGCTGCAGCTCCTGAACGCCAATTAACTCTGGGTTTGGGCCCGAGGGGGAATTGGAGATTTACTCTTAATATTCCTTGTGCCCAAGGAGTTAGTCCCAGTTCTTCTTGGCTGGCTCCTGTCCCCTCATGTACTAAGCCTGAGACAGATTAAAAGGCTCTAGGAGCTTCTTCAGGCTCTGGGCAGGGGACTATGAATCCTCTTCTATAAAAGATGGAGTACTACAGTAAAAAGTATTAAACAAGGTCTAGCTATGTAGCCCAAGTGAACCTGGAATTTGTGATCCTCAGTCCTCAGCCTTTTTCCTGCTGGGATTACAGGTCTATGTGCCACTACCCCTGGCTCGAAAAACAATGGCAAGAATGTTGACTATGCAGAGTTCTCTCTAGTCAGCCCAGGTCTGCCAGTGTCCATTTGGAAAAGAACGTCCTGATCTTCAGAAAGGAGGGAGAGGGAGAGAAGGAGAGAGGGAGGGGGAGAGGGAGAGAGGGAGAGAGGGAGAGGGAGAGAGAGGCTTCCTGCTCTCAGACAAATGGAAGGACAAACCTACTCACATATAAAAACTGGAGAGAAGTTGAATGGTGGGAGGGAAAGGATGGAGATTTCTAGAAGCAAGTATTGTGACTGTGTTCTAAGTTGGAGCCAGGATGTAGAAAGGGCAGAACCTCTCCTCAATTTCCACCATATCCACATGTACCCCAGTGGGGTAGGGTGGGCTGTTCTCTGAAAGGGGCAGGGACTGGGTCCTCATACCCTCATTATTGCAGGAACTGCTTTTTGGCTTGCTCTCCAGTGTGGACTTGCAACCAGAAGAAGTGCTCAAGCCAGGGCCCAGGTGGAGGTTGCTCTCTGGTTTTACCTCTCACTTCCTTTGACCCTTTCATTTCAAAGACCCATTCATGGGGGGTGGGGGGAACAGATGACTCAGACCCGTAATCCTAGTTACTTAGGAGGTTGAGATCTGAGAATCACAGTTCAAAGCCAGCCCAGGCAGGAGGAACCTGTGAGACTCTTTTATCTCAAATAAACTACCAAAAAGCCAGAGGTGGACCTTTGGGTCAAGTGCTAAGTGGTACAGTGCTAACCTTTAGCAAAAGAAGCTCAGGGACCTGGCCCTGAGTTTAAGTCCCAGGATTGGTATAGAAAGAAAGAAAGAAAGAAAGAAAGAAAGAAAGAAAGAAAGAAAGAAAGAAAGAAAGAAAGAAAGAAAGAAAGAAAGAAAGAAAGGAAGGAAGGAAGGAAGGAAGGAAGGAAGGAAGGAAGGAAGGAAGGAAGGAAGGAAGGAAGGAAGGAGGAAGGAAGGAAATAAGGAAGGAAGGAAAAAAAGACATTAATCTAAACTTCCTGAGCTCCCAATTGGAGAGGCTACAGGAAGGAAATTTTAGGGCTGCATATTTGCCAAGATTTTTAACTTTCCTTGATTCCTGCTTCTCTTTGCGGAGTACCATACCTCTTGGAAAAAACACAACAACAACAACAACAACAAAACCCTCAGGCCTTCCTGACCAGCACTGATCAGCAACTCCTTTGCTAATGTCCAGCCCCTTTGCTAATGTCCAGTCCAGGCTGCAGCACACCATGCGCATGCGCAACAGAACCCCAGGGAGCCTCAATTCCTCAGAGCTCTACTTAAACCCCTGAGCTGGCCACGGTGGCCTTGGTTCAGTTCTCTGTGGATTAGAGCCATGGAGAGTTTTTCTTAATCAATTACTGGGTTCCACACAATCCTCTTTAGAAACATCTTGCTTAATATGCATCCAGAGACATTCACTCTGACCTGCAAAGTTATAGCTCAGGGACTGGAGCCCCGGGGAGGTTGGAGACAAAAATCTCAGCCTTCTGACCCAGCAACGTCAGTTTAATGATTGCAAATCTGTCATGGCTGCCAAGTCCTGTCTTTCTTCCTTATTATTCAACTGGGAAACTTGCCGGCCAGTGGCTTGGTTTCAAGTAGAAGCTCAGTGTGGTTTGATTCTCCCAGGGGGACACTTTCAGGCTAGGTGGACACAGGTGGGCTGCTGCCCTGCGTGTATTTACCTTCCCCAGGAATGCACTGGAATCTGTGTTGCACAGGGAGACCCGGGAAGCTGGTCCGGTTGGGTTTCCAGGCGCCATTGTATGCCCTTTTAGTTCCACTGATAACTCTTTCTTCCCTCTACCCCAAGGCCTTTGCCAAACAATGGAACACGGGCACTGCCAGTGGAAAGAGACTGAGCATTTATTTCTGGTTAAGTCAGGCCTCTGTCCTGCCTGCACCTTTGGCCTGATTTTGACAAAATCCTGCCAGTAGCGGATGCAATGCATGGGGCGCTGTCTAAACTTTCTGAGGGTGTCAGTGGTAAAAAGTACTGTCTTACCTTTTGGGCAGCACTTTTGATTTTCCGAAGCGTGTGCTCATGCATTAATTATCTCATTGGAGTTCCTAGTAGGTTGGAAGAAAGTGGAGTAACTCTTATTCCTCTTTCACAGCGAAAAGATTCTGAAGCTCAGAGCAGAAGGGAAAGTTGGACACTATAGAATGGAAAAATAGGGAACCAGGGTATCTCATCTTTGGGTCTAGACACTTTTGGTACTCAAACAGACTAGTATCTTACCAGTAAACCCCATATGCCTTCATTCATTGTAGGGTTGTTGTTGTTGTTGAATGTTGGTCCTAGGACTTGAACTCAGAGCCTGGGAGCTGTCCATGAGCGTTTCCACTCAAGGCTAGCACTCTACCACTTGAGCAACTGCTCTACTTTCAGCACTTGGGGTGGTTAATGGAAATAAGAGTCTCTCAGAATTTCCTGCCTGGGCTGGCTTTGAACTGCAATCCTTAGATCTGAGCCTCCTATGTAACTAGGTTACAGTTGTGAGCCACCAGCAGTTGGCTGTTTTTGCCAGTCCTGGGGCTTGAACTTAGGGCCTGGGCACTGTCCCTGAGCTTCTTTTCCTCAAGGTAAGCACCACTTGAGCCACAGCTTCTAGCCTTTTCTGTTTATGTGGTACTGAAGAACTGAACCCAGGGCTTCATGCATGGTCGGCAAGCACTCTACCACTAAGCTACATTCCCAGCCCTGCTTTTTTTTTTTTTTTTAAAGCTGACACTTATATCCATGATGTGAAAAGAGACTTGCAGACAGTGTACTAAGCCCCACAAAAAGGCTAGGAAGTATGTTTATATTCTGAACATGACCAGCATTCTGGGAAGATTCATGGACTCTTTCAAAACTTTTTTGTTTTGGTTTGTTTATAGCAGCTTACAACAAGTAAGATAACACTTAAAAACACAAAGAACAACACTAGTTCCCTGTCTTGGAAGACATACTTGCATCCATACTTTCCAATGACAGCCCTACAAGTTTGCTTCCTTTATAAATCTATTTTCATGGAATGTATGCCTTACAGAATAGAAACGACAGAGTTGACGCCAATTTAATCAGGTCTATGTAGTATTCATGTTTCAATTTTCTGAGATTCTTATATGGTTAGTGGCAGCTGCATCCTTGAACTGAAGGAATCATGAGCACTCTTGTGGCATTACATTTCTCTACTTTTCAGAAAACAAAAATCTTAATTCAGGAATTGGAGGCATGGTTTAAGCAGACCAGGCGCCGGTGGCTCACGCCTGTAATCCTAGCTACTCAGGAGGCTGAGATCTGAGGATCGCAGTTCAAAGCCAGCTTGGGCAAGAAAGTCTGTGAGACTCATCTCCAATTAACCACTCATAAAACAGAAGTGGAGCTGTGGCTTAAGTAAGTGGTAGAGCACTAGCCTAGAGACAAAGAGTGCAGGGACAGCTCCCAGGCCCTGAATTCAAGCCCCACAACACCACACACACACACACACACACACACACACACACACACACAAACACACACACAGAATGAGAGTATCAGAACCTGAGCTCAAGCCTCCCCAAATTAAAAAAAAAGAAAGAAAGCTGAGCATCAGTGGTTCCTACCTAAAATCCTAACTACTCAGGAGGCTGAGATCTGAGGATCAAGGTTCGAAGTCAGCCTGGGCAGGAAAGTCCATGAAACACTTATCTTCAATCAACCATCAAAAAGCCCAAAGTAGAGCGATAGTTTAAGTGGTAGAGCATCAGGCTTAGCAGAAAAAGGGACAACTGCCAAAGCCCTAAGTTCAAGCCTGAGACAGGCATGAAAAAAAAATTAAAATTAAAAAAGGTAAAATGTATATGACGCTTTCTTCCTAACAACATCTTTAGAATATATAAGTTGGAAACCAGTCCAGGTTATTTATGCTATTACGTAAATAATTTTATTCAATAAATAAAAAGAATGTTATTTAAATAACAGTAACAGTGTCTAGGATAGACAGCCAGGAGTTAGCAGCTGCACCGCACCCGGGCACCATCAGAGCATGCGCTCTCCAACTTACCATCTCATTCCTAGATGAGCCCTTGGCCCTCTCAAGGGAAGCGTTACTTTATTCACTGTTCTCGCTGCTTTGGTTACTTCAATGCTGAGCCCTCAGATCACAGGCATCAAGTTAGAAAAGTTGGAAGCTTCTAGAACAGCACTGTTTCTAACAGGGTAGCCAGGGGTCCCACCTGGCTCTTGAGATAGACCTACTGAATCCTAATCAAGGAATGCTGTAAGTAGTGGATGCACAGCAGACTTACCTCACTTCTAAGACTGGAGGACCTGTCCAAGTGGTATTTTGTATAGATTGGGTTCCACAGATAAGAGTTACTGATCGCTTTTTTCTGATTTTTTTTTCATATGGCTACTAGAGAATTTTTTTTGGGGGGGGGTCTGGTCATGGGGCCTGAACTCTGGGCCTGGGCGCTGTCCCTCAGCTCTTCAGGTCAAGGCTAGCACTCTACCACTTGAGCCACAGCGCCACTTGTGGCTTTTTTCTTTTTTGCTTATGTGGTGCTGAGGAATCAAACCCAGGGCCTCAAGCATGCAAGGCAAGCGCTCTACCACTGAGCCACCATCCCAGCCCGCTACTAGAGAATTTAAAGGAAGTGGCTTGCACCACATTTCTGTTGGGCAAAAATCTTTTTTTGTTCATTCACTGATTCAGTCAACAATACTTAATGTCTTTTGTGTGTTGAGTATGGGCGAAGGAACAGACATAGAGCAATGCATGGTCCTGCCTTTGGACGCCACAGGTATCCACCATGGAGGGATGAAAACGATGGCCTGGACTGGTTCCAGATATCTAAACACATTTTATTCCTAGTGGATTAGGGATTTTAGAGTGAAAAGTCAGCCCTGTGTATCTTAGCAACTCTTGTTTTCCCCCTTTCTTTCTTGTGCCAGTTCTGGGGCTTGAACTCAGGCCCAGGCACTGTCCCTGAGCCTTTTTGCTCAAAACTAGTGCTCTACCACTTAAGCCAAAGCTCCACCTCCAGCTTTTTGGTGGTTAATTAGAAATAAGAGTCTCATGGACTTTCCTGTCTAGACTGGCTTTGAACTGTGATCCTCAGATCCCAACCTCTGGAGTAGCTAGGATTATAGGCATGAGCCACTGATGCCTAGTTGTTCCTATTGTTTTAGAACAGAAGTATTGGTAATGGTAGCTGTCCTGACTCAGAAAAGGTGATCTGTTGTAGGCTCTGTTCTAACCTGGTTTGATGGGTGGCTGTCCACACAGGTGTATGATCTTCCTCATTGAATTGCAAGAGTTTGGGAGTCAGTGACGATGTTTCTTGATCAGTGTCTCCCGCAGAGATGGTGCTAAATACCCATGGAGTTAAAATGTCGCCAGGTGGCTCATACTGCAACGTTTGCTACTCAGGAGGCTGAGATCTGAGGGTCACAGTTCAAAGCCTTCCCAAGCAGACAAATCCAATAGACTCTCATTTCCCATTAACCAGAAAAAAGCTGGAAATGGAGGTGTGGGGCTCAAGAAGTAGAGAACTAGTCTTGAGCAAAAAAGGGAAGCAAGAGCGTAAGCCCCAGCACCAGTAAAAAACAAAAACAAAAACAAAAACATTACGTGCAATTGCAATTAAGAGCATAACATGCTTTATAAACGCCTAAAACATGAAAAGTATAGCCTTTAAACTAGTAAGCTTTAGTTTAAAATGTGAACTAATGTGAATTAATTAACGTGAATTAATGCCTACCTGATAATATAAGTGTAAAGTTCTGGAATTCCAAATGAATTTGCCTCCCATGACCATCAAGATTAAAGGTATCACCCTGGATAGCATTGCTTAAGACCCTTCTTCTCTGAAGCTGTCTGAACAACAGAAGGAAGGACACACATTTTGTTTGCCATTCTTATTACATCTTTAGTTATCAGTCAAGGTCATTGGTCATATTTAAAAATATATAATTTAATCCTCAAACAAGAACTTTGTTCAGCTTTTTCCTAAAGTACACTGTCAAAAGGAGAGACTTTATAGCAGAAGACTGGACAATGTTCTCACACAAAAGCAGAGGTATTATCTTTTTTATCAAAAATACACTTGGTCCCAGAGAGGAGAAAAAGAGGATGAGGACAGACATAAGGAAAAATGTGACAGGGGGATTACTTCACTTACAGGAGTGAAGTTCCAGCCATGCTTGACGAGAGTGCCCAGTACCATGTAACTCCTAAACAGTGTTTCCAGTGCGTTCCATTACAAATGCAAATGATGTCAACACACCACTAATGATAAAGCAAAACTAACTATACAAGCAGTCCCGCCATAACCGAAGGGCTAAGAAGGTAACATGTTCACTAATAGTCTATTCAATAGTCTCAGAACTCCAACCATCATGATGATGTTTCGGAGGCTTCCCCTTGCAGACTTATTGAAATCTCTCCTAGAATCTGTTTTCCCTTCCTATGAAAAGGGGAGAGCAGGAAAGTTGAGTTGGATTAGATGGGTGGGTAACTTTTCTCCTTCTCCCTTACACAAGTTGAGTTTACCCTGTGAATTCAAATTCAGACCAGATAGGAAATCATTTCTTCGGAGGCCAAGTTACTGACCACTCAGTAGAAACGACTTATGCTTTCTTTTGTCCAACATTGTAAAAAAAAATGCATTTTAATAAATATACAGTCATCCTTGATGACCTGTCTCCCTCCACCCCCAGCATGGCCAAGATTTGGTCAGAGTATATTTGGGCATCATCCGTGGTTCCTTGGCCCCCCAAGTTTCTGGGCAGGGAGTATGGGCCGTCTTGGGGACCACTGGTGTCCTGTGTTTTCAGTACCACCGAGTCCCTCTCAGGTCACAGGCTTCAGTCTCTGTGGGCGAAGGTGACTGTCCTTAGCTGCTTTGTGACAATTGACTTTCACATTTCCTCAAACTAGACCTGTGGAAGGAGTCCCTGAAAGAGAGGCAGAAAGGGAAGGGAAGTAGATTAGCCTTTAAAAGAGAGAGAGAGAGGGAGAAGAAATCACCTACCAGAAAGGGACATGCTCTCATTAAATAAGAGAATAAAGGGATGGTCTATGACCTCATTACACTGTGTCCAAAGAAACAAAATGCCCAAGGCCGGCTATTGTGGTGGCCCAAGGCCAGTAAGAAAGCAGAAGCTGCCTGAAAGAGGCCAAGGGGAAAGCTGGGGGCAGGCAGGACTCACACAAACCACACGGGGCTGGGTGGGCTCTTCAATTCTAGGCCCTTCTCTCAACCTGGGAGTTCCCACCGCCCTCCAAGAGCAGCAGCGTCAGCCTCAGTGGACTGCACCGGAGGTCTGACTGGCCTCCTTCTTACCTCTTTTGACTCTCAACTCTGAATATGGGCTTGTAGAGTTCTGGAATTTTCCGCTCTATCATAGGCCTGAGGTTCTCTTTCAGCTTACTATAGTTCTTTCTGAGTTCCTGCTGATACTCCCTCTGGTCGGGCGTAATGAGACGCTTGTTTTTCTCCACAGCCTCGCCACACCTGAGATGGAAGCCATCGGGGAGGGGAAAAGAGAGGGTTTATTCCATCCGAGTTTGAAGTGCTTAGAAATGTGGGGATGAAGACAGGATGTTAACACTTCTGGACTACCTCGGGATCTAAAATGTCCTCAAGGGCCCTGTGCTAAAAACTTCTTGTCAATTGATGGGCTCTGGGGGAAGTGACTGGATTATAACTCCCATTGATAGACTCATAATTTGATCTTTGTTAAGAAGTGACACAATTTAGGAGGTAGGACCAAGTTGAAAGGAGTGAATGTCTGTCATCCTGCATCACAGCCCCGTTAGTGAATAACCTTCTCTTCCACCACACACTTCAGCCAAGACATTCTGCCTTGCCTTAAACTCAAATCACCCAGAGAGAGTTAAACAGTCCAAGATTGTGACCCCCAAACAAGTCTTTCCTCCTTTAAGCTGGTTTTCTCAGGGCTTTTTTTTCCTTTTTTTTGCTGGTCTCGCTGAGGCTTGAACTCAGGGCCGGGGCTCTGTCCCTGAGCTTCTTTTGCTCAAAGGCTAGCGCTCTACCACTTGAGCCACAGTGCCACTTCCAGCTTTTTCTGAGTAGTTTATTGGAGATAAGAGTCTCACAGACTTTCCTGGCTAGGCTGGCTTCAAACGGTGATCCTCAGATCTCAGCCTCCCAAATACCTAGGATTACAGTTGTGAGCCACCAGCTCCTGGCTTCAGAGGCGGGTGTGTGTGTGTGTGTGTGTGTGTGTGTGTGTGTGTGTGTGTGTGTGTGTGTGTGTGTGTGTGTGTGTGTGTGTGTGTGTGTGTGTGTGTGTGTGTGTGTGTGTGTGTGTGTGTGTGTGTGTGTGTGTGTGTGTGTGTGTGTGTGTGTGTGTGTGTGTGTGTGTGTGTGTGTGTGTGTGTGTGTGTGTGTGTGTGTGTTTTGTCATAATGATGGAAAACTGACAAAACAGTACTGGAAAAAAGGTATTAGAGATAACACAACAATGTAAAAAAACCAAAGTTAGCATAGAGGTCATAAAAGGCATACTACCCAAGATTAAATAAAAATCTAGGACCTTCTAGAAATAAAAATGTGGTCACTAAAATGGAGAAAATCTTCAATGGACAAGTTCAATGAATAAGATAAGATAGGCACAAGCGGAGAACTTACAAACTATATGATAGAACAAAGGAAGTTGTCAAAGAGATTTAAAAAACTAAAAGAAGGGCTGGGAAGGTGGCTCAGTGGTAGAGTGCTTGCCTTGCATGCCTGAGGCCCTGGGTTCGATTCCCCAGCTCCACATATGCAAAAAGAAAAAAGCCAGAAGTGGCACTGTGGCTCAAGTGGTAGAGCGCTAGCCTTGAGCTGAAGAGCTGAGGGACAGTGCCCAGGCCCAGAGTTCAGGCCCCACAACTGGACCCAAAAAAAAAAAAAAACCAAAAAAAAAAAAAAAAAACAACTAAAAGAAAAAAGATTGAGGCATGAAGTTCCAACATAGAGGCCAAATTCACGCCTAATAGAACCCATAGGCAGGTGGAAAATGAGAGAGAGGCAATATTTATGAGATAATGGCGGATAATTTTCCAGAGTAAAGAAAATAAAGACACCAATTCTCTAATGAACAAAACCAGACCTAAACCTAGCCTCATTGTGGTGAAACCATAGAGCATTAAATACAACAAAAAGGTCTTCAAAACCTGGGTGCTAGTGGCTTACACCTATAATCCTAGCTCTAGATCTGAGGTTCAGGGTTCAAAGCCAGCCCAGGCAGGAACGTCCATAAGACTCATATTTCCAATTAACCACCAGAAAACCAGAAGTGGTGCTGTGGATCAAAGTGGTAGAGCACTAGCCTTGAGCAAAAGAGCTCAGAGACACAGTGCGTAGGCCCTGAGTTCAAGCTCCATGACTGACCTCCCCTCCCCTCTCCAAAAAAGAAAAAAAAATCTCTAAAACTCATTGTGACTACTTGACTTTGTAGACCATGAAACCTGCTGTTTCCAAAGTCTCCCACATAATATACTACATGTCAAAGACGAAAGTCATGTTATTTATACACATGAAAGTCTTGCTTTTAGTTTTCTACAAATCAACAAACCTTTAAGGGATAAAATGACAATAGCCATTTAGCTGACATGCAATCCTTCGTAATTGTGTTACTAATAATAAGACTCTGGTGATCTTTATGATATAAACCATTTTCCTAATAGTGGCCTAGCTTTACTGACTTTTAATTTCCTTCCTCCCCATCGACTAGCGAAGACTATTCCTATAATTGGCATGCTGCTCTAAAGTCTGGAATGAGAAGACATATTGGTATGCATCTTTCTGATTTTCTCTCTCATCACTCCTTTCACTGCTGGCTTATTGTGGGTATTAGTGATTGAACTCAGGACCTCCCACATGTGAGACAAGCACTCTGTCACTTGAGCCATACCCTCAGTCCTCTTCTTTATTGCTTTGGAGATAGAGGCTCACTAACTACTATCTGGGCTGGCCTTGAACTCACCATCCTTCTGTCTCTACTTTTCAATAACTGGATTACACAGGCACGAACTACCATGCCTGGCTTCTACTCATTCTATGTAGAGCTACAGGACACTGGATATATTTGTCTATACTGAAAGGGATTTGCAAGGTTTTTGTCAAAGACCTGCTTCCTATCCAGGTTGAGCTAACTGCAGAATCCAGGAGCAGAGATGAAGTTGGTCTGACCTGGGGGTTGTGTCCCTGGGTGAGACCTTTGAACAAGACCAGCTTCAGAACCTTGTCTTTGTCTCTCCATTGAGGCTAAAATAAGTGGTTATATAATTTGGGAAATTACTAAGCTTGTCAAGGTCAGAACTTGTGGAACTCTAATGTATCCACAGAGTACTGGCAGGCTATTTGGATTTACAACACTTGGTCTGTACTCAACTCTGTGTGACCCTAAGTAAAATCATCTGCCATTCCATTTCTGTACTGTAAAAGGAGGAAGAAGATGCTGTCTACTTTACAATGTGATTTTGAGGTCCATAAGCCACAACAGACAGGAGGCAGCTGATAGTGTAGGCATTAGTTATTTATTGGTAACAAGGAATATTGTCATTGTTAATATTGTTATTATTATTATTATTGTAGTTTTCAAATTTCAGTGTGTATCAGAATTACCAGGGGGCTTGTGATATCACTAATTGGTGAGCCCTACCTCCAACCTATCTGATCTAGTAGATCCAAGTAGATCTAGTGAATCCTACCTCAGATACTGCCTTTTCTTTCTATTCATTTATCTTTGTGATGTTGGGGATGGAGCCCAGGGTTTTTTAGGCATGATAGGCAAGCACTGTATTACTGAACAACACCCTAGCCCCTATTTGTTTTTTCAGTAAGTTTTCGGGTGACACTGGACTCCTGGTCTGGGATCCTCATTGAAAGAATCACTGCTGGGCTGGGAAGGTGGTTCAGTGGTAGAGCGCTTGCCTTGCATGCCTGAGGCCCTGGGTTCAATTCCTCAGCACCACATAAGCAAAAAGAAAAAAGCCAGAAGTGGCGCTGTGGCTCAAGTGGTAGAGTGCTAGCCTTGAGCTGAAGAGCTGAGGCACAGTGCCCAGGCCCAGAGTTCAGACCCTATAACCAGACCCCCCCAAAAAAAATAAAAAATAAAAAAGAAAGAATCACTGCTGAACTGAAGTTACCTCCATGCGCACCCTTACCGCATTATGAACTCCTTAAAGCACAGTCGCAGCTTGTTGTGATGTCGATAGAGTTTTGGGTCAGCTGGAATTTCAGCCAAGAACACTTGGGCTACTTCCAGTGGTCCCTGATGGAGAAGAAAGTAAGCAAACGATGCTGACATTGGAAAGAAAGTTACATTACTTTGGGAGAAAATGTTGGAGGGAGTTCTTAAGTTGAACATTTCATTTTGTAGTTTGTCTAAAACAAACAAACAAAAATCCCCAGACAATCAAGAAAGTCTTGAGCTTCTCAGGGAAATGATTCTTAGGAGGAACATGGGAGATTTTGGAGAATACATTGGTAAAAATGTATTTTTCTCAAGCCTGTACCACTACCCATGGTTTTCCTCCAAACATAAAGGTAATACAACTACACTGAAGAAAGAATGTTCAAATTGGGGATGGGTTTGATGTCTTAATTCATATTCACCTAGCTATTTGTCCAACACTGATGGAGTCACAGATCTATGGAGTACTTATCTAGCCTGTGGCTGAGTACTTACAAAGTTTCCTTTTTCATCTGATCGTTGGGATTTACAATAGCAATGTTCTCAATGTCTTTATCTTGGAAACGTAAGTCATGTCTCCTCTCTTTTTTCCTGAACTTTCTGTCTCTTTCTCCCTGGTAATGGGAATTGGGCCCAGGACCTATGCATGCTAGGGAAGGATTAGACCTCTGGAGCCATACCCTCAAACCTCCTGCTTCACATCCTCTGCCTCTACCTGGAACGACAGGGCACTTTCAGATGGAGGACGGGCTCAAGGAGGAAAGAGTTATGAGGTTCATGGAAGTTTTGAAGGTGGATGTGTGGGCATAAGTAGATACAGAAGCAATATTTTGTTTTGTTCTGTGTTGGTCGGTTGTGGGGCTTGAACTCTGGGCTTGGGCACTGTCCCTGTGCTCTTCAGCTCAAGGCGAGTGCTCTACTGCCTGAGCCACGGCGCCACTTCCGGTTTTCTAGTGGTTTATTGGAGATAAGAGTCTCATGGACTTTCCTGCCCGGGCTGGCTTTGAACCGTGATCCTCAGATCTCAGCCTCCTGAATAGCTAGGATTACAGGCATGAGCCACCAGTGCCTGGCTTTATAGAAGCAATATTAAGGGGCCCCACTGGATATAGAGTTTACTAAGAAGCCTTCTGCATAGGGTGTTTCAATCTTGTACCTTCTTCCATCTGAGTGTGCCTTAGCTCCATACTGAGCCCAAGAGTTAGCAGTCTAACACATCTGAGAAGATCTAGTCTGGTTGAAGTGGTCCAGGGAGCCCGGTCCCAGGTTGCTACTGGCCAAGCCCTTGGGATGTGGAATACATCTCTCTGGTGATTGATCCAGGAGCTGGATGATCCAGGCCCTTTCCTCCTTTGCTTACAGGCATTTTTTTTTAGATTAGCCCCAAGCCTGTAATAACTGTGCCTAAGACACAGAGTAGCACTCAGTACTCTTCAACAGGATCATAGATTTGGGCCAGTTCTGGGCCCCAAGTACTTGTCTAAGAAAAACAGTACCTCAAACTTGGTGCACTCTTCTCTAGGGATTTCTTTGCTACCTGGAGTTGTGAAGCGGACAAGATGGCTTCCTGAAAGAATTCTACATTGTTCAAGTGCTGAGGCTAAGTGTAAGAATAGTATTCCTAGGTACATTCGATTCTTGAAGAACCCCAGCAAGAAGGGTACAGAGTAGCCAAAATCCTACGTGTGGTGGGACCAGCTGGCTTGCTCACCTGGTTTACTGTGGCCCCCACAGAGCCCTGTAGCACCATCTGAAGCATCTTTGCATCAGGGGGCTCCTGGTGAATGGCCACCGCTAGCTGAAGGGTCTTCTTCTTCATGTCTTCAATGGCAACTTCAATCGGAGTCAAAACAAACTGAACATAAGACATGATTGTAGTAAGTCCTTGTCTGCTCTCACATGCCACAGACAAACCTGGCCTAAGGCAGAGAGGGGAGCTGGGTTTGAAGGAGTAGCTAAGGGAAGATGGTGAGTCATCTGAACTGGTTAAGAAGAAAGGGCCTCCTATATCCTGAATGATTCTATCTCTGGAGCATGTACACATGTACACACATACCACATTTATTTATTTTTTTTGTCAGTCAATGGGCTTTAACTCAGGGCCTGGGTGCTGTCCCTGAGCTCTTTCACTCAAGGCTAAAATTCTACGACTTTGAGCCACAACTCCACTTCTGGTATTCTGGTGGTTAATTGGAGATAGGAGTCTCATGGACTTTCCTGCCCTGGGCTGGATTTAAACCCTGATCCTCAGATCTCAACCTCCTGAGAAGCTAGGACTACAGGTTTGAGCCACCAGCATGACTGTGCATACTATGATGTGTTGCTTTAAACTATCTTCCTGTTCTCTCTATTTTGCAGTCAAATGAAAATTTAAATGCTAAGTTTCACACAGTGACCCAGGGAGTAAGTGGGAAAACCTTACTTGATCACACCCGTGTCTACAGTCACAGCCTGCAATCTTCCTATGCTGCCAGATTGCTTTTCCTATTACTGAACAAATTAGTCAAGTTATAATGGGGAAGGGCAGCACACAACATGTTTCTCCCCAGGACCATTGGGGAGTCTCCAACTCTGCTGGAAAGTGATTCTGCATCAAGGTTAATCCCTCATTGCTAAGTTCTGCTGATGTAGGGTCCTTCCTGAATATGATGTACTGAGTACTGCCCAGGCCTCTCTCACAGCCAGATTTATATATTCAACTACTGACCTCCAATAGCTCAGAATAGGGCCTTATTTGGAGATAGGGTTTTTAATTAGGTAATTGAGCTGCACTGAGTTTATTAGGGACCTAATTGGTTGACACAAGTGTGTAAAGAAGGAAGGTGTCATGAATAATCTCAAGGAGAAGAAGCCAAGGAGACAGGCATGAACAAATTCTCCCTCCCACTCCTCAAAAGGAATCAACCCCACCAATACCTTAATTTGAACACCTCTTGAACTATGGGGTCACACACATCTGCACTTTAGGCCCTCCAGTGTATAGTATGTATAGTACTTTGATATATTTCCTTAATGAATAGCCAAGAAAAGATGTGAAAATATTTTAAAATCACAATGAGTTTGTTCCAGTGCTGTGCCTAGAAGACGTTAGTGCCCAAAAGTCCAAAGTAATAAGCAGTGCCTTCTAAATAAAGTTTCTCTGGACTGGGTTCCCAGGCTTCTCTGGCTTCTGCAAAGTCTCCCTGGGGGGCGGGGTGTTCACTAGCTCAGTATAAATTGGGGGACTCCTTTCCACAGTCCTTAACCCCTGGGGCTCTGGCCTGATGGAGTAGATTGTCACCAATCATCCCTGTGTTACTTGTTAATGACCTAATCTAATTAAATAATGCACAAACTGATGAATTATGGGTGTGGAAAGAAGACAAGTTAAATGCTTGGGAAAGATGTAAAAGTGAGTTGTGATAAAAATTCCTATCACATTAGGTAGAAGGCTAGGGTCAAAAACCTAAAAATGCAGAATTCTGTTCTCCTAGTGTTTAGCAAGGCTTCTTAAGACCTCCTTCTGCTTTGCAGAAAGCAAAACTGAGCATCATCAACAATGCACGATGGGTGTGGTTGATACAAGAAAGACAATGCAGAATTGTGATTCTCAGCTCATAATTGCAACAAGGTCCCATATAAAAGAGACGACATTTGGGTGTACCTTGCAGATGTTTTAAAGAAAATGACAATGTTGATGGTATCTATAATTTTGAAAGATTCTAAAGTTGGAGAGGCTTTCTTGATGGTTCCTATTAAATGAATAAAGTCTTCTATTTGCTAGGTGCCAGTATCTCATGCCTGTAATCCTAGCTACTCAGGAGACTAAGATCTGAGGATCAAGGATCAAAGCTAGCCTGGGCAGATAAATCTGATAAATCTCCTATCTTCAATTAACTATCAAAAAGCCAGAAATAGAGGTGGCTCAAAGGGCAGAGAACCGACCTTAAGCAGAAAAACCAAAAGAAGAGCATGTGGCCCTGAGTAGTTTAAGTAGCAAAATCTGAGGATGCTCAAGATTTCCAACAAAATGATATAGTGTATTTATACATCCTTTCTGTACTTTAAATCATCTCTAGATTATTTACAACACTAACACAGTGCAAGTACTATGTGAACAGCTGTTATACTGTATTGTTCAGAGAATGACAAGAAAAACAACTGCATGTGTTCAGAAATAATTTGTTAAAACGATTTCAGTTCACGGTTGACTGACTTCACAAATGTGAAAGGGCAAACATATATATTGTATGTGTTCATAATTAAATTAAATGGTTTAAATATTACATATTGTAATTAAGTATGTAAACATATTGACCGTACAGATATGACTTTACAGTGTTACATGTTGAATGAAAATAGTGCTATAAAACATAGTTGCCTATGCTGGGCACCAGTGGCTCCTGCCTGTAACCCTAGCTACTCAGGAGGCTGAGATCTGAAGATCACAGTTCAAAGCCAGCCAGGGCAGGAAAGTCACTGAGACTCTTTATTTCTAATTCCAAAGAGCTGGAAGTAGAGAGGTGGCCCAAGTGGAAGAATGCCAGCCTTGAGTGAAAAAGCTCAGGGATGATGTCCAGGCTCTGTGTTTAAGCCCTAGAACTGGCCCAAGACAAAACAAAACATAGCTGCCTAAACAGGGCTCCTTGGCGCTCTGAGGTTAACTCTAATGACATTTCCAATGCAATCGCTTTAGACCACACTGCAGTTTGATCTAGGGAACACTCTGGCTTGTGTTCTGCAGGATAGTCACCAGCTGGCCCTTGCTGCCCAGCCATTACCTCCTCCTTGTGGATGACGCTGATCCTGGTCTTGACGTAGGGGAAGGCGTGCATGGTGGTGAGGATCGTGTTCCTGCGGTGCTGTTCATGCAGCTCTCCGCGAGGCCGTCCCTCCAGGGTGAAGGGCGTGGTGTACATGAACCTGCGCAGGTTGAAATTCTTCTCAAAGGACGTTACCCTGTCTTTCATCTCATACTCATCAAAGTAGGGCTCCACAAAAGTGATCTGTATGTAGGCCTGGGGGGGGAGAGAGAGAGGGGAGAGGAGGGAGGGGAGGGAGGAAGGGGTGAGCCCTTCTGCAAACAAGACCCCACGACCCCAGTGTATCCCCAAAGATACCAGAGCTGACTGTCCTCCGTGGGAATTCAAAATCTGCCATTCTTCTCTCCATCCGAGGAGGAGAAAGACCAAGAAGAAGGGAAGGAAGGTGCGTTTGCAAACCACTTTCCTCAACACAAACTTTCCTCTCCGGAGCTACCATGGCATGGAGACACTCAAGGGAGACTAAGAGCGCTAACACCAAGTGTTGGCACGGAGGAAGAGCAGTCAGAACTTCCCCACTGACAAAAACTACCCCCGTGCCTTCCCTTCATTTGCACAAATGAAGACTACTCAGCACTGAAAAGGGAAGTACTCCAGCATGGATGAATCCCAGATGGGTATTTACAAACACTGCTTGGCTGCATTTATTTATTCATAATGAATAAATAATTTGTTCTAGAAAAGGCAAAGCTGTAAATATAGAATATAGGCATGTTTATCAGGAGATACAAGTGGAGACTGCAAACAGGTATAGGAAATATTTGAGCAATGGAACAAAATGTTCTACATCTTACCATAGTGGTATGGTATAGATACGTGTGTGTTTGTATACAGATATGTGTTATATATACATATATCAAATATATATATATATGTGTGTGTGTGTGTGTCAGAACTTTAGAAATAAACACCAAAGTAGTGAATTTTTATTACATATATTTCATGTAAGTATATTTAATGAAAATTTCTATATTTTGGTCCATCCTGGGGCTTGAACTCAGGGCCTGGATGTTGACCCTGAGTTTTTTGGGTTTTTTTGTTTTTTTTTTTTCTCAAGTCTACTGTTCTACCACTTGAGCCACAGCTCCACTTCTGCCTTTTTGATAGTTACTTGGAGATAAGAGTCTCACAGACTTTCCTTCCCAGGCTGGCTTCAAACCTCAATCCTCCCATCTCAGCCTCCTGAATAGCTAGGATTACAAGCATGAGCCACCAGTGACTGGCTGAAGGAGGCTAAAAAACAAACTAAAGAAGAATGGCAGTGAATAGTGACTGGGCAGAACTACTGACCTCAGACCATAAATCACTACTTAGTATAATGAAATCTGGTTGTCATTCTGGAGTCAGGTTCTCATTCTGCGCTCTCATGACCTACCTCGGGGATCTTAATGGGGAGAGAGGGCCCCTAGTATTAGAAAAGTCACCATGGGTACCCAGCCAGGTCTCTCCACCGAAGGAATCCAAATGCCATTTCTATCTGAAGCTCAGTTCAACTCATCACAGTTATTGCTTTCCATCCCAGGCTAAGGATTGTGTGTTAATAGGCAAGTTTTCTGACACACATAGGAAAACAAACTCTTCAATTTGGCCAGTTGCTCTTATTTGCATCATCTTTGCAGAAGTAAGAGAGATGTTTGAATCTTTTATTTTGCAGGTCTACCAGATGCTCAATGGCCATCAAATCCAGTCTTTAGTAACACCTTGCACTTGACCTATTTCCCACATTTTAGAACCTGTCCTCTGCCTGTCTATGTAAAAATAAAAAGTAGGTCTGGGCTTCGTCCCTAGTCCCTGGTCTAGAGCTTCAGGGATTAGACGGTCTTGATCATGCTAATGGAGAAGCTTCTGCAGTGTTTCTGCTGGTCACAAGTGCTTAGAGGGTTGGTACTGTGAGTGAGCCTGACCAACTGAGAGCAGGGGTAGTGTTAGGTTTTATCATGTGTTCATGCAGACATAGTTACCCCTCCCTAGTAACTACGTTTCTGGCAAAGGAGTTTCCAGCAGCCATTTGGCAGAATGTGGCTAGGTGAGGCTGCCCGCTGGAATGTGGGTTTCTGTGGGACCAGGTGGGGCTATATGGATCGATTACAGAAGGCCCACAAGGTAGAAATTGCACACCTGGCCCTGAGTGGATATCACACCTCCCTATCCCCTCCCTACCTTCCACCCCCCCCCCCCCCGCATTGATTTTCTGATGAATGCCTGTTTATGTGTGTAACCAGCTTGTATAAAACCCAGCTCCCCTCCCTGGTGATCCAAACCCTTTCTGACACTGGTCTTGAGTCCCTGGCAATAAAATGCCTTTATCCTCTCTGAAAAGTGGTCTTGATCTTTGCTGGTTAGATTGCTGTAATATTGAGGCTTGAACTGAGGGCCTGGGTGCTCTACCTAGCTTTTTCTGCTCAAAACTGGCAATCTACCACTTGAGCCATAGCTCCATTTCTGTTTGGTGGTTAATTGGAGATACAAGTCTCATAGACCTTCCTGCTCAGGCTAGCTTCAAACCGCAATCCACTTTGGGATTACAGGCCACTGATACCTGGTGTGACTGGTTATTTTGGAGATAGGGTCTTGTTTTATACTCAGGCTGGTCTGAGCTACAGTCCTCCAATTTGTGCTTTACTGTGTCACTGGGGATGGCAGGTAGGCCCTTATGATGCCCAGCCATTGGTTGGGATGGAGTCCCACAAACTTTTATTCCCAGCTTGGCTTGGAAATACAGTTCTACAATCTCCCAAGTAGCTAAGATTACAGGAATGACCCACTGAGCCTGGCTGAGAATTGGTATTTTTTTTTAAGACATGTTTGAAATAGAGAGTTTACAGGTTTCGTTGGCAGAAAAGAGCAGTGATTCATTGGCATGGGTGCCACATTGGAGTCTGTTTCTTGCATCATCTTGAAAAGTTGGTAAACATTTCCATGCCTCCATTTTCTCATCCAGTTTTATACTGGAACAGCCAAACCTATTCAGGGCTACTGGAGGTTGAAATGAAGGGTGAATCTAAAAAGGGGAAGGCAGTGGTGGTACACTACCATAGTTCCTGTGAAGTATGATTTCTTTAAGACCCTACCAACCAGCAGCGGGACCTAAGAAAGTGTTTGGTTGCATGTAAATGACAGACAGAAGGGAGCAAATAAGGGGGGAGGCGCTCAGAGGTGGTTAATTTTTCTTTAGAAAGATCTTTAGAAAAATCTCTCCATACCTTGTTAGGATCCAACTTGGTTTTGTCCACGGGAGTAGAGTCTTTTATCACTTCCACAAATTCTGCACCAAAACACTGGCCATAAAATCCCTAGATAAGAGGAACCATTAGGTTATAAAGGTCGTGTGAGTGCGAGTGAGTGTGAGTGTGTGTGTATGTGTGTGTATATATAGGGCTCGAACTCAGGGCCTGGGCACTGTTCCCTGAGCTTCTTTTTGCTCAAGGGTAGTGTTGAATCACAGCTCCATTTTTGGCTTTTTTTGGTGGTTAATTGGAGAGAAAAGTCTCACAGGCTTTCCTGTCTGGGCTGGCTTTGAACCACAATTCTGAGATCTCAACCTCCTGAGTAGTTTGATTACAGGCATGAGTCTTTAGCACCAGGCTAAAAAGGTCATTTTTAACATAAGGCAACTCTTCATCTTCTCAGAAGTAGAGTGAATTTGGAATAAGAACAAGAGAGAATCTGTGCATTGATTACTGAGAGTCCTTCTAAGCTAAGAAGCAAAGTGCAGCATTTCCTGAGACATAAATACAGATATAAAGAAGTCTAGCACCATCCATTAGTCAATGCTTCTCCACCGTATATACACTCAGTCTTGAATTCCACCTCCATCATCACTTTTCCTGAGACTCAATGACACTACTTACTTCTTGCGTTTGGTACCCAAGGGGCTTGGCAGTTACCACTGTTGTCACAAATGTGGCAAGCCATAAACTACAAGAAGATAAAATCCACACCTTGCAATTCTTAGTAAGAGAACAAGTGGTCTGGGTGAATGGCCAACTTTCTTTCTCATGAACTGAACAATGGGGCATGTTTGCCCAGGTCTTCAGGCCACGGCCTCTGGATGAAATCTGCTTGTCTTATTTGGCAGGGATGAGCAATGCCTGGAGCAATCAGGCAACACAAGAACTTATCATTTTCCAGTCCTACGAGGCCACACTCAAAGAAACAGCAAACAAGAACTATAGTTTTGGTTCTTGTCAGGTCAGGGACTTCATCCTGAGTAGGTTTTATTTTAGGGGTTACCCTTTGGTTTTCTTCTTCATTGTCATGGTACTGAGGCTTGAATTCAGGGCCTGGGCACGGTCCCTTAGCTTTTTTTGCTCAAGGTTGGCACAACACCACTTGAGCCACACAGCTTCACTTCGGGCTATTTGCTGATTAATTGGCAATAAGAGCCTCACAGACTTTCCATGCCTGAGCTGGCTTTGACCCATGATCCTCAGATCTCAGCTTCCTGAGTAGCTAGGATTATAGTCATGAACCACTGATGCTTGACTGATTTTATTTTTTTATTTTTATTTTTTGTCAGCCGTGGGGTTTGAACTCTGGGCTTGAGTGCTGTCCCTGTGCTCTTCAGCTCAAGATGAGCGCTCTACCACTTGAGCCACAGCACCATTTCTGGTTTTCTAGTGATTTATTGGAGATAAGAGTCTCACAGATTTTCCTGCCCGGGCTGGCTTTGAACCATAATCCTCAGATCTCAGCCTCCTGAGTAGCTAGGGTTAAGGCGTGAGCCACGGGTGCCTGGCTTTGATTTTTTTTCTTTTTGTAATGACTCATTCTAACTTGTTTTTGTAAATTGTATGAGTCCACACCCAAAAGAACTTTGCTCACCTCCAGTCTATGTGAGATCTCGGGAAGTTTCGTTATAGCAGGCTCTTTGTAAATAAATTCCTGTTCATCCAAATCACCGAATTTGGATCCATAGAAACCAACACGGAAATAAGTTCCAAACATTCTCTTATGATCCTGTTCAACAAAAGAACATTTCTCTTTGAACATGATGTATGAAGATGCATTGGATTAAAAGGGTCTCTTACTGTGCTACAGACAATTTGTTCTTTTTTTTTTTTCTGGTCCTGGGGCTTGAACTCAGGGCTTAGTTGCTATCCCTGGGCTTCTTTGGCTCAAGGTAGCACTCGACTACTTGAACCATAGTGCCACTTCTGTTTTTTCTGAGTAGTTCATTGGACATAAGAATTTCACACACTTTGCTACCCAGGCTGCCTTTGAACCATGATCCTCAGATCTTAGACTCCTGAGTAGCTAGGATTACAGGTGTGAGTCACCAGTGGCTGGCCAGACATTTATTCTTATAACTGATATAAACAGAAATCCCCCTGTCAGGCAAATTTAGTATTTTAATTAGCTTTGGAAATAATACCAAAAGAAATCCCATGAAAGGTTTCTGGGACTTCAGGTTAAGATCATTTGAAAGATCTTCATGTTTTCTGGCTATAAAATGATTCAAGTTGCTCCTTTCACCCCCAGCATTCTGGACCTCTGTCCCCTTGTAACCTTCTCTTTAATGGGCAAGAGCTACAGTCATGATGAGCTCAAGGAAAACCAGTCTCTACAAGTGAAGTGGGGCTGAACAACTCTGACACCGGGGTACCCACCACCAGGTAACAGCACCCACTGACCAGGATCTCTGGCTACCTTGTTAATGATGTTGTCAAAGGCCTTCTGTAGCTTGTCATGCGTGGAGGTCAGCTTCCGGAAGTCCCGATGAGCTTCCAGAATGGGAATGACCAGTTTGTAGACCTCGTTCACCATCTCGTACAGGCCTCCCTGGGGAAATAGAACCGAGAGAACCAAAGCGAATTTACTGCACTGGCCACTTAAGGACAATCCATGTTTATTATGCAAATAGGACACTAGAGAAAGGACTTCAGATTGTACTACCATAGTATTTATTTTTTTCTGTGCTGATCCTGGAGCTTGAACTCTAGACACTGGACATTTTTTGCATCCTAAAATAGAATTTGTGAGGAGGAGGAGGGAGAAGATAGTTAAAACAATAATTAAAATAGAAAGACATTATTGGGAGAAAACTTGGGAGATGAAAAGTAGAAAATAAGACCCAATCCAGAGATGAAAACAGAACTGGGTGAGCAAAGTAGAGGGCGTATTCAGAGTGTACTTGGCTTGGCATATGGGGTAAGAGGGAGATGATTAAAATCTAGAAAATGATGCTCAGTGACTAGTTTAACTTGTCTTCTTGAATTAGGGATGTTTAGGCCCAGGTTAGGTTCATGGGAGGAATCTCAGGGTTCTCTGCTCAACAGTTTCTTTTCTCTTTTCTTTTCCTTTTCCCTCCCTCCCTCCTTCCCTTCTTTTCTTCTTGCTTACTTCCTTTCTCTTTTGTGCTGGTCCTGGGACTTAAACACAGGGCCTGA